>NC_133324.1:410742573-411115073 GCF_042186555.1 Aquarana catesbeiana
GGAAGATGTTTTTTTGTTAGCAAGGCTTGCCATCGAAATGGAAATAAAGGGAGAAAAAAAGCATCTGCACTTTTCTCAACACAAAACCATTTTTTTAAACGTATTGTGTTATTTACACAGATGTGGATTCTATAGCACAATTGGTTGTTTTTGTTGCTGTTTAAAGATGGATTCAAGTAATAACATTACTGGGTGTAGAATCAATAGGGCAGTGCATAGTACAAAGTTTTAGAAAGTGCAATTCTCCCCAAAGGGCCCACATCAATGTCCTCATCTTTCTTTAAAACTAACCAAGTGTTAAAGAAAAAAAAAAAGAAAAAGAAATTGAGAGCTATAATGTAGTTCTATACAAATTGTGTTTATGTTTTCTTTCAATGTAACTAATTACAAAATTATACATAACTATACTAATATAGGTAAATTATAGCACCGTACCAATAATGCTTAATAAATGCATTTCTGCTTTTGATGTATTTTGCAGATAAAGATGCTTTTTTAATTAAGTATCATGATAATACAGACAATACACAGAAAGTGGAATGCACATCAATGATTTTAACTAAATCTACATTAAGTAAATGAGAGAATGGGTTTAAGCAAAAACAAATGTTTTTGTAACATGATGTTTTAAAACATTTAGTTCTGTTGCAGTGACTATAAAAATATGATCTATGCAATAATAAATATTTAAAGAGATGATATAACTTCTATTCTTGATTGCAATTGCGTAACAAACAGAACAATTCCTGTTCAGACAAGAAAAATAATAACAAAGATACCCCAAGAAAAGCACATTCTTTTTTTATGTTGCTTTGATATATGTCTTTGAATCCGAGGTAGCCTTCCATTTTTATTAACAATTACAAAAGTGCTATGACAACCCTTCACAGAGGCTATTTTTCAAAATGACTGCCAAGCATGAAGTGAGCACGTGTGGATAAAAAAAAAAAAATCTGCACCTGTGATGAATCCAGAAATGCAAACATTCTCAAACCTGCTTGATAATACTTTGTTTTACATTGTTTATTTCATGTAAGACAGCTGGCTAAAATGAGCAGTGAGTCAACACAATGGCACAACATATTTTGTGTAAAAAAAAAAAGTTACTGTAATAAAGTGCCTACTTGTGCTATTCAAATGGCAAGTCTCATTCCAAAATGCACTCCAAAAAGTGCTTTTTTTTTGCTCTCACCCACTGGAAGCAACCGTATTTTTGGATGAGTTATTAATCATAAGAACACACTTTACTAGGACCCACTTATGCCGCAGCCAACCAATATTCTGGGCAGTGCAGCCAATCAATTCATTAGCACCTAGTGACATTACAAAGGCACACCGATTACCAGATCATTTTCCAGTTGCTAGATCCTACTGAAATGATAAGCTACATTAAACACTATGCAGGTAGCAAGTTTTGTGTTTGATAGCTGAAAGATGATAGAGAAAAGAGCTCTTGCTAGTGTAGAAGTGCTAATAATAATTACTCATCTCTTACTGCTCTCACTAAGAAAAAATAAAGGGTTAATGTGACATAAAAGACGTCATTCAAAAATACATATTTCTAAAATAAAACAGATATGACATTATGGAAAGTGAACTGAGAAGTCCAAAAAAAAAATAATGTAGCTTAAAAGCATTAAATATAAGGCACTCTAAATGCAAAAAGAAAAAAAAAAGCATTTCAAAACTGCCATGATGCAAAAATCTACATTATTTCTAAGCAGAGCAGTGATTTTTGGCTTTGCCCTTGTGTGATTTTTTTTGTTTTTCTATTTTTTTTACATAGTTTACAAATTATATCTTTAATTATATAGCACACATAATAAATGATTTGATACAATTTGCATGAAAACTCTTTCATACATCTTATAATACAATATATTTCTCTTCCATAAACACTGACCTTTCTTGCATGCACATACGCTGTATAATATACAAGATGGTTTATTATTGCACTAAAGGGATAAAAATATAAAGCGGTTTCATAAAATACATACATTGTGAGCACATAGAAATGTGTCTATCTATTTGGGCGGCGAACCTAGCATATCACTGATGTGCATTCCTCATTTCTTTCCAAATAAATGCCAAAAAGAATAAACAATGAAATGCAACCTTCAGGATGACATGAGATGGTCTTATGGATTGTAAAAATCTCCAGACTGATTAACAAAATGAAAACATGGAAGAACAGATATATATATGTGTGTGTGTGTGTATATATATATATATATATATATATATATAGTGTTTGTATGTGTGTGTATTTATATACATATACTGTATATATCATTTTATATATAATCAGGTTTACAGCAGCTTTATACTTTGCGACTCCCTGTTGATTCCAAGCAAAATGAAAAAAAAAATAGCTTGTCTTGTTGCAAAAATAGATATGTTAAAAATGTCATAAAGTAACTGGAAATAAAGGCTGTGATTAAAATAAAAAAAGGGATGAAAAGGATGATTTCATGTGAGGGTGCACAAGAATGTGCATAATTTTAAATGTTATAGTGTCTCTAATGAGAATTATTACATATAACAGTTCTACCGCATAAAAAAAAATAATACAATTCTTGATCGAAAATTAACAGTTATGCAATGTTTTATTTACTTCTTATAAATTTTTTGTTAAAAAAAAAAGAAAAAAGAAAAGAAAGTTTACACAGTTAATATTGAAGCACAGGTCAGCAGTATCTTTACAATACTAAAAAACTAAATAAATGACTTTGATTTTCTTTAGACACTTCCCACCCATTTGTTTTACTAATGCGTTATCATGATTGTTGATAGAGAAGGGTTGACATCGCTGCAAAGACTGCACTTGTCTTAGGAAGGCGAAGCTGACGTATTTAACATCCTGCTGTTGTATTCCTAAGCTTCAATCTTTGAACACTCATGCGGTCTCGGAGAGAATAATGTTTCTCATTTCACTTCTTTCCTTCCATAGCATTTGATTCCTTGAGACATGTTGGTGAAATGAATCCTTCAGCTGTTTCACCAGTCTCAAATTTTACATTTGCTTAGGTTATTGAACTGTGTATTCTTGGTCCACCCAAAAAATAGTTTGTATTTTTCTATTTTTAATTAATTTTTTGTCTGGTTCCAATTATTGTAATTGGTCTTTACCTAGGAGTTATCAAACACTTCCCAAGCACACTTTATGGCTCAGAGGAGGCTCTCTGGATCTTGAAGGGCCTGCAGGTGAAATCCAGCATGGGACGAAACCTCTACGTTGCATAGTGATCAAAGCTGCCCAAATACTCAAGCCCTGCTCGATAACAGAACTGATACTGGTCCTACAAAAGAAGAAAATGCTTTTGAAAACAGCTGACATATGAGAGGAAAAAAAACAAAAGTATGTCATAGTTCAGAAATTTGGCTTGACCAGAGTATAGCAGGTTAAACATGTCAAAAATAAATCACTGCTGACTGTTTTTGGATATTGCACTTGTGCATATTTTATATTCTATTCAACTATAATTGTTCTGTGATGTCAGGGCTCTCTTTTGTTGTTATAAATGTCTTCTTTGCAGTTGTTCAGAATACATAAGAGAAAAGTAATTCCAGAAGTCATGACAAAGGTACAAATTGTAACATTTGCAAAAAATCTAAAGAGGCAGACTTGCCCACAAATTAAGTTATTCCATTCTGTATACATCTGTAATGAATTGTGTGGATCTTAATCTTAAAACTGGGGAAATGAGAGGTAAGTTTTCCAACTGTATTTCCCTTGTCTTTCCAAAAAATGTAGGTTTGCTGATTTCTTATAAACAACCGAAATCCAGGCAAACTGCTAAGTACACAGAAATACATATATAAGAGCTGGTTTACCTGTCAAATAATTTGCATTTCTGAGATTCATAAGGCAGGAGACCTGATAGTTCTCCATTTCAGTTAAGTAACACTTACAGATTTGCCCCCCTCCTAGACTGTGACTAAAGAGTAAAAGAACAAACAAAAGGCTAATGGGCTTGTCTCTCTGTCATTCTCCTTTTCCCCTATCAGCATGTGCACATGGGCACTGCAGCACAACTAACTGGTTCCTTATACTACTTCTTCCTCTCCCAGCTATTGACTTTTGCAATACAGTGAATTGTGGGAAGCTGATAGCAAGAAAAGCTGAAATGAAAAGCTGGAAAAGTCTGATACTGGAAGAAAAAACAATATGTCAAAGGAATAGAAAAAGATTTGGAGTGGAATATATATCATTAGTCGTTGTTTGGTGTTTTCTCATGTGGACTAATATACAAGTATGGGCATTATTCAACAGAACAGAAAACAAAGGGCCAGAGGAGATAATGCTTACATTGTAGAATTCACTGTACTTTTAATGCAATAAAACTATGTCAAAAGTGGGCATTTTTGTTCATTTTCACAGTGTTTAACCACTTCAATACAGGGCACTTTCGCCCCCTCCCTGCCCAGGCCAATTTTCAGCATTCAGCGCTGTAACATTTTGAATGACAATTGTGCGGTCATGCAACACTGTACCCAAATGAAATTTTGATCTTTCAAAATTCTAAATGTTTTTCAAAACAAATAGAGCTTTCTTTTGGTGGTATTTGATCACCTTTGCGGTTTTTACTTTTTGCGCTATAAACAAAAAAAGACTGATAATTTTGAAAAAAACGAAATATTTCTTACTTTTTGCTATAATAAACATCTCAATTTAAAAAAAAAAAAACAAACAATTTTTTTCCTCAGTTTAAGCCAATATATATTCTTCTAAATATTTTTGGTTAAAAAATCGCAATAAGCGTATATTGATTGGTTTGCGCAAAAGTTATAGTGACTACAAAATAGGTTATTGATTTATGGCATTTTTATTATGATTTTTTTTACTAGTAATAGCGGAGATCTGCGATTTTTATCCTGACTGCAACATTGCAGCGGACAGATATATATGCTATAAATAGTCACTGATTACTGTATAAATGTCACTGGCAGGGAGGGGGGTTAACACTAGGGGGTGATCAAGGGGTTTAATTGTGTTCCCTGACTGTGTGTTCTAACTGTGGAGGTGATGGGACTCACTGGGGGAGGAGACCGATCGATGTTCCTATATACTAGGAACACACGATCTGTCTCCTCTCCCCTGACAGACATGGATGTCTGTGTTTACACACGGAGTTCCACATTCCTCCTCCATTGCTCTGTCATGAGCGATCACGGGTGCCCGGCAGACATCGTGGCTCCTTGGCGACATGGCCCTGTGCCGGTGGGTAGCGGAGGATGTCCTATGATGCCCGACCAGGATAAAAAATACCCCTCTGCGGACGTCATATGACTATGAGCGGGTTGGGAAGTGGTTAAACAGAAGAGAAATGCTGATTTGTATTTTCATATTGTACTTCAGAGTCCACTGAATTGTAAGGAAATATGCCTCATTTTGCAAGCTCTTGCAGTTTTATAAAAACAGGAAATATTTCAAGACTAATGGAGTTTACATGTCAAGGTTTTCAGTAAACATAACTTGTCGATCTCACTTGATTATCCATCCTGAATTGGTGTTCGGTGATAAACTCACTACATTGATTCATTAAAGCTTTACAGCCAGCTCAGAAAGAATAAAACTTTCTGAATCAACAAGTACTTTGGCAAATATGCAGTTGTATCAATATCCAAAAGGTACTGTATGGAAATTCAAGCCTGTGAAAACCTCAACCGTTATCTGATGCTGGTAACAGCCTGTGCAGCACCTCATGCTTTTGACAGCATAAAATAACACTGGTGTATCAATGAAACAAACAGCTAAGAAGAGACATTAAAGAAAAGATGAACGATAAATAATGGCAATGAATCTTACATGGGCATTGTTAGTTAGCAGCCTACTCACCTCTGTCTGTACCATTGCAGGTCGCTGTGTTCTCAGCATTTTGACAGTCTGGAAGATATCTACAACACCTTCATATCTCATCCTTTCCAATACAATACTCAGAGTTATGAATACTCCAGTCCTTCCTACACCAGCACTGTTACAAAAACACAAGAATGTTAATAGATTGTCGGATGAAAAGTGTTTAATTTAATTACAAGCAAAGCAAAAGAATAACAAAATAATATGTGATTAATTTTACACATTAATGATTTTCCTGTTCAAGTCATACTTTAGCTTTTTTGAAACAACTTCTGCTAATTGCTTAACATTTGCTAAGAAGACTCCAAAATACTGAAGATAACAGCAGAAGTAGAAAGGAAATACATTCTTAAAAACAGAAAAGGAGTTTTCATACAAGCCTCCACTTACCTCTTAGCTGCAAGGAAATTCATATTTAAAGTTCACAACAGAGGCACTGAAATTTCAGCTCTTCCCTTCTTTTTTCTGGCAGCAGGGACATGGCAGCCTGCCAGCCTTCTATTATAAACAAACATTAGGTGCTGTAAGCACAGACTAAAATCTGACTTCAAAGTCTCTATTGTGATTTTGAGGATACATTACCCCAGATTGCCTACACAGTCTGGACACAGGAGTGCTTGCAGGCAAATTAAGAGGAAGGCTCTATGTAAACACCAAAAGCGTAGGAGTTGTTCACCTAGCAAAGAGAATATTCACATTGCAATGTATCTGTTCTGTTATGAAGCTGTGCTGACTTTGAAAACCCAAAGGCTGAGTTTTTGCTAGCACACAACTAAGTATTTAAAGTGAACACAGCTTCACCTTATTTATCACCATTCACTTTTCAAAATGAAGAGATATTTTGCAATGTGAACAGATGCAAAGCCTTAATTTATTTAATAAAACAATCTCACTGTTTACAAGAACCTTGCACAGTTAAAAATATAACAATCAAGAACTTGCACTTACCACAACAATGATTACATATGAAGTTGCGGTACCCCAAGATATTAAAAAACTTTCATACACCACAAAGAGGAAAAAAAACTGCACCATGTTGGAATTAATAACTATGTGAATCCACCAATATGGCTGAGTAAAAAGCAGTTATAACATAAATGATCTCATCCCAAACAAACCTGAAAATGCATGTGCTAACTGAAATATATGCAAGTAAAATAGCAATAAATAGTGCTTGTGAGGATTCCAAACAAAGAGCAAAAAATAAAACTAGTCCATTTACAAGTCTTCAGCCTTAAGAAATACCAAATCCCTCTTCCAAAGAAAATCAATTAGAGCAATGAAAATGTTCACACTTTCACTGTGGGCTCAAAAGGACAAACTCTCACCTCCTTAGTTGCACCTTTAAATTATAAAAGCTCAAATTGGGAAGGTCCTCCTTTAATTAGCCAGGATAGAGGAATATAAACTCTCCATTTCTTCAGAGCCAGCTCCATGACCAATGTACACCAGTGCCAAACAGAAAGAAGAACAAACAAACCAGTGCTCTCACATTTGCATCATAAAACCAAATTGTTTATTAAAATACACTCACATTATATAAAATGTAACAATCGCTCTGCACAAGTACACAGGAGCTGCTCTAATGAAACAGACTGACAGCTCAGGATCCTCTGTATTCAAGCAGGGCTGCTGTGAGCGATTTCTCTTTTGTAACTCAGGGCAGACCCAATGTTATGGAAACGTTAGGAAAAGGAGGGGTATACCGACCACAACTGTATTGTTAGTAAGACGGAGCAGAACGCACCCTCGTGGCTAACAGAAGCTGGAGTCAAGAAAAGACTAGAAATGCTTAACACAAATAAATCTCCAAGATGAGATGGCTTACACCTGAGAGTCCTCAAAAAACTCAGCCGGGTTATAGCTAGAACAGTATTCATAAACTTTGGAGACAGCATACGGACAGGAATTGTACCAGCTTATTGGAGAAATGCCAATGTGGTACCAATATTCAAAAAACAGCAGAGACATATTCCTGGAAACTACAGGTCAGTCAGCCTAACATCAATAGTAGGTAAATAATTGGAGGGGATGATAAGGGACTATATCCAAGAACTTGCTGATGAAAACAGTATCAATATTAGTAATCAGCATGGGTTTACGAAGGGTCGTTCCTGCCAGCCAGACCAATATGTTAACATTCTATAAGGAAGTGAGCTGCCATCTAGATAGAGGGAGGCCTGTGGATGTGGTGTTACATAGTTACATAGTAGGTGAGGTTGAAAAAAGTCCATCAAGTCCAACCTATGTGTGTGATTATATGTCTGTATTACCTTGCATAACCCTGTATGTTGTGGTCATTCAGGTGCTTATCTAATAGTTTCTTGAAACTATCAATGCCCCCCCCTGAGACCACCACCTGTGGAAGGGAATTCCACATGCTAGCCGCTCTTACAGTAAAGAACCCTCTACGTAGTTTAAGGTTAAACCTCTTTTCTTCTAATTTTAATAAGTGGCCACGAGTCTTGTTAAACTCCATTCAGCAAAAAAGTTTTATCCCTATTGTGGGTATTTGTGAACTGAAATCATATTCCCTCTCAAGTGTCTCTTCTCCAGAGAGAATAAGTTCAGTGCTCGCAACCTTTCCTCATAACTAATATCCTCCAGACCCTTTATTAGCTTTGTTGCTTTTCTTTGTACTGGCTCCATTTCCAGTACATCCTTCCTGAGGACTGGTGCCCAGAACTCGACAGCATACTCTAGGTGCGGCCGGACCAGAGTCTTGTAGAGTGGGAGAATTATCGTTTTATCTCTGGAATAAATCCCCTTTTTAATGCATGCCAATATTCTGTTTGCTTTGTTAGCAGCAGCTTGTAATTGCATGCTATTGCTGAGCCTATCATCTACTAGGACCTCCAGGTCCTTTTCCATCCTAGATTCCCCCAGAGGTTCTCCCCCCAGTGTATAGAACGCATTCATATTTTTGCCATCCAAATGCATTATTTTACATTTTTCTACATTGAACCTCATTTGCCATGTAGTTGCCCACCCCATTCATTTGTTCAGATCTTTTTGCAAGGTTTCCACATCCTTCGGAGAAGTTATTGCTCTGCTTAGCTTAATATCATCCGCAAATACAGAGATTGAACTGCTTACCCCATCCTCCAGGTCGTTTATGAACAAATTAAACAGGATTGGTCCCAGCACAGAACCCTGGGGGACCCCACTACACACCCCTGACCATTCCGAGTGCTCCCCATTTATCACCACCCCATTTGTCCCGTTGTCAGGGACATGCTGGCCATAGTGCACCCGAAGCTCCTAGGCAGAGGCAGATGTGCAACTACAGGTGGGCATCTTGCCGGACTTGCGAATGCATATGCGCATTTGCTAAAATGCACTCGAACGTTAGCCATTAATGCTGGTGCCAAATGGCCTATATAAGGGCAGCAGCTGCACTAGTACATTGCTGTCTGATCTGCAGCTTTACCCCGTATACCTGTGATCTCTGCTTGATTCCTGCGTTTGACCCGGCTTATCGTGACCATGCTTGCTCTCGCATCCTGACCTTGGCTTGCCTTAAAGACTTTGTTATATCTTCCATCTGCCTGATATCCTGTTGCCAACCTATGCCTGCACCTTAACCATTCTCTGCCTGCTGTTTATGCTGATACCTGATCCTCTGTTGCTAACCTGGCTTGTCTGACTCTGCATCCAGTTATTCGTCTGTCCTGCTCTGCAAAGTGCCTGGTGATGCTGGTCCTACATCTGCTGTGTGCCTGCATCTGCTGTTCCTGTTGCCATCCGCTGCTTTAGCCATCCAGCCCAGCTCAGGTGACACACCTACCACACACTTCTGCAACCAATGGAAGATCCTGCAGGCACTCTTACCTCACCGTGATCTCGCGGCTACTGTTGCAACTTTAGTGGTCCTTGAGCCGGGGCTGTACAAGAGGTCTCTCTCTACACGTCAGGCTCTGCTATGAAGTACATGACAGGTGTATTCGGATTTTGCAAAGGTATTCGATACAGCTCCCCATAAACACTTAATCTACAAACTGAGGTCTGTAGGCATGTACCATAGAGTTTATTCCTGGATAGAAAACTGGTTACGGGGGCGTTTCCAAAGGATGGTGATAAATAACGTGTACTCAGACTGGTCGTGAGTGGTAACTGGGTTACTCCAAGGCTCTGTCTTGGGACCAATTTTGTTTAATTTATTCATAAATGATAAAAAGGATGGGATAAATAACTCAATCTCAGTTTTAGCACAACAAAAAGCAGGGTAACAACTTCACATCAGGGTATAGAAATTTTACAGAAAGACCTGAATAAAATAATGGGATGGGCAACTACATGGAAAATGAGGTTTAATGTGGAGAAATGTAAAGTAATGCACCTGGGGGGCTAAAAATAAATGCAAACTACTCACTAGAGGGAGAACCTCTGAGTGAATCAAGGATGGAGAAAGGTATGGGGGTCCTAGTAGAAGACAGACTAAGCAATAGCATGCATTGTCAAGCTACAGCTACCAAAACTGTCAGAATAGTAGCATGTATAAAAAAGGAGATATACTCCAGAGATAAAACTATAATCCTGCCATTTTATAAAACTCTGGTCAGGCCAGATCTGGAGTATTGCGTCCAGTTCTGGTCACCAGTCCTCAGAAGGGATGTGCTGTTGCTGGAGACAGTCCAGAGAAGGGCAACAAAATGAATAAGGGGACTGGAGGACCTCAATTACGAGGAATGGCTACAAGCACTAAACATATTCTCACTTGAGAACTCGCTTGAGAGGGGACTTGATAGCGATTTACAAATACCTCAATGGTGATCCCAGTGTAGGAGAAAAACTATTCAGTCTCAGGGAGTGTAAAAGGGACCTGGGGCCACACAATGAGATTGGAAGAGAAGCGTTTAACCTTAAGCTGCATAGGGGGTTTTTCACTATCAGGGCGAAAAGGATGAGGAACTCCCTTCCACAATTGGTGGTGTCAGCAGGGAGTATTGCTATTTTTTAAAAGACTTGTGGACTAGCATCTTAAAGAACACAACATACAGGGATATAGGAAATGATTATCGACACTGACACACATACACCTACACAGGTTGAACTGGTTGGACTATTGTCTTTATTCAACCTTACCTACTATGTAACTATGTTACTATGTCGACAACTTGACAACAAGTCTTGAATTTAAAGGTCCAACTAGAAAGGTGAGAGTATGCCTTTTTGAGCCCATGATGGAGGAGTGAACATTTTCATTGCACTGATGGATTTTCTTTGGAAGAGGGATTTAGTATTTCTTAAAACTAAACACTTGTAAATGGACTGGTTTTGTTTTTTGCTCTGTGCTTGCCACCTCCACAAGTACTATTCATTGCCCCTTTCCTAGCATTTATCTCAGTTAATGCATTGACTATTTTCAAGTTTGCTGTTTGGGATGAGATCATTTATGTTGTAACTGCTTATTAATCCATAACGTCGGTTCACATAGTTAATATTTTCATTGCGGTGCAATTTTGCAAAGGTAAAGTTAACCTAGGGTAATGTATAAGCTGAAGCTGTTATTGGTTTAAAAATCAAACAATGTTAAAGCAAAAACCATGTTTTTTTTTTTTTTTCTTTGCATAGGTTTGGGTATTCCAAGTAAACACTGCTTCATCATATTCACTTTACGAAATGAACATTCTCTATTCCTCTAGCAAGTCAATCCCAGTGTCATTTTTAAAACTTAAATAAAAACTGTAATTCCCTCTTTGGCTAAGTAATATTTGTTTCACTAAACAAAAGCGTTAAAAAATAAACGTATATTCTCCAGAGTGTGGAATGATGCCTACGAAATTGTATCAAACAATTAATTTGCACCCAACAAAGTATTACATGCTTCTGTTTTAATTAAAGAAAGCATGTCAGTTCCAAGACATTAATAATTTACCCACAAGCTACTGTCCAGTCGAAGTCATGAGATAACCAAAGTGATTTATGAAGCCAGAGAGAATAAATAACCAATGTTTCCAGTAGACAATATAAATGTTACCTTTGATTTCTTTTACCAACAAAAGCAAATCCAGAAAGAATTAAACTTGCCACTGGCTGTTTCTCTAGCAGACAGAGCAGTTCCATCATGTGTGTTATGTACCGTTTTATGACTATCTCACAACCTTGGCAACACCTTTAAATTGTAAGACTTACATGTAAATCTTACTTTTTATTATAGGAAAAACTTTATTAAAACTGTGTGATGCCCGAATGTACATACAGCATACTTTCAATGTAAACCAAGGTGCTCCTGCACCTTTCTGTGTTATTTAGCAGAACAAACATTCATTTTCTAGCGTATAATAAAGTGAGTGTAATAAAATAAATAAATAAATAAATAAATAAGTAAAATTATCTACTCAGAGGGGTTTAACACCGTGCATTCAATAAAAACTCAGAAAGCACCTGATGCTCTAATATTGGAATTCCAAAATAATTTGTTTTTTTCTTAGGTATATCTAAACCCAAGAATAAAAAATGTGATATATTGCAGATTGTTGGTCTTTAGACATGGAGGCTGCAGTTTTCTCTAGCGTTTTTTTCCCTTTATTTTCACCTGATGATCCTGCAAATGACACACTTTCTGTCTTATGCTGTGTACACACGGTTGGAATTTCCGACAACAAATGTTCAATGTGAGCTTGTTGTCGGAAATTCCGACCGTGTGACATTTGTTGGCGGAATTTCTGGCAACAAAAATTTGAGAGCCGGTTCTCAAATTTTCCTACAACAAAATCCGTTGTTGGAAATTCTGATCATATGTACACAATTCCACGCATGCTCGGAATCAAGCAGAAGAGACGCACTGGCTATTGAACTTAATTTTTCTCGGCTCGTCGTACCTCACCGGGTTCTTGACGTTCGGAATTTCCGACATTTGTGCGAATGTGTGTATACAAGACAAGTTTGAGCCAAAATCCGTCGGAAAAAAATCCAGGATTTTGTTGTCGGAATGTCTGATCCTGTGTACGCAGCATTATGCCCCGTACACTGACATTGATCGGACATTCCGACAACAAAATCCTAGGATTTTTTCCGACGGATGTTGGCTCAAACTTGTCTTGCATACACACAGTCACACAAAGTTGTCGGAAAATCCAATCATTCTAAACGTGGTGACGTAAAACACGCACGTCGGGACTATAAACAGGTCAGTAGCCAATAGATTTAATCTCTTTATTTATTCTGAGTATGCGTGGCACTTTGTGCGTCGGATTTGTGTACACATGATCGGAAATTCTGACAACGGATTTTGTTGTCGGAAAATTTTATAGCCTGCTCTCAAACTATGTGTGTCGGAAAATCCGATGGAAAATGTGTGATGGAGCCTACACACGGTCGGAATTTCCGACAACAAGGTCCTATCACACATTTTCCGTCAGAAAATCCGACCGTGTGTACGGGGCATTAGTGTGATAATGCTCACTCATTGTACTGGACCTATGGGTTTAATGTTAGGGTTTACATATAATCTAAACTGTTGGTTGGCACTTTGACATTTCTGGGTTTTTTAAAGTTTTATTGGGTCAACATCTGTTAAGAGAAACCTGAAAGAATTTGAAGACGGCCCTGGCTTTTGAAAATTCTATTGTCTGGCTGTAATACTGAACTATTAGCTTCAGTACTTTGTAAAGCATTGACCAGGACAAGCATGCCGATTAAAAGCTCTAAAGTGGCCTTTCAAAGGATCATGGACAATGATGAGGACAGATAGACAGATTTAAACATAATCTCTTCTTCCTCCTAATTATCTATATTTGAATATAAATCGTCGTATATACAGTATAAGGGGTCATTGTATATAGCAGAAACATACAGCATATATATTTAGATCCTTGCACTGATTTTACAGACAGGGTAGATTTACTAAAGCACTAGAGAGCTTTTACTTACAAAGTAAACATTCATTTGGCCTAGTAAATAAAGTGAAGCTGTGTTCCCATCAGTTATCCAACCATGTGCAAGTAAACATTTTTTATATTTTTACTTCTCTTTGGTTGACTGTGCATAAGCTATGTGAACCTTTACTTTGCAAAACTAACATTCTCTTCATCTTTATCACTATTTGACACTAGTCCATTAGATACAATCTAAGGAGACATTACCTAAATTATAGAAATAGATGAACAGTTTTTGTCTGAGTTATAAGTAATGTAAAAAAAAATGCATATAACCCACATCACACATTATTGTATATTCAGAAATCCATCCATGTTGTGTCAGTTGAATGTAAGTTATCTGGTCCCTGATCACAATCTGTAGATAAAGTTCCCCTGCACAATGTCTTGTACTAATGATGTGTTAATCTATGTCATCCCTTTGACAGCTGCCAGCCAAATGTGTGCAACTGATAGCTGTCAGACCTGGCTGCCAATGATAATTTTGGTTCCTACTGACAATCATGTGATAACTTTGTCAGCAATGATTGTAGAGACCCCTGCAGTCTGTAGATGTCAATGCACCTTTGTTTAATAATGTAACTGTCTGATACAATCATAACATTGAAAAAATATAAATATGTTTCTTTACCTTGTTGTTTATTTGGCAGTCTATACTTAAAACAGGACCAGGTATTTATTTAAACATTGTGATGATGAAATCATTATATATATATATATATATATATATATATATATATATATATATATATACAGTCAGAAAAATTTAAGGGGGTCTGAATACTTTCCGTCCCCACTGTATATACAGTCAGGTCCATAAATATTGGCACATCGACACAATTCTAATCTTTTTGGCTCTAATTTGAGGGTATTTACATCCAAATCAGGTAAACGGTGTAGGAATTACAACAGTTTGTATATGTGCCTCCCACTTTTTAAGGCACCAAAAGTAATGGGACAATTGGCTGCTCAGCTGTTCCATGGTCAGGTGTGTCTTATTCCCTCATTATCCCATTTACAAGGTGCAGATAAAAGGTCCAGAGTTCATTTCAAGTGTGCTATTTGCATTTGGAATCTGTTGCTGTCAACTCTCAATATGAGATCCAAAGAGCTGTCACTATCAGTGAAGCAAGCCATCATTAGGCTGAAAAAACAAAACAAACCCATCAGAGAGATAGCAAAAACATTAGGTGTGACCAAATCATCTGTTTGGAACAACCTTAAAAAGAAAGAACGCACCGGTGAGCTCAGCAACACCAAAAGACCCGGAAGACCACGGAAAACAACTGTGGTGGATGACCGAAGAATTCTTTCCCTGGTGAAGAAAACACCCTTCACAACAGTTGGCCAGATCAAGAACACTCTCCAGGAGGTAGGTGTATGTGTGTCAAAGTCAATAATCAAGAGGAGACTTCACCAGATGTAAACCATTGGTGAGCCTCAAAAACAGGAAGGTCAGATTAGAGTTTGCCAAACAACATCTAAAAAAGCCTTCACAGTTCTGGAACAACATCCTATGGACAGATGAGACCAAGATCAACTTGTACCAGAGTGATGGGAAGAGAAGAATATGGAGAAGGAAAGGAACTGCTCATGATTCAAAGCATACCACCTCATCAGTGAAGCATGGTGGTGGTAATGTCATGGCGTGGGCATGTATGGCTGCCAATGGAACTAGTTCTCTTGTATTTATTGATGATGTGACTGCTGACAAAAGCAGAAGGATCTGCTCATATTCAGCAAAATGCTTCAGAAAACCAAAGAGTTTTTTAAGGGAAAGAAATGGAATGTTATGCAATGGCCAAGTCAATCACCTGACCTGAATCCAATTGAGCATGCATTTCACTTGATGAAGACAAAACTGAAGGGAAAATGCCCCAAGAACAATCAGGAACTAAAGACAGTTGCAGTAGAGGCCTGGCAGAGCATCACCAGGGATAAAACCAAGCATCTGGTGATGTCTATGTGTTCCAGACTTCAGGCTGTAATTGACTGCACAGGATTTGCAACCAAGTATTAAAAAGTGAAAGTTTGATGGATGATTGGTAATCTGTCCCATTACTTTTGGTCCCTTAAAAAGTGGGAGGCGCATATACAAACATTTGGATGTAAATACCCTCAAATTAAAGCTGAAAGTCTGCAGTTAAAGAACATATTGTTTGTTTCATTTCAAATCCATTGTGGTGGTGAATAGAGCCAAAAAGATTAGAATTGTGTCGATGTCCCAGTATTTATGGACCTGACTGTATATACAGTGGGGACGGAAAGTATTCAGACCCCCTTAAATTTTTCACTCTTTGTTATATTGGAGCCATTTGCTAAAATCATTTAAGTTCATTTTTTTCCTCATTAATGTACACACAGCACCCCATATTGACAGAAAAACACAGAATTGTTGACATTTTTGCAGACTTATTAAAAATAGAAAAACTGAAATATCACATGGTCCTAAGTATTCAGACCCTTTGCTGTGACACTCATATATTTAACTCAGGTGCTGTCCATTTCTTCTGATCATCCTTGAGATGGTTCTGCACCCTCATTTGAGTCCAGCTATGTTTGATTATACTGATTGGACTTGATTAGAAAAGCCACACACCTGTCTGTATAAGACCTTACAGCTCACAGTGCATGTCAGAGCAAATGAGAATCATGAGGTCAAAGGAACTGCCTGAAGAGCTCAGAGACAGAATTGTGGCAAGGCATAGATCTGGCAAAGGTTACAAAAAAATTCTGCTGCACTTAAGGTTCCTAAGAGCACAGTGGCCTCTATAATCCTTAAATGGAAGATGTTTGGGACAACCAGAACCCTTCCTAGAGCTGGCCGTCCGGCCAAACTGAGCTATCGGGGAGAAGAGCCTTGGTGAGAGAGATAAAGAAGAACCCAAAGATCACTGTGGCTGAGCTCCAGAGATGCAGTCAGGAGATGGGAGAAAGTTGTAGAAAGTCAATCATCACTGAAGCCCTCCACCAGTCGGGGCTTTATGGCAGAGTGGCTCGATGGAAGCCTCTCCTCAGTGCAAGACACATGAAAGCCTGCATGGAGTTTGCTAAAAAATACCCGAAGGACTCCAAGTTGGTGAGAATTAAGATTCTCTGGTCTGATGAGACCAAGATAGAACTTTTTGGCCTTAATTCTAAGCGGTATGTGTGGAGAAAACCAGGCACTGCTCATCACCTGTCCAATACAGTCCCAACAGTGAAGTATGGTGGTGGCAGCATCATGCTGTGGGGGTGTTTTTCAGCTGCAGGGACAGGACGACTGGTTGCAATCGAGGGAAAGATGAATGCGACCAAGTACAGGGATATCCTGGACGAAAACCTTCTCCAGAGTGCTCAGGACCTCAGACTGGGCCGAAGGTTTACCTTCCAACAAGACAATGACCCACACAGCTAAAATAACGAAGGAGTGGCTTCACAACAACTCTGTGACTGTTCTTGAATGGCCCAGCCAGAGCCCTGACTTAAACCCAATTAAGCATCTCTGGAGAGACCTAAAAACGGCTGTCCACCAATGTTTACCATCCAACCTGACAGAACTGGAGAGGATCTGCAAGGAGGAATGGCAGAGGATCCCCAAATCCAGGTGTGAAAAACTTGTTGCATCTTTCCTGAAAAAGACTCATGGCCGTATTAGTACTAAATACTGAGCAAAGGGTCTAAATACTTAGGACCATGTGATATTTCAGTTTTTCTTTTTTAATAAATCTGCAAAAATGTCAACAATTCTGTGTTTTTCTGTCAATATGGGGTGCTGTGTGTACATTAATGATGAGAAAAAATGAACTTAAATGATTTTAGCAAATGGCTGCAATATAACAAAGAGTGAAAAAAAAATTAAGGGGGTCTGAATACTTTCCTTCCCCACTGTGTATGTATATATATACCGTATTTATCGGCGTATAACACGCACAGGCGTATAACACGCACATTCATTTTAAGAGGGAAGTTTCAGGAAAAAAACTTAAATTTTTAATAAGAAACTTGAAGCAAAATAAGGGTCAGTGCCCATCTGCAGCCTCACCATTGCCATCAATGCAGCCTGATCAATGCCCATCTGCAGCCTCACAAGTGCCATCAATGCAGCCTCATTAGTCTACATCAATGCAGCCTCACCATTGCCATCAATGTAGCAGCCTTGCCATTGTCATCAATGCAGCAGCCTCACCACTGCCATCATTGCAGCCTGATCGATGCCCATCTGCAGCCTAGAGGGGACAGGGTGGGGTACAAGCGCCAACAGATTACATACAGTGAGAATCTCCTATAATAGACAGAACAGTGGTCCAATGGCGGCCCAGGAGACGGGACTTTATATTACAGAGGCAGCCAAGTAAACAGGAGATTATCACTTTGTATTTAATCTGACGGCGCTCGTCCCGCCCCCCTTCCTGTCCCCTCAGAGGCAGCTAAAATTGAAGTATTGGCATATAACACGCACACGCTATTTGCACCCGATTTCATGGTGAAAAAGTGAGTGTTATATGCCAATAAATACAGTATATATATATATATATTTAACAAAATAATAGAAATAATTTAGATAAGCAAATCAATTATAAAATTATAGAAAATTTAACCAATACATACTGATGCTTTTGAATTTGGCCTGGTTATATGACATATTTGAAGTACTCCTGAAACATACCTGCAATGGACAGATATTGGCCCATCTTGACCAAACTGTTCTTTTGTTTTATGCACTTGTCCTATGAAGTCGATAAATCCTTCTCCAGACTTTGGCACTCCTTGTTCTGGCCAGTCAGTGAACTGGAACTGTCTTACTGTCCGTGACTGGCCATCCTGTAAAAAGAGTTTATTTTTCTTTAAAACTCTTTAACAAACCCCAGAATGTTCACTTGAAAATGAATAAACAGAAACAGTAGAGTGAAATCAATCCCTAATTTGTGAAGAGGCCATACAGACTATCTATTGTATTATTAAATTGTTTCTTATGCAAATTCTCAGCTAAATCTGTTAAGAAAGTAATATGCTGTATTATGAAGAATAAGTGGACATAAACAACTATGGCCAAACTAAAATGTTTCCAAAATGAAGAAAAACAGCAGAGTGTATCTGCAAATAACTAAACTAGTTGTTGAATTTAGATTCTATTTATTTAACTGCTTGCCGACCAGCCGCCGCAGTTTTACTGCAGCAGAATGGCACGGCTGGCGAAACAACGTTATGTTATGTCGCTTCACCTTTTGGCCACTAGGGGCGAGCGCTCATGACAGGGTGAGAACTGGGATCTATGCGTGTAAACACAGAGATCCCGGTTCTTTCAGGGGAGAGGAGATAGATTGTGTGTTCATACTATGTAAAAAAAAAAAACGCAGAGGTGATCAAATACCACCAAAAGAAAGCTCTAGTTGTGGGAAAAAAAGGACATCAATTTTGTTTGGGTACAGCGTTGCATGACCACGCAATTGTCAGTTAAAATGACGCAGTGCCGAATTGCAAAAAATGGCCTGGTCATTAAGCAGCCAACTCTTCCGGGGCTGAAGTGGTTAATAAATTAGTTCATATTTCATCTCTTTTATTGAATTCACAATGTTTACTTCATTTTGATAAAATCTTGTTACTGGTTCTATAATAAACATTGGTGTACAAGACTCTTGTAAACCCAGTATACTGCTGGCACATATATAAAAAAAAAACATAATTAGAATAATGATTTAAGAAGAAAAGCATAATTTGGAGAACTCCACTTGAACTACTTCCAAATCAGCTTACGTACATTAACATCAGCAATCTGAGGTGTTATTCCAGGATGATACCTACAGCCCGCTGTCAACTGAATACGGGTCTCGGGAGTGCAGACCTTTGGCCCTTCTTCCCCTTTAACTTGTTGTAAGTGAACATTATCATGCATATTACTTTCAAATAGCATGTTACAAAACTGTGGTGTTATATGTGCATTACAACAAAAAGATGCATACTTATGTAAAATTATAGTACACAGAAATGTAATATGAACACCATTGCACTATTATTGATTTACTTTGATAACAATTAGCTCCTCATTTTGTTGAAGTGAGCAGAAATGAGAATTTCAAATTCTAAAATGCATTGTGCAGTAAATACAGAGCAGAATGAGTGAAGGTTTGAATTAATATTTTCTTATTAGGTTGGCCTTTATAATAGGGCAGTGCCAGGTAACAGTCACACATGGTGAAAAGGATAATCCTGCCGCATTAAATGTAAATTGGTTGGAAATAAAAGACGATATGTCTTATGCCCCGTACACACGGTCGGATTTTCCGACGGAAAATGTGTGATAGGACCTTGTTATCGGAAATTCCGACCGTGTGTAGGCTCCATCACACATTTTCCATCGGAATTTCCACCACACAAAGTTTGAGAGCAGGCTATAAAATTTTCCGACACCAAAATCCGTTGTCGCAAATTCCGATCGTGTGTACACAAATCCGACGCACAAAGTGCCACGCATGCTCAGAATAAATAAAGAGATGAAAGCTATTGGCTACTGCCCCGTTTATAGTCCCGACGTACGTGTTTTACGTCACCACGTTCAGAACGATCAGATTTTCCGTCACACAAAGTTTGAGAGCAGGCTATAAAATTTTCCGACAACAAAATCCGTTGTCGGAATTTCCAATCGTGTGTACACAAATCCGAAGCACAAAGTGCCACGCATGCTCAGAATAAATAAAGAGATGAAAGCTATTGGCTACTACTGCCCCGTTTATAGTCCCGACGTACGTGTTTTACGTCACCGCGTTCAGAATGATCAGATTTTCCGACAACTTTGTGTGACCGTGTGTATGCAAGACAAGTTTGAGCCAACATCCGTCAGAAAAAATACTAGGATTTTGTTGTCGGAATGTCCGATCAATGTCCGACCATGTGTACGGGGTATTAGATTCATTTTGAATGGACAAAATGAAAGGTGGAACACATCAGAAGACAAACAACAAACACTGTCACACTTTCTGCTCATAAAAGAGAAAATATTGTACTTAGGATATTCCCTACGCCCCCCCAAAAAAGAAAAATTGTAACTAGATGTTGAAATAAAGCTATCAATTATGTTAAAATAAAGAAATAAAGTAATCTGGTATTGCAACAAATGTTAATCTTAAACTTTTTTTTTTACTTTATAGGACATGAAATGTAACCTAAGATACGAAATATAACAAGGTTAAAAACCCCACCATTACCTCAGCTGATGTAAAAGAAAAATATATTTAATTTTTCAAAATATTCTCCAAATTAATGGCTCACCAGCAACTGATTAATCACCAGAAGTTAAATAGGATGTCAGTGTTTTAAAGAATTATACTTTGGCAACAGAGTCCATGTAAAGGGAAAGAGTGTTCAGAGCTAATTCTCTTGGTGTATAACAATCTCAGATTCTTTATGTTTTAGTATGGTAATTATAGTTTTTAAGGAGGCTAAAAGGTGCTCCATTCTCTTAAGCCTGGTACACATAGGCCAAATATTAGCTGGTATCAGCCAGTTCAACAGAAACCGGCCAACATTCAGTCCATGTGTACAGCAGCCTGTCCGACATAAGCCAGATGAACGGCTGGCCTCTGTCAAACGGGCATGCTGGAAAACCAACATCTGATCAGCCAATGGCTGCCAGGGCTGACCGGTATGTTTTGGCGTGGGGAGGGGGCAGTCCCGCTATCAGAACACAATAGCAGGGAGATCACTTTACTAGCATCGGATAGTTAGTAGAGTAAGCCCTTCCCGAGCTCTTCAGTTTTTTTTCGTTCAGCCCGCTGGGTTGAACGAAAAAAAAAACTAATAGTGTGTACCAAGCTTTAAAGTGGAACTTCGGTAATTTTTTTAACTTTCCATCTAATAAATCTTCTGCTCTTGTTGTTTTAACTTTGGATAGTAAAACATTTTTTTTCTGCCAGTAAATACCTTATACAGCCCACTTCCTGTTTCTTGTCTGGTAAAAAGCCCAGGGTTATGACATCATGTACAGCTTTCTCTCTCACTCTCATGAGAGCTTGCCAGGAAGGGACGGAAGGGATGAGTCATGAGAGGGCCAATGAGAGCTGCAGAGCTGGAGGTGTGCCTCGGTGTGTCTATGTAAATCCAGGAAGTGAACAGGCAGCATCTTCAGCTGCCCACAGTTAAAATGGTTGCAGCCAGGCTCAGTGGAGGGAGATTTCTGCAGCATATTCAGTACAGAATCACAGTATATATAAAATAATATGCAAAGTGGTTGGAGGGAAGCTTCAGAATGACAAAGATGATTTTATTACAAATCTTGTGAGCAGAGTGCAGTCCCCCTTTAATCTGCTTTATTCGCATTTTAGGCTCCATTCCCACTAGTGCGACTTGTGACTTTGGACACAAAGCCACAGGACAAGTCGCAGCCCATTGATTTCAATAGCACCAGTTCCCATCTATGCGACTTAAAGTTGCAGCGACTTTGGAAAGGTTCCTGCACTACTTTGATGCTTTTTTCTTGCGATTTGAGTGCCACATAGTGCAAGTTGCATCAAAGTCACACTCCAAAGTTGCACTTTGGGGTCGTACTAGTGGGAACGAAGCTTTAAGTTCATCTTTAAAATGTGTTGATGTTGTCTTCTACTTTAAGGCCCCTTTTACACTGGGGCGGGGTGGCGTCTGCGATAAAGCGCCGCTATGGTTAGCGGCGCTTTACCGTCGGTATTCAGTCGCTATCAAGGGGATTTTACCCCCCGCTAGCGGCCAAGAAAGGGTTAAAAACCACTGCAAAGCGCCTCTGTAGAGGCGCTTTGCCGGAGGTATAGCCGCGCTGTCCCATTGATTTCAATGGGCAGGAGCGGGGAAGGAGCGGTGAATACACCGCTTCTTCCCCGCTCCAAAGATGCTGCTGGCAGGACTTTTTTTCCCGTCCTGGCAGCGCACCGCTCCAGTGTGAAAGCCCTTGGGGTTTTCACACTGGAGACAAAGCAGCTGTACTTTTGGGTCGGTTGGCAGGCGCTATTATTCGTGCAATAGCGCCTGCAAACCGCCCCAGTGTGAAAGGGCCCTTATGGCAAAAGACATAAAGAAGCCATATGGATGTGTGAAATCATCTTCATTAAAAGCTTTATTCCTATAGATGGGAGGCCCAGTGAGTTAGTATATAAAGTAGGATGTATAGGGAAGTCACATGTTATATTTATGGGATCCTTTATCCAGCAGTCAGATATACAGTAATGGAACACAACCAGAAAAGGTCTGATATTTTGTCCTGGTCTGGAAGACAGAGTCTTAAGCGTAAGACTACATTCACATTAGCATCCTTAATTTGGTTTACTGATACCAGGAAAAATAATCTAGGAGGTATAAACAAATGTTATGCTTCCCAGATAAAATTTTCCAACATTTAAATATATACATGCTTTTGAAAGTGTTTAAATGCATATAAACACTTTCAAAGTATTTAACTTGCCACTGGATGCACACAACTTTCTTTCTAATTTAATATAAACCCAAACAGTGCTGTGCTAATTGCAAATTGTGTAAATGAATAAACCACCACATGATCACAAACAAAAGCATAAATCAGTAAATATCAATAAATAAATCATCCACAGTCACCAGGCATCTGAGAACGAGAAAGAGGTTTGCATAGTATCCTGGGACTACATTGTCTATACATTACTGTCTTGTTTTATCTACATGTAAGTAGTTATTTTGATTTTAATACATTTTATCCACCTGCCGACCTCCACACGCCGATATACGTCGGCAGAATGGCACGGGTGGGCAAATGGGCGTACCTGGGCTATCGCACCCCGCACCCGTGACTGTGGTGGTCGGATTCGTTAGAGAACCGATCAGTCCTCAGGTCCAGACCAATGATTTATGGCCTGGACCTGCTGATCGGTCCTGATGAATGAAATCCTTCCCCTGCCTATGTAAGTTTAAACACAGACAGGGGAAGTGATGTCATCTCTTCTCGTGGAATATTTTCGATTCCAGTGAGAGGAGAGAGAACTTCTAAACGTGAGTTGCACAACACTACACTAACACCAGTACACATAGGTACACTTGTCAGCCCCCGATCGCCCCCCCCCCTGTTAACCCCTTCACTCCCTGTCACTGTGTCACCAATTGTAGTTTTCAGATTTTTCACTGATCACTGCATTGGTGTCATTTGTGACTGTAATAAGTATTAGGGAAGCTAGTAGTAGGCCCAAGTAGGTCTAGGGTACCCCCCTAAACCCCTCTAATAAAGGTTTAACCCCATGATTGCCCATCAGTTAACCCTTTCACCCCCTGCCGCCAGTGTCACTAATAGATCTTTTTTCTGATCACGGTATTTGTGTCACGGGTGGCGCTAGTTAGCCAGTTAGTTGATTTGTTTCACCGTCACGTTTTTATAGCGTCAGGTACCCCTATATATTACCTAATAAAGGTTTTAACCCCGTGATTGCTCCCAAGTTAACCCTTTCACCCCTGTCACCAGTGATCACCGTATTAGTGTTACGGACGACGCTGGTTAGTTAGTTTGTTTTTTATAGCACCAGGGCACCCCCCGTATATTACCCAATAAAGCTTAAACCCCCTGGTAGGTTTTAGCATCAGTCAGGGTCTGCGTCGCCCCAAGCAGCATCAGATTAGTGCCAGTAGCGCTAACACCCATGCACGTACCATACACCTCCCTTAGTAGTATAGTGTCTGAACGGATCGATATCTTTGATCTGATCACAACTATATTAGCATCCCCAATAGTTTAGGGTTCCCAAAAACGCAGCATTAGCGGAATCAGCCCAGATACCTGCTAGAACCTGTGATTAGCCCCTCCGCCCAGCCCAGCCAAGCCCACCCAAGTGCAGTATCAATCGATCACTGTCACTTACAAAAACACAACAAACATAACTGCAGTGTTCACAGAGTCAGGCCTGATCTCTGCGAACACTAACAGATTTTTTTGGTAGCGTTTGGTAGAGTTTTTTTGGTAGCGTTTTCAAGCAGTTGCTGACAGTCAGGAGCTCTTTTTCCTGTGAGTTTCACTACTG
The DNA here is from genome assembly GCF_042186555.1 of Aquarana catesbeiana. Lineage (NCBI taxonomy): Eukaryota > Metazoa > Chordata > Amphibia > Anura > Ranidae > Aquarana > Aquarana catesbeiana. The sequence goes on from NC_133324.1 coordinate 410,767,293, forward strand.
CACCAGTAAATTTAGAGACCAAAATCAAAGGTACAGTAGTGAAGAGGCCTACACCTTTCTGAGCATGATAGATAGTGAAGAGGAAGTCACCCATCTGTCAGATTCAGGCTCAGAATATGATCCTGTAGCCAGCAGCAGCACCCTGACAGATAGCCCTGACGACGGAGTTGTGGTCCCTGCCAAGGTCATTCTGCTGTTGCAACGGAGCAGAGAGCCAGTACTAGTGCTGGTCAACCTTCTGGTGAACTGGCAAGCACCAGCGGCCTAGTACACCATGGTCGTAGTCAAACCAGCACTGCAGTATCACGTGGTGACGTGGCGAGTCCCATAAGTGCAGTTCAAGCTGGTGAGGTGGCTAGTACAACTAGTGTCCCGCAGCCACCAAGAAGACAAAGACAGGCCCGTCGAGCCCATAGTGCCCTTCCTGCTGCATTTGCCAATCCGAATTGAGAGACCACCACTTCTGCAGCACCCGTACTTCCCCCATTCACTGGCCAACCCGGAATTCAGGTGGAAACAGTTGACTTTACATCACTTGATTTTTATTCGCTGTTTTTCATAGAAGATCTCTATAGATCTATTGTGGACCAAAGCAATTTGTATGCTGGTCAATTCATCGCCGCTAATTCCCATTTGACCCTTGCCAGAGAATGGAAACCTATTACGGTTTCTGAATTTAAGACCTTTCTGGGCCTATCAATCCTCATGGGCATAACTAAAAAGAGTGAGTTGCGGTCATATTGGTCCACTGACCCAATTCACCATAAGCCTGTGTTCTCTGCCTCCATGGCCAGGGCACAACACAAGCAGATCTTGCGGTTCATGATAATGAACTCTGTCGTCCTTGGGGTGACCCTGAATACGATCGCCTCTGCAAAATTCAGCCTCTTGTAAACCACTTCAACCAACAGTTTGCAGCCTTGTGTTGTAATATGTTGGCCAATTTATGTATAATATTGTATTGGAGTATGGGTTGAGCAGAAATTCAGTTGAATTGTCCAAGCCAACTCAATTTTAATATAACAGCTGAAGACCCTTTGATGTGTTGGCCTTACGCAAGTCTACCTAGGGGTGTAAGGTATGGGCTGTTAACCTAATTGAACATTTCAAAGGGTACATTGTTTAAAGGACCATAGAAGAAGTATTTATTGATGGTAATTAGACTTGAGGGGGTAACAATGGGATCAAGGAGTGTTTTGGGTTGGCCTAGCGGAGGCTCCCTCCTGTGGGGCTAATATATCTAAGGGGACTTGTTGATATTAATATGCAAGAATAATGTAGGTATTCCAAGGGCTCAAAGGGTATTCAGCTGGTATCTGTTAATCTAATCTAATTACACATATCTAAGGGGACTTGTTGATGTTGATATGCGGGAGTGCAAATTGGGGTGGTTTATGACTACAGCTGTTCACAGCTGGGAGTTGTCTGTTTGAAAGACTAAAGCTAATCAAAGTCCTAAATTGAAACGGCCAATCAAATTGCTCAGCCATTTAATATTTAGTGAATATAACACGGCATTCAGTCTATAGGTTTTAGGAGAGGCTTGTCTGTGTATGGACACACAGACCTAAGAACATGGGACTTTGAATGATATACTCTGTCAGATTTTTTTGTCATCTGTGGACTTTGGACTTTGTTCTGTGTTGGAAGTCAATAAAGTGCATCTCTCTGGAAGAATTGGGTTGCTGCGGAAGAGTACTTACTAATTCATTATCATACTCACGATACCACTATCCACCCAGTATACTTATACCCGATCACTACACCTTGTTTACTCCCGATCAAGTTGTCTGCGTTGATGAGTCCCTGATTACATTTTTTACATCTTTCAAACAGTATCTTTCCAGCAAGCGTGCTAGATATGGGGTCAAGATGTATAAGCTCTGTGACAGGGCCTCAGGCTATACATATAGTTTTATGGTTTACGAGGGAAAATATAGTCACGTAGAGCTGGAGAACTGCCCAGACTACATAGGGAGCGCTGATAAGATTGTGTGGGACTTGGTGTTACCCTTATTCGGAAAGGGGTACCACTTGTATTTGGACAATTATTTTTTAGTCACTTGTTTGATCATGGAATTGGCGCATGTGGCACCGTGCGAACTAATCGCGGGGGCTTACCCCAGCGGCTTGTAGATTCGGAGCCTGCTTGAAGTGTAATAATTTGCTCACTGTGAAGTGGAGGGATAATAAGAATGTTTTCGTTCTATCCCCCCTTCACGCAGACACAACGGTCCAAATTCCCACGGCAACTGTTGTTGTGAATAAACCCCTACAACCACTACAACCGTTACAACCACTACAACCACTACAAATAAAAGTGTAAAAAAAAGTAAAAGAAAAAAAATATATATAAATAAAAAAAAAAAAAACAGTTGTCGTTTTATTGTTCTCTCTTTCTCTATTCTCTCTCTATTATTCTGCTCTTTTTTACTGTATTCTACAATGCAATGTTTTATCATGTTTGCTTTTCATGTAATTCTTTTATACTTTACTGTGTTTTACTGTTAACCATTTTTTTGTTTTCAGGTATGCCATTCAGCTGCAGTACTTATATATGTATCTTGACAGCAACAGCGTTTGCTCCCACGATACGTAAATCAGTGACTCCAGCGCTGTAGAAGGTGATTTCACCATCACAGTTAAAAAAAAAGATCATATATGCCAAAGCATGGGGGCAGGGGTGGAGAGGCAATTTGCCCATAACATTAGGGACGGATTGTCCCCATGCTTCGGCATATATTTTTTAGGCACATGCGTTAAAAAATGTTTTATTTTTACTATGTTCTATTGTATTTACTTTGCAAGTATGGCATGTCTTACTGTTATACTGTAATGTTACTTTGTTTTATTGTTAAACATCATTTGCTTAGCAGGTACGCCATTCAGCTGCAGCACTGATTTATTTATCTTGACAGCAATAGCATTTGCTCCCACGATACGTAAATCAGCGACTCCAGTGATGTAGGAGAAAAAAAAATGGTGCATGTATGCCCATCATTAGAAGTGGGTGGATGAAGGGCGGGGTATTCTAATGGTGGGCATACCCACCGATCAATTTGTTTTTTCGTTCAGCCTACAGGCTGCATGCTTTTACAAGCAGCCCACCGTCTTCCATGGTTTTCTTGGGCTCCCCTGTCCCAACAGGGAACCCAAGAATGCAGGCGGTGGTTCAGCTGACCATAGAGCTGATCAGAGACCAGAATGGCTCCAATCATCTCTATGGCCTAAGAAACCGCAAGCTACGAGCATTTCATGACTTAAGTTTCGCCAGACATAAACAGCGCCATTGGGAAAGCATTTTATCACACCGATCTTGGTGTGGTCAAATGCTTTGAGGGAAGAGGAGAGATACAGGGTCTAATAGATCTCATTTTTTTCCAAAAAGAACCTGTCACTACCTATTGCTATCATATAGATAACATGCTGGTAGGTTAATTGGCTTCTGTCCAAAATTGGCCCTAGTATATGAATGGGGACCTTGGATTGAGGGTAGGGACTGATGTGAGTGTGCAATGTACAGGGTTAGGAACAAGGGTCAGGGTTGTAGACACACACTCACTCAGGTTGAACTGGATGGACTGGTGTCTTTATTCAACCTTACTAACTATATATGTAACTATAACAATAAAAATGATTTAAAAAAAATATGAAAGGAACAGTTTAAAAATAAAATAAAAAAGCAAAATAAATAAATAAAAAAAACCCGTGCTCATCTGCAAAGGTGAACGCAAGCGTCGGTCTGGTGTCATATGTAAACAGCAATTCCACCATGCATGTGAGGTATCACCACAAAGGTCAGATTGAGGGCAGTAATTTTAGCAGTAGATCTCCTCTGTAAATCTAATGTGTTAACCGGCAAAGGCTTTTAAAGGCTCTTAAAAATGTAGTTAGCATTCGTTTTTTTACTACATCAAACATTTGGGCAATATAGTGTGTTTTAGTGCATCAAAATTAAAAAAGTGTGCGCAAATAATGTGTGAAAAAAGAAATTTGCAACACTCACCATTTTAATCTGTAGGGCCTTTGCTTTAAACAAATATATAATGTTTGGGGGTTCAAAGTAATTTTGCAAAAAAAAAATTTTTTCATGTAAACAAAAAGTTTTAGAAAAGGCTTTGTCTTTAAGTGGTTAGAAGAGTGGATGATGTGTGACATAAGCTTCTAAGTGTTGTGCATAAAATGTCAGGACGGTTAAACTCCCCCCCCCCCCGAATGACCCCTTTTTGGAAAGTAGACACCCCAAGCTATTTGCTGATAGGCATGTTGAGTCCATGGAATATTTTATATTTTGCCACAAGTTTCGGGAAAATTACACTTTTATTTTTTTGGGCAAAGTTGTCACTAATGATATATTGTTCAAACATGGCATGGTTATATGTGGAATTTCACCCCAACATACATTCTGCTGCTTCTCCTGAGTACGGGGATACCATATGTGTGAGACTTTTTGGGAGCCTAGCCGTGTACATGACCCCGAAACCCAATTACCGCCTTCAAGTGGTTGTAAACCCTCCCTCCTGACTTTTAACTATAGGTAAGCCTAGAATAAGGCTTACCTATAGGTAGTGGAAATATCTCCTAAATGTGTGCCGTTTAGGAGATATTTCACTTGTAGTGAGCCAATGATGTAATTGGCGCATGCGCTATGAAGAAACGGGCCTCCGTGACGTTTCTTCCCCAGCATGTGCCGTTACTGACGGCTCCCGCGTGCATGCGTGGGAGTGACGTCATGCGGCTTCAGACAGTCACAGAGCTGGAGTCTGCAGTCCCCGGAAGGAAGAGGGGCAAAGATGGATGCAGCCTGCACAGGGGACTGCGATGGATTAGTTTGCAGGTAAGTGTCACATAATGGGCTAGTATGTGATGCATACTAGCCCATTATGCTTTTAATTTGCAGGCTTTGCAGGGAGCAAAAGAGGAAGTAAAACCCATCAGGGTTTACTTCCTCTTTCAGGCTTTCTAAGGGCATAAAATGGTGATTTCACTTCCTCACTACCTATCACAGTTTCGGAGGCCCCAAAATGTCAAGATAGTACAAAACCCCCACAAATACCCCCATTTTGGAAAGAAGACACTTCAAGCTTTTTGCTGAGAGGCATGTTGTGTCCATAGAATACTTGATATTTTGCCACAAGTTTCGGGAAAATAACATTTTTTATACAAAGTTGTCACTAAATGATATATTGTTCAAACATGGCATGGTTATATGTGAAATTACTCCCCAAAATCCATTCTGCTGCTTCTCCTGAGTACGGAGATACCACATGTGTGAGACTTTTTGGGAGCCTAGCCACGTACAGGACCCCAAAAACCAATCACCGCCTTCAGGCTTTCTAAAGGCGTAAAATTGGGATTTTACTCCTCACTACCTATCACAGTTACGGTATGTCCAGATAGCACAAACCCCCCCAAATGATCCCATTTTGGAAAAGTAGACACCCCAAGGTATTTGCTAAGAGGCATGGTGAGTATTTTGCAGCTCTCATTTATTTTTGAAAATGAAGAAAGAAAAATGTATTTATTTTTTCAATTTTCAAAACTTTGTGACTAAAAGCGAGATCTGCAAAATACTCAACATGCCTCTCAGCAAATAGCTTGGGGTGTCTACTTTCCAAAATGGGGTCATTTGGGGGGGGGGGTTGTACTGCCCTAGCATTTTAGCACCTCAAGAAATGACATAGGCAGTCATAAACTAAAAGCTGCGTAAATTCCAGAAAATGTACCCTAGTTTGTAGACGCTATAACTTTTGCACAAACCAATAAATATATACTTACTGACATTTTTTTTACCAAAGACATGTGGCTGAATACATTTTGGCCTAAATGTATGACTAAAATTGAGCTTATTGGATTTTTTTGTAACAAAAAGTAGAAAATATAATTTTTTTGCAAAATTTTTGGTCTTTTTCCGTTTATATCGCAAAAAATAAAAATCGCAGAGGCAATCAAATACCATCAAAAGAAAGCTCTATTTGTGGGAAAAAAGGACGTAAATTTAGCTTAGGTACAGCATTGCATGACCGCGCAATTACAAGTTAAAGCAGCGCAGTGCCAAATTGTAAAAAGTGCTCTGGTCATTGAGCAGCCAAATCCTTAGGGGCTGAAGTGGTTAAAGCCAGCCATAGACGGTTCAAATCTTGGCCAGTTCAGCAGGAACTGGCCAAGATTTCAACCATGTGTAGGCAGGCTGAATGTACCCAAGATGATTGGTCGATCTTTGATGTTTATTTCTGCACAACTGTAATATTCAAGATTTGATTCTCATTGCGTACATTGACTTACACAATGTGGACATTATATTTCGTACAGTGTGATACAACTTATACTTTATTTTGTAAATATTTTCTTTATAAAATGTACATAACTATGTGCTTCCAACATCTGTCCATATTGGAGGCTATAGATTGAAGGCCTCTTGCACACTGCAGCTTGAAAAAGCTCAGTATAACTTTTTTTTTTTTTACTGAGCTAAAATACAGTCCATTAATTGTAATGTGCCTATGCACACAGGCGTGTAAACAGTAAAAAAAAAATAGAAAAATCTGCATTTTGGGTCAGTAATTTACACCTCATGCACGCAAATGTGTGCAAATACCCGCGCCTTGAGCACAAATGCCCATTAACATACTGTAGAACAAGAACGTGAGAATATGTTTGCGCGAAAATGTGCGCGAATTAGCGTGAAATTACGCGAACGCATATGTGTGAAAATGCGCCAAAATACACGCAAATACATACCAAAAACAGTCTGAAAGAGTAGATGCTCAAACAGGAGTATTGTGTGCAAGAGGCCTAATTGTGTTTAACATCTGGTTTCTGTTCTCCAATATATCATATGAGAATGTATGGGATAAAAATGGCACATGTAGGGCAATGTACGGTAATGCAGTACATGTGAATTCATACAGGCATTATGGTATGCTGAAGAGCAGACCGACAATGTATATGTGCTTTGGGTTGCTATTCAAAATGAATGGCATTGAACCACACCATACATACACATACTGCAAATGTGAAAAGTGTGAATCCAAATTATTAGATTAAACCCAATGTCTATTAAGCACATTGAAGTGAACATGTATTGTAAAATGTCATGGTAAAATTCAATTTCTTTGGGCAGAGAAATAGATAACATATTTTTTGTGTATGTGTTCCTTTGCGTTTTGGCAATCTTATCACATTTAATAGCAGACAGATTGGATGCTGGGTTTGATCCCACTGCTGTGGAGAACCATAGTTGGCAAAAGGCAGAGCTAAGTAACTGAATAAGTATGATAAACATGAAATTCCACGACAATGAGAAAAGGTTGGGTTCTGTGTGTAAACTGAGTAATCTAGTTCTCCAGCCAAGCAGTTCAACATGTGGAAGAGTGTATGAGGCAGAAATGGCTCCAAGACACTGCTAAAGCCAAAATCAGCAGTACACTGTAATGCTTGTTAGTATTTAGTACAGAATGTCATGTGTTGGTTTTAAATCATGCAGTTCTAGCTTACAGACTATACTGAGCCTGTTTGTTTAAAATGTACACATTCTGACAAAACCAAAAAGGCTACCTATCATAAACCTTTTCTTCAAAGTGTCTTGATTTCTGTCATTTTCATTGCTAAAACAAATGAACAGTATGTCCCCATTTGGGGTGTCAGGCCTGACGATAGTAATACGTGCTTTACTTTACATCCTTCTGTTAAACTGAATCAGGAGATGACTTTATAACAAATGGTATTGATTGTTACGCTTTTTATTGCATATGTTTATACTTTTTTCTATTTGTAAAATGAGTCTCAAAGATGAGGTGTTTGCCTTATTTTGTAATGTACTGCTCTTCAATAAATATTCTTAAAATGTAAAAACAAAAAAAACAAAAACAAATGAACAGTATTTAGTTTTTTTCATGCAGCAAAGATAACTTACCCGAGCATCTGTTACTTTAAATTCTCGGAGGATGTACTGAGGCATGTTATATTCTGCCATTGGATCCACCACAAAGTACTGATACCGAGCAGACCGTTCTGCGGGCCAATACTGATGGCACTTTTCCTGGAAACACATAAATTCATTATGTAAAGGATATAAATCATTATAAAAAAAAGCACAAATCATTATATGTTAAACAGAACCAGTACTCCCCGTACTTTGTTTTAACATTTAAAAGTCCTGTCTACAAACAAATACCACAAGATGCCTGCTGTTAACTTTGTTAGCTGGAAAAGCCTTGATATTTTTGATCCTGACTCTTTAAATTGAACACATGTCTATGTTATAGACATTTAAGTGTTTACATATTTTTTGCTTGCATTAAATGAGCATTAACCACCCCAGTATCAGCCATTGTAGTAAATCAGAGCAAAACTTTGCCTTGTAATTGCTGTGATGGCCAAAAATACACTGATCACAAATGGAAACAGGAGAACTGTCTACATTGGAAAGCTTGCGCCTTCCTCAAACAACAGAGGAAGAGGAGGGAGGAGATTAGATAAATTTAATGGATTAATCTATTCACTAAATTTCCCAGGCTGCAGCAGATGGAGGCTTCAAATCAATGTAGAGGGAAGGGTTCAAGTGCTGCTGACCAACATTTTATGGGATTGTTTTGGGAGGGGTCAAAGTACCACTGAATACCAATAAATTAAGGGGGGTGATATTGCAGTGTTTAAAAAATTCTACCGACCACCAATGATTGCGGGACTGTTTGGGGGGTAAAGTGTTTTGTGTCTGTCCTTGACATTTAGTCATTGCACACCATGCAATGTCAGTGCAATAAAATTTTATTCTACAGGTTATTTTCTTCTATTAATAAAAGATTTGCACTTGACTTCAATGGGCAACTTTTAAAAGACTAAGCACACCTTAAAGCAATATTTAAGGCTTTTTAAAAAAAAAAATAACAAACATGTTATGTTTACCTGCTCTGTGCACTGGTTTTGCACAGAGCAGCTTGCATCCTCCTTTTCTCGGGGGGTCCCTCACCGGCGATCTTGGCCCCTTCCGCATGCCAAGTGCACCCAGAGCAAGTAGTTTGCAATGGGGGCACCCAAGGAGGCTCGTCCCGAGCTGTGGCCCTGCGTGTCCATTCACACACACAGAGCCACTGCTCGGCCCCGCCCCCTCTCTCTCCTCATTGGCTTACTGGCTGTGATTGACCGCAGCGGGAGCCAATGGCTCTCTGGATCGAAATTGGGGTTAAGGTAGGTATTAGGGGGCTGTAAAGAGAGCGTTTTTTACTTTGATGCATAGTTCTGTTATGAGCAATAAGTAAAAACAGGAACTCACTCTGCCCATTTCTCGGAGCTTTGTTAGCATAACAACAATGGTTGAGTTGTGTTCCCATAGCATCCTCCAGAAGTCTTCCGTTGTCTCTGCCAGGGGACCTTGTGTCGCTATATAGGCTTTTTGTTGTCTGTTTGATAAAAATATATTGATAAAAATGTCTTAAAGGTACAGAGGCCTGTATAATATCATTAGCAGATTTAACAAAAATCCTTTACTGTGTAAATATAAACAGTAGACTTAATGAAATGCAGTAGTCAAGTGTTTTTAGAAGTACAGGCTCCCTTTAATATAAAAGTCATCATAAAGCACATGGCAAACACAAAAGGTCAATATGTTATTTGTTAAAGGCAGATAAACTTATATTATTTACTTATTTCTATCCCAAACAGTGTATTTAACTGCAATGGATATTGCTGTAGCTAAACTTAATATAAGCAGGTGAGAAATTGGTAACCTGACTGCTGAAGATACAATACACCTTGTCAACCATAGCTTATGAAGCCCCTTAGACCCCTTTCACAATAGCGCCTGAAAAATGCCTCCCCTGCAGCCCCAGTGTGAAAGCTTGAGTGGTTTCACACTGGAGCGGTGCGCTTGCAGGACATTAGAAAAAGTCCTACAGGCATCTTTGGAGTGGTTTAGGAGTGGTGTATACACTGCTCCTCCACCGCTCCCTGCCCACTGAAATGAATGGGCACCGCTGCCTAAGCGCCTGCAAAGCGCTTCGGCGGCAGCGCTTTTCGGGCGCATTTAACCCTTTCTTTGGCCGTTAGTGGAGGTTAAATATGCCCCGCTAAAACGATGGTAAAGCGCCGCTAAAACTAGCGGTGCTTTACCGCTAGTTCTTGCCTTGCAGACAGAAATTAAATGCACAGTCTAGACTTTTGTTGGACACAAAGGGTATCAGTGTCTCCCCCAGTCACATGACAGTGCTCAAGCCTATTTATTGGCTGCTAGATCAAAGCACAGTCACACGGGGAAAGGTCACATTTTCCCCCATACCCAGAAGGCCCAGTAATTGCCCCTGGCTGCCATGCAGAAAAGAGAATCAAGAGAGCACTGGTAAAGTGGCACAGGGGGTTGGGGAACCATTACAAGGCCACTGTCACTATGCCCTAAATGAAAGTGGTTAAAGTAAAAAAGTTTAGTTTTGAAGACAAAGGTGATGGGCTAATATATATATATATATATATATATATATATATATATATATATATATATATATATATATATATATATATATATATATATATATATATATATACAATTTCAGTCTGGACAACAACTCATCATCTCCAACTTTGTAAATTTTCTTGTCTCATGATTTAGCACAAGACTAGTCCATGACATGTGATGAACAATTAAAAGTATTGTGAATAACTTTTCATTTGAAAGGTAAATATGACATCTGAAGAGTTAACACATTGGTATGCATCTGGATATGCTGAATACAGCTATAGGGATTGATTTACTAAAGACAAATAGGCTGTGCACTTTGAAAGTGCAATTGCACTCTGCAAGTTCACTTGCTCCAGAGCTTAGTAAATGAGGAGGGGCGCATGAGGATGGGGAGCTCTGTTGATTTTAATGAACCAGTCATGTGGAAGCAAAAATTATGTTTTTTTTTTATTATTATTTTCCTTTCATGTGATTGGGTATTCTTTGCAAAGTGAAACGTCACCTCGTTTACTAAGCTCTGGAGCAACTGCACTGGCAAACTGCACAGTCTATCTGCCTTTAGTAAATCTTAGTTATAGTGTCTGGGTACACTAAAAAAATTGAGAGAACATGCCAAAATACCAGCCAATTGAATTTGTTTTTTAGCTGCATTCAAAAACAGTATAATATTTAATTTTATACATCATTCATCCATTTAGCTTACACTGACATAAGCTTTAAATTACTTAGGCTAGACGCGCTTTAATCAAATGCATATTCTTAATGCTGTTGCCTTAAATGCAATTCAGGTCACATTATTCTGCTGGCAAAATCAGACAGCACAACATATAACCAAGAAGAAAAGAATTGCTGAATTACTGTACTACTATATAAACATTTTAAGTGCAAATGTGCCCTAATCATGACTAACCCTTTCTGGATATAGCATTTGAGACATTTTTTAAGTATTTATTTCTCTGCAAGTAGTTCACTGTGTAACCATGATGCCAAAGACCAACACAGGACCCATTATCTTAAATGCTTTTCACTTGGGTAATTAGGATGTTTGGTACACTCTTCCTAGAAACTACTCTTAAAATGTAAAAGTTGCTTCTCTCTTCCTTTTCCCTGTATTTAACAGTTTCATGAACATAAAATGATAATTTATAGTTAAATTAGGAGGAGACAGCAAGGTTCATACTGGAAATCTCTCAACTTTAAATTACTGTCCCCTTGAGCTGCCCGAAAATATAACCTCAGAGCCACTCCCCCCGGGACCCTCCTCTCCCCTCCGACCTTCCCCCTGTATTTTTTATATTTCATGTTTAATCTCTCATCACTATCCCCGCCCCCTGACATTTCAGACATATTTTTCTCTCTCTCCCCCCTCTTTCCAACTAGCTTTCAAACCATGTTTTTATCTACTCTCTCTTTTCACCTGTCGGATCTTTTACCTACTGGTTCCCCCGATTCGGGATAACCCATTCCAAGAAAGGCGATCTGTTATGATCCCAACTACATCTGATGCTCCAGGAGTCAGAACGTTAAGATATGCATAATATCCCCTTTCAACCTCCTCCACCCCATGGTTCACCAACTCCCTCTTTTTACTCCATATATTGTTAGATGCCCTTCACATACTGAGTTTCATTTTACCACACACAGATATCACCTCTCTGTGGGTTTTCTTCTCCTTAAACTCAGTGGGCGTCTCTGCAGCATCCCTTAACCTCAGGTACCATGATACTATGCAATTATTATGCACTTAAATGTTGTATCACTATTCTTCTTTACACATCTTTACGAGCTGCGACCCAGCCAACTACCTGTTGCATCTTTGTCTATATGGTTCTGACTCCCTTGTCTGGGAGTCAGAACCAAGCTGATGGTGTACAGTATACAGTGCTATATGTGGTCAGAAGTTCGTGGGCGATGGTGGCTCCCAGCACTTCCTGGAGAACTCGGAGACACTCGGGAACTATTGACATTACTTCTGGGTGCTCCGAGCGCATGTTACGCCCACTCCACCCAGTTGGGAGTGTCTCTGGGTGTCTCCGACAGCTTTACTGTACATATACACAGCGGCTTTACATGTATGAGCACCAGACTCCTTAAGATTGTGAGTGTAATTCTTTTGTTTTTACAGTAAAACTACTGCTCGTATATCAAGACAGCACTCGTATATCAAGACATTTTTTTTTTTAAACGTTGATCATCTTTAACATGCTTGTATACTGCGTTACTTGTAAACAAAGGTATTACTGTACCAAAAAAGTAGTGGATTGATCTTACTGGCTAGCAGAAGTGCATGTATCACAAGAAAGACTGACCAAAATGATATATCCTTTATGAGGCAAAACAGTAAACATACTGTATGCAAATTAATGCATTATTATTCTTGCCAAGTGCTCCACTTTAACCACTTGCTATATGTTCATTTAGAAATGGTGGGGAGTACAAGTAGTTAAAACAAGCTCACAGATGCAACTGCAGCTGTTAGCTTGGTACCATTTTTTTTTAAAGCCGGCAATCAGCTTTTCAGTGAAAGCTAACCAGTCAGATGCAGAGCCATCTGATGACTTTTACGGTACTGTTCATGGGGCCTCCCCAGTGCTACTCCTGTACCTTCTATGCAAAAGAAAAGACAGGAAAGGCGCCTCTTAGTAAACTGTATATTTAATGATAAAATTTCATTAAAAGCACTCACATTTAATACTTTGTTAGTCCGGCATAGGGAGCCTCAGTATAGGCATACAAGATTGCGTCCTCCTGTGTCGAACAGTCGTATTCCTCTCTTGCTGCCAGCTGGTCTGTACGGCGTAAGCTTCCGGGATTCAGTGATAATCCAGAACGAGGCTTGGACATCCGCCGAGCAGTCAATTGGGAGGCTGGGACGCTGGAACGCAAATCCAAATGTATGTGCTGTACTGGCTTTAAGCACTGCGTTTCGGAGCATGCGAACTAGAGCGCGCTCCTTTCTCAAGCTAAGGCGATTACAATACATTGCAGCCTATTTAAGTGCTCACATAGCACCGCCGCCTAATGGAAACAATTGTAATTACAAAGAAAAGAAAATAAAAGGAATGTGATGTTATTAAAGCAAACGGGATAATTTATGTGTTTATGTGGGATAAAAAAATATATATATTCATACTATGCAACTAATCTCCTATAATTACTAATTTCCTATATACATATATGAAATATTTTTGTGTATGTAGTAATCAAATTAAAAGTTAAGTAATCCATTTTTGACTGAGTGTTGTTGGTATTATTATGCATATTATTACGGGTGTTAGAACAAATATAGTAGATGGATATAAGCAAACTATATTGGCTAGTAAAATGATAAGCTTTATATGGGGAGGAGAACACCTATATGCAGTGTATGGGGATGACAATATTTCTATGGGCACATATATGTGAGCATAGTGTATAACAACACTAATAATAGTGAAATCAACAAATAGGATAAAATTATTAAAATCATTAAAATTAGTATTAAAACAAATCTCAAATACTCGTATCAGGGCATAATTTTATAACTCAAAGATATGGCAGAATTCTTATTATATAATTAAATATAAAGTAAGTGGCGCACTCAAAGCCAATATTATTATAAAATGGTAGATATTTCCAATTCTTCATTGATTCCACCGGGATTTAGGGCATCCAAGGAATAAATCCAGAAGGTTTCTCTTTCACATAATCTATAGAACCTTTCAGCTACGGGTAGGCTTTTTGGTATTTGTTCAATAACCCATACCTCAAGACCTTCAGTGGATTTTGCGTGGTGTTCACAGAAATGGCGGGGGACACTATGTTTGTCCCTCCCTCCTTCTATTTTTCTTCTGTGATCACCAAATCTTTGCCTTAGTGGGTGTATAGTGCGCCCCACATAAATAAGGTTGCATGGGCAACTCAGACCGTAAACTACAAAATCTGAGCCACAGTTGTAAAACTTTTCAAGCACGTAAGTTTTTCCTTTAGTGGAAAACTGTTTTTTTCCATGCTTGACAAAAACACAAGTTTTACACATGGCTTTTTTGCATTGAAACATGCCTTTGAGAGGAATCATATGGGCCTGTGCTGGTGCGATTTCTTTTATGGGCTTTAATTTACTGGGCGCTATTTTATTTTTGATATTAGGGGCTTTTCTGTAAGTAATTTTTGGGTGATTAGGTAGAACTGGTTTGAGGTATGGATCCTCAAGGAGGATAGGCCGATACTTCCTGAATATTGCTTCCATTTTCGAGAATTTGGTATGAAACCTAGTGATAAAGCATCCAGATGAATTGAATATATCTTCATTTTGGTGTTGGACAACGGGTGTAGGTTGTAAGTAGTATTTTTGTGCTTGGTCTACCAATGACTCTGGATACCCTTTGTCTTTAAGTTTTTTTCTGAGTAGCTGACTTTGTTCCATTAAATCAGACATTTTTGTGCAGTTCCTCCGTAATCGACAAAACTGCCCTTTGGGGATATTATTTTTCCATTTTTCATAATGGCAACTTTTGTAATGCAGTAGGGAATTTCCTGCTGTTGGTTTAAAAAAGTTCCTTGCGTGTATCTCATTGCCAACATGAAAAAGGTCGAGGTCTAAGAAGGCTAATTTCTCTTTGTCCATAACATGCATAAAACTCAGACCATGTGGGTTGTTGTTGCAATGGGCCACAAACTTATCAACAGCATCAATTGGGCCATCCCAAATGATAATGATATCGTCTATAAAACGACCATAAAAAGTGAGATGCCTGAGAAAGGGATTATTTTGCCAGATGTATCTGTGTTCCCATAATCCCATTGCTAAATTAGCATATGAGGGCGCGAAATTGGCCCCCATGGCTGTCCCCTGGATCTGTAGATAGTGCTGTTCATTAAATGTAAAATAATTGTGTGTTAATTGTGTTTACATTTAATGAACAGCACTATCTACAGATCCAGGGGACAGCCATGGGGGCCAATTTCGCGCCCTCATATGCTAATTTAGCAATGGGATTATGGGAACACAGATACATCTGGCAAAATAATCCCTTTCTCAGGCATCTCACTTTTTATGGTCGTTTTATAGACAATATCATTATCATTTGGGATGGCCCAGTTGATGCTGTTGATAAGTTTGTGGCCCATTGCAACAACAACCCACATGGTCTGAGTTTTATGCATGTTATGGACAAAGAGAAATTAGCCTTCTTAGACCTCGACCTTTTTCATGTTGGCAATGAGATACACGCAAGGAACTTTTTTAAACCAACAGCAGGAAATTCCCTACTGCATTACAAAAGTTGCCATTATGAAAAATGGAAAAATAATATCCCCAAAGGGCAGTTTTGTCGATTACGGAGGAACTGCACAAAAATGTCTGATTTAATGGAACAAAGTCAGCTACTCAGAAAAAAACTTAAAGACAAAGGGTATCCAGAGTCATTGGTAGACCAAGCACAAAAACACTACTTACAACCTACACCCGTTGTCCAACACCAAAATGAAGATATATTCAATTCATCTGGACGCTTTATCACTAGGTTTCATACCAAATTCTCGAAAATGGAAGCAATATTCAGGAAGTATCTGCCTATCCTCCTTGAGCATCCATACCTCAAACCAGTTCTACTTAATCACCCAAAAATTACTTACAGAAAAGCCCCTAATATCAAAAATAAAATAGTGCCCAGTAAATTAAAGCCCATAAAAGAAATCGCACCAGCACAGGCCCATATGATTCCTCTCAAAGGCATGTTTCAATGCAAAAAAGCCATGTGTAAAACTTGTGTTTTTGTCAAGCATGGAAAAAAACAGTTTTTCACTAAAGGAAAAACTTACCTGCTTGAAAAGTTTTACAACTGTGGCTCAGATTTTGTAGTTTACGGTCTGAGTTGCCCATGCAACCTTATTTATGTGGGGCGCACTATACGCCCACTAAGGCAAAGATTTGGTGATCACAGAAGAAAAATAGAAGCAGGGAGGGACAAACATAGTGTCCCCCGCCATTTCTGTGAACACCACGCAAAATCCACTGAAGGTCTTGAGGTATGGGTTATTGAACAAATACCAAAAAGCCTACCCGTAGCTGAAAGGTTCTATAGATTATGTGAAAGAGAAACCTTCTGGATTTATTCCTTGGATGCCCTAAATCCCGGTGGAATCAATGAAGAATTGGAAATATCTACCATTTTATAATAATATTGGCCTTGAGTGCGCCACTTACTTTATATTTAATTATATAATAAGAATTCTGCCATATCTTTGAGTTATAAAATTATGCCCTGATACGAGTATTTGAGATTTGTTTTAATACTAATTTTAATGATTTTAATAATTTTATCCTATTTGTTGATTTCATTATTATTAGTGTTGTTATACACTATGCTCACATATATGTGCCCATAGAAATATTGTCATCCCCATACACTGCATATAGGTGTTCTCCTCCCCATATAAAGCTTATCATTTTACTAGCCAATATAGTTTGCTTATATCCATCTACTATATTTGTTCTAACACCCATAATAATATGCATAATAATACCAACAACACTCAGTCAAAAATGGATTACTTAACTTTTAATTTGATTACTACATACACAAAAATATTTCATATATGTATATAGGAAATTAGTAATTATAGGAGATTAGTTGCATAGTATGAATATATATATTTTTTTTATCTCACATAAACACATACATTATCCCGTTTGCTTTTATAACATCACATTCCTTTTATTTTATTTTCTTTGTAATTACAATTGTTTCCATTAGGCGGCGGTGCTATGTGAGCACTTAAATAGGTTGCAATGTATTGTAATCGCCCTAGCTTGAAAAAGGAGCACGCTCTAATGCGCATGCTCCGAAACGCGTTACTTAAGGGCAGTACAGCACATACATTTGGATTTGCGTTCCAGCGTCCCAGCCTCCCAATTGACTGCTCGGCGGATGTCCAAGCCTCGTTCTGGATTATCACTGAATCCCGGAAGCTTATGCCGTACAGACCAGCCAGCAGCAAGAGAGGAATACGACTGTTCGACACAGGAGGATGCAATCTTGTATGCCTATACTGAGGCTCCCTATGCCGGACTAACAAAGTATTAAATGTGAGTGCTTTTAATGAAATTTTATCATTAAATATACAGTTTACTAAGAGGCGCCTTTCCTGTCTTTTCTTTTGCATACCTGGAGCGGCTTCACCTCCCTTCAAAAGGCTGCCCTACTCATAGACTGCTCGTATCTCACAGAGAGCGCATTGCTCAAAAGGACATTTTTTTGATAACATTGGGATATACTGTAAACAATGTAACCTGCGCTGCTTGTCTTTCTTTTCCTGTACCTTCTATGGCCTGAGACCATTGTAATTTGTTTCAAGATGGAGAGCATGAGAAGTTTGGCAAATATCGGTTCCCTGATCTTCTCTGCGATAAATGAAGTCAGACAAGCATTTCCTCACTTCCGCTTTCAATTCATTAATTCCCCAAATTCTGTTGCTGGGGAAGCATGATCTGTGCTTGGTGAGGTGCAGTGGAGGGCAGAGGAGGGATTAGGGGTCCAATTTACCCTTGATGTCTCCATAAAGAGAGCATGTCACTTGCCCATGCTATCACATAGGGGGCTTGCTAGCCCCCTTGTGATAACCATAAAGTTAAATGAAAAAGAAAAAGGTTTTCGAAATGTAAATGATAAAAACACAAACAAAAATTAAAAACAACCCTGACACACATGTTAATGCAAATGTGCATATAGAGAGTGCATGTGTATACATACAGACATTGCACCACATGAGTGAGGTGTAGCGGCAAAGTGAGTCTAGGACCATTCACGGTAACGCTGAACAGATAAGCTGTAAATGCTTTTAAAGCATCACCTATAGACAGATTTGGATAATGTATTTTCCTGCTATTTCAAAGGCACTAGCAATTTTAAGGCATGTTTGGTATCTGTTTACTGGATGCAACCTCATCTTTATATTTTACCAAAAATTAGTATTATATTGTGTTTGAGTACTTTAAAATTAATTTTGGTCTATTTTTTACAAAAATATGTGCTTGTCTGCGCAACTACCACAATTTAATTAAGTAGGGCATCTGCTTTCAGAAATTGCGTAATTGCTTTGAGTAATTTTCTAACAAGATTAAAATTTGTGGTTAAACAAAACGTTGTTTTGGATAAAATGCAAACATTTATGCAGTCTACAAGCATAAAGTTTCTTCTTTTTTTTTTTTAATTTGAAGATTAACTAATCCACCAATGGTAGCATTGGTTTATTATTTTTGCTTCTCTCTTCCTTTTCCCTGTATTTAACAGTTTAATGAACACAAAATGATAATTTATAGTTAAATTAGGAGGAGACAGCAAGGTTCATACTGGAAATCTCTCAACTTTAAATTACTGTCCCCTTGAGCTGCCCGACAATATAACCTCAGAGCCACTCCCCCCCCGGGACCCTCCTCTCCCCTCCGACCTTCCCCCTGTATTTCTATATTTCATGTTTAACCTCTCATCACTACCCCCGCCCCCTGACATTTCAGACATATTTTTCTCTCTCTCCCCCCTCTTTCCAACTAGCTTTCAAACCATGTTTTTATCTACTCTCTCTTTTCACCTGTCGGATCTTTTACCTACTGGTTCCCCCGATTCGGGATAACCCATTCCAAGAAAGGTGATCTGTTATGATCCCAACTACATCTGATGCTCCAGGAGTCAGAACGTTAAGATATGCATAATATCCCCTTTCAACCTCCTCCACCCCATGGTTCACCAACTCCCTCTTTTTACTCCATATATTGTTAGATGCCCTTCACATACTGAGTTTCATGTTACCACACACATATATCACCTATCTGTGGGTTTTCCTCTCCTTAAACTCAGTGGGCGTCTGCAGCATCCCTTAACCTCAGGTACCATGATACTATGCAATTATTATGCACTTAAATGTTGTATCACTATTCTTCTTTACACATCTTTACAAGCTGTGACCCAGCCAACTACCTGTTGCATCTTTGTCTATATGGTTCTGACTCCCTTGTCTGGGAGTCAGAACCAAGCTGATGGTGTACAGTATACAGTGCTATATGTGGTCAGAGGTTCGTGGGAGATGGTGGCTCCCAGCACTTCCTGGAGAACTCGGAGACACTCGGGAACTGTTGACATCACTTCCGGGTGCTCCGAGCGCATGTTACGCCCACCCCACCCAGCTGGGAGTGTCTCTGAGTGTCTCCGACAACTTTACTCTACATATACACAGCGGCTTTACATGTATGAGCACCAGACTCCTTAAGATTGTGAGTGTAATTCTTTTGTTTTTACAGTAAAACTACTGCTCATATATCAAGACAGCGCTCGTATATCAAGACTTTTTTTTTTTAAATGTTGATCATCTTTCAAATGCTTGTATACTGCGTTACTTGTAAACAAATGTATTACTGTACCAAAAAAGTAGTGGATTGATCTTACTGGCTAGCAGAAGTGCATGTATCACAAGAAAGACTGACCAAAATGATATATCCTTTATGAGGCAAAACAGTAAACATACTGTATGCAATTTAATGCATTATTATTCTTGCCAAGCGTTCCACTTTAACCACTTGCTATATGTTCATTTAGAAATGGTGGGGAGTACAAGTAGTTAAAACAAGCTCACAGATGCAACTGCAGCTGTTAGCTTGGTACCATTTTTTTTAAAGCCGGCAATCAGCTTTTCAGTGAAAGCTAACCAGTCAGATGCAGAGCCATCTGATGACTTTTACGGTACTGTTCATGGGGCCTCCCCAGTGCTGCCCCTGTACCTTCTATGGCCCGAGACCATTGTAATTTGTTTCAAGATGGAGAGCATGAGAAGTTTGGCAAATATCGGTTCCCTGATCTTCTCTGCAATGAATGAAGCCAAGCAATTCCTCACTTCCGCTTTCAATTCATTAATTCCCCAAATTCTGTTGCTAGGGAAGCATGATCTGTGCTTGGTGAGGTGCAGTGGAGGGCAGAGGAGGGATTAGGGGTCCAATTGACCCTTGATGTCTCCATAAAGAGAGCATGTCACTTGCCCATGCTATCACATAGGGGGCTTGCTAGCCCCCTTGTGATAACCATAAAGTTAAATGAAAAAGAAAAAGGTTTTCGAAATGTAAATGATAAAAACACAAACAAAAATTAAAAACAATCCTGACACACATGTTAATGCAAATGTGCATATAGAGAGTGCATGTGTATACATACAGACATTGCACCACATGAGTGAGGTGTAGCGGCAAAGTGAGTCTAGGACCATTCACGGTAACGCTGAACAGATAAGCTGTAAATGCTTTTAAAGCATCACCTATAGACAGATTTGGATAATGTATTTTCCTGCTATTTCAAAGGCACTAGCAATTTTAAGGCATGTTTGGTATCTGTTTACTGGATGCAACCTCATCTTTATATTTTACCAAAAATTAGTATTATATTGTGTTTGAGTACTTTAAAATTAATTTTAGTCTATTTTTTACAAAAATATGTGCTTGTCTGCGCAACTACCACAATTTAATTAAGTAGGGCATCTGCTTTCAGAAATTGCGTAATTGCTTTGAGTAATTTTCTAACAAGATTAAAATTTGTGGTTAAACAAAACGTTGTTTTGGATAAAATGCAAACATTTATGCAGTCTACAAGCATAAAGTTTCTTCTTTTTTTTTTTTTATTTGCAGATTAACTAATCCACCAATGGTAGCATTGGTTTATTATTATTGTGATGTGGTTTTAAAAAACCTCAGACTTGTACACAAGCATGGAATTGGTTGTTTCTCATCCCCAGTCTTTCAGTAGTGATAGTGATAACTTTGGTATGTTAAAATGGGACTCCAGCCTCACCTGTTTCTGTCCCATAAACTTTTGTCTCTTGTACTCATTGAAAAACTGTACAGCATAGAGGAAAGTAAGGCCTGGTTCACACCTATACATTTTTTTGTATATTTTCAGTTTTTCAGAAACACACAGTCCATTTAACATGGTTTCCTATGGGTCACGTTCCCATCTGTGCATTTTATGGAAAGGGCCAAGGACATTTTTCTGGTTTTTGGTTCCACAGACTTCAATGGTTTAAAAACATGTATTGGGGGGGTGTGGCTTGGCGCGCGGCTCAGATGGAAGCACACTAGAAGAGCTCCATAAGTCACACAGCCTTACAGCCTGACACCCTGCCGCAGAGCCTTCAATGCCGGGCAGAAAGCTCCACACCACCCTGCAGACATGTTCCCGCCGTGGCCAACAGCCATCCGTTGCCAGGAACATCGCCGATTTGTTGAGACAAAAAACGGCGGGGAGCAGCTGCACGGCCGGTCCCAAGATGGCGCCGATGCAACAGGCCAAGCTCCACGAGGAGGATTTCAGCGGTGACTCGGAATCTACGGAGGACACAGGTAGGGGCAAGTATAGAGTGAACAAACCCCTGACCTACGCGGATATGTCCGGATTCAAATCCACATTTTCAGCCGCAATCACAGACCTGCAAACGAATTTAGTGGTTCTCACTGAGAAACTGGCTGCTACACAACATGCAGGGAGGCAGAGAGACAAGGCCCTACACAGACTTGATCGGGTCACTGTTTCTCATGCACAACATTTCATTGACATGAATAGACACGTGGAGGACCTTGACAACAGGGGTAGGAGGAATAATATTAGGGTGAGGGGGATCCCTGAATCGGTGGAGACGGACCAGATAACCCCAGCCCTTCAAAGGGTCTTCAATAGCCTCCTAGACAGGCAAGAAGAGACAGAAATAGAATTTGTCAGGGCACACAGGGCTCTTCGGCCTAAGGGTCCTGATACGGCCCCTCCGTGTGATATAATATGCTGCCTACAGAACTTTCAACTGAAGGAAGATATAATGCGCAGAGCCAGAAGAAATGACAGGATCATCTTTAATGGTGAAACTATAATGCTGTTTCATGATCTATCACAGATTACTCTAAAAAACAGCAGAGCTTTACGACCGCTATTGGATAAGCTCAGGGAGAGAGATCTCAGATACATCTGGCGTTTACCCTTTGCGCTTACTGTGTCAGCGAATGGCCACCAACATGTTCTATGCACTCCAGCAGACCTTCCTGATTTCTGTGCTGGTCTAGGTCTTGACCTAATGGAACTTCCTGACTGGTATGTGGACTTTGCACTACCACCGCATGATAGGAGCCTGCCTTGGTCGCCATTTTCCACACCAGAAAAGAGACTTTCTAAGAAGATGAAACAGGAGACCAGGACTGGATCGTGACCATGCAGAAGATTAAGGATCGGCTGATCCTCCTCTCATCCACCTTAGTGTCCTAGCACCACTCACTAGCCCATTGACAGTCACAAATTTTTTGCATTTTTTCTCCAGGAACTCTCCACACCTCCTTTTTTTTTTTTTTGGGGGGGGGTTTCCTTTTTATTATTTTTCGTTTTTGTTATTTCTCAGAACCCCCACTCAGCTCCGGCTCAGCTCCAAGCTGGGCTCCCAGCTGGGTGTGGTAACAGCATGGAGATCCAGAGCTTAGTGGAGGTTGTTTGTTAAAATGCCAAAGACAAAATGTAATTCAATATTGCATAATACTGGACCTTATGTTCTGCAGCCAATGGTGCACTGTTGGAATAGAAGCTGCAGGTGGTTACGACACTTTGGAGGTGATGACCACGAGGGGAGATGAGATCACATTATTGCAGTTATTGTTAAAGTAATCTTAAAAGTTTAGCTGTCCCGCAGTTAGGGGAGCTTGGAACCCCTGTTAGTCAGGGTGAATTCATCTTACTTTTATTGTAGCTTATATATAAGGCTGTGTGTTACATGGAGATGCGGTTAGCCAGTTATATTTTCAGAATACACGTTGTTTTTCTGTGCATTGTTTTAGACACAGGACAATTTTCTTATTTTAGTTCACATACCAGGCAGCCGCCTCCCTTTGCCCCACAAAGTGACCTGGTACTATCAGTAGACTACCAGACTCACTATTTTCTCTAGATAGGGCCCTATCTAGAGGTTAACCTAAACTTTTTCATTTTTTATATTCTTTTTAATTTTCTTTTTCTTTTATAGACCTTGACCAATCGCGTTGCCAGCTTTAAGAATAAACTGACAGTGTTTTAGTATATATTTCAGGCACAAAGTCCTCAGAACCACTTCTGAGTCTGCATCATGGCCTACTCATTCCTGGGACACAACCCTACGGTAATCTCACATAATGTTCAAGGGTTGAACATACCGGAAAAGTGTAGCACATTGCTCAGAGAAATTAAAAAAGGTAAGCCACATTTTATACTGCTGCAGGAGATCCACTTTAAGACTGGGCATGTTCCCAGTCTCACCGACTCAACCTTCACTAGGGCTTATCATGCCACCAATGAGCAGAAAACGAAGGGGGGTTCAATTCTAGTTAATAAGAATGCTCCCTTTAATTTGACGGAACAAATGACAGATCCGGAGGGAAGGTACATTTTCCTGAAAGGGACATACGGCGACACACCCATCACCATAGCAAATGTCTATTTCCCGAATAAAGCTCATTTAACCTTCTGTACTCAGATGGTTCATAAATTACAGGAATTCACCTCTGGGTGCCTGATATTGTGGGGGGGTTTTAACATACCCTTGAATCCTCTGTCAGACACCTCTAATGGATCTACCAGTATCAGATATAGGACACTGAAAAGTATCAAAAACCTTCTCCACTCACTCAAGCTGATAGATTCCTGGAGATTCCTAAACCCGACTGGTAGAGACTATACGTTTTATTCAACACCCCATGAGAAGTACGCACGGTGAGATTATCTTTTTATCTCACAAAATTACCTTTCAACACTCACAGAGGCCTGTATAGGTACTCAATCCATATCAGATCACGCACCAATAGCCTTAACCCTAGACTTGATGAAACGGCCACAAAAAGCCCAGATATGGAGACTTAATTCCTCCATACTTTCAGACCCTACACATGTACACAAACTGGGGGAATCCCTGAGAGAATTTTTTGATCTAAATATAACACTCCTGGGATGGACCCACTAACACTTTGAGAGGCCCATAAGTGTACACTGAGGGGGGAACTGATTTTGATAGGCTCGAAGCGGAAAAAACAAAGAGAGAAAGAGATTACACACTTGATAGAACGCATTCGCTATCTGGAAACTTTACACAAACAGTCCCTGTCGATCAGCACGACCACGGAACTATTAAACACTAGGAAATCCCTGCAGAACCTCTTTGACATGAAGGCCAAACACTTCTTGTTTTTCAAGAAAAGGATTTATTACGAGGAAGGTAACAAACCTGGGAAGACATTAGCAAGGGCTTTAAGAATACACACTCATAACACCAGCATTTCAGGCATTAAACGAGCGAATGGCACGATAGATGTCTCTACAGAGGCTATTGAAAAACATTTCCATGACTACTACACTAGTCTTTACAATTTACCACAGCAACACAAACTGCCAGGAATGACAGGTGACAGATCCCAGATCATTAGAGAATATCTAGACAAGAGTGGGCTCCCGTCATTGGAGGACATAGAAGCCAATACACTTGAATGTCCAATGGACACAACTGAGATTAAACTTGCCATTAAAAATTTGAAACAAGGTAAAAGCCCAGGTCCGGACGGGTACACAGCAATTTATTATAAAACATTTACAGATCTATTAACGGTCCCGTTGGCAGTGGCCTTGAACTCGGTGTCTGATTCCAAGGAGATAACACCTAACTTGCTCTCGGCATTTATAACGGTCATCCCAAAAGAGGGTAAAGACCCTTATGAATGTGCAAGCTATCATCCCATATCCTTGCTGAATATAGACGTTAAAATATTCGCAAAAATACTCGCCAACAGACTGAAACCCGTCCTTCATAAATTAATTGGGCCTGAACAGGTAGGCTTCATGCCTGGTCGTGAGGCAAAGGACAATGTCATTAAATCTCTGTTACTAATAAACAAGATTAGAACAGGCGACACAGAGGGCCTTCTCCTATCCACGGATGCGGAGAAGGCCTTCGACCGAGTAGCTTGGGACTACATGATGGCCACTTGCAAACATGTAGGTCTGGGCGCGAGGATGTTGGCTTGGATTTCAACACTTTATCAAAAGCCCACGGCAAGATTAAAAATTAATGGCACACTCTCCGAGAGGGTCCACATTGCAAATGGTACAAGACAGGGGTGCCCTTTATCCCCTCTCCTGTTTATACTGTCCTTGGAGCCATTCATCAGACAAACCAATTTAAATCCCTCTGTAAGGGGTTGGCATGTGAAGGATCGGGAGTTCAAGATCGCTGCTTATGCAGACGACTTATTGTTCTTTATATCTAGGCAACAAATTACTCTCCCCAACCTCATGAAGGAATTTGGACATTATGGTTATGTCTCAAACTTAAAAATAAACTATTCTAAGTCAGAAGACATTTTGCTTCCCACCCACTCACTCTCTTCTGTAATGGAAAATTCCCCTTTCAAGTGGGATCCTAAAAAACTGAAGTATTTAGGAGTTAATTTAACCCCACAGATCTCCTCATCCTATGATCAAAACTTCGCTCCTTTATTGAAAAATATTGACAGAGACCTACATAACTGGCACTCGGGAACTTTTTCCTGGTTTGGATCCATTATCAAAATGACTGTTTTACCCAGGCTTGTTTACGTAATACGCACACTACCGATTAAGTTACCACCAAGTTTGTTTAGGACCTTGAGAACTTTGTTCTTGAGATTCATCTGGGCACATAAAAAACCAAGAATCAAATTTGAATCATTATTAAAAGTAAAAGAAATGGGGGGGCTCGGAGTACCCAACTTGAGAGATTACTATCTGGCATCAC
The DNA here is from genome assembly GCF_042186555.1 of Aquarana catesbeiana. Lineage (NCBI taxonomy): Eukaryota > Metazoa > Chordata > Amphibia > Anura > Ranidae > Aquarana > Aquarana catesbeiana. The sequence continues at coordinate 410,793,532 of NC_133324.1, forward strand.
ATGTAGCGAGGATTACTGGCATTGCCATCAAGACAGTAAAGATTGGGTGAAGTTGGAGATGGATCTCTCTCCCACACCACTCTTAAATTGATTCATGATTTACCCAGAGGTACCGAGATCACTTCTGCGTTAGGCCCATTAACATCGATGAAAATAATCCAGAGTTTATCCCAGAGATTAATAATGCTCATCTCAAATCACCTCTCACTGACAGACCTCTTCTGGCAGGTGAGTGTTACCATCAGGATAGAGTAAAGGATTATCAGGTCCTAAAGAGGGAAGATAATGTGACAGATCTACCCTTTTGGGTTTACTTACAAGCAAGAAGTTATCTTAAGGATAACCACAAGGGGGAGACTTCTCTAGACCCCTGACGGAATTTGAGTCGGTGTGCCATAAGGGTGAACTGGTTAGCAGAACAACTTCCATTTCTTACGCTTGGTTACAGGTTGCAAGGGGTCCAGAAGATGACAGACTCAGAGGGAGGTGGTCTGATGCTTTACAGATAAACATAACGCCTAAACAATGGAAGAATGCTTGTATTTTATCACATAAGTGCTCCATCAGCACTAAGGTTCAAGAAACAGCATATAAATTGTTGACACGGTGGTACTTGACACCAATGCAATTAAACAAGTGGTATCCACAAGCGTCGGAGAGTTGCTGGAGATGCTTGAAGAATAAGGGTTCTTTGCTGCATATTTGATGGCAATGTCCTCTGATCGCTAGCTATTGGAACAAAGTCTTAGAACTAATCAAACTGATAACGGAGACGACTTTACCTCTGGATGCAGCTTGCTGCCTATTACACATCTCAAATTGGTCTCTAAAAAAATACAAGCGTTCTCTCACAAGGCATCTACTAAATGCTGCCAAATCGCTTATTCCAATTCATTGGAAATCTAAACGAGTACCAACAGTCACTGAGTGGCTGCATAGAGTTGCAGATCTCTATGAAATGGAGGACACTCTCGCTCAATCCAACAAGCGGGTAGAAAACTTCCTTGAGACCTGGCGTCCCTGGAATGTATTCAAATACTCTAAGACTTTCAATGACATTATTAATGCTCAGACAACTGGACCTGTTTAAGAACGAAACGCATGTTTTTTTTTTTTCTCTTTCTTTTGCATCAACAGGCTCTCACTGGATCTGTACAGCTGGGCAACGCGGTTGGTCACCTGCCGATATATATCTGACTATACAATGGTCATAAATTCTTTCTCCTCCTGTCTCCTTTTTTCTGTTTTCTTTTTTTTTGTTTTTTCACTATCTCTCTTAAATCTGGCAAACAAATCGGATGACTCTCTTTATTGCATCACCTTTGAGAAGAATAAGTCTTGACAAGGATAAGTGTGAGTGCTAAGGGTCTTTAACACGGTTAAATTTATACAAAAGACCACACCTAACAAAACTGATATTAACTCTATAATATACCATAGGTTGTGTGCGTTCAGTTTTAATGTAAACTAATGTCGACCAATTATTGTTATATAAGGATACTTGAAACCATAACAGTTACCCTGATTTGTACTGACTTCTCAACTTCTAAATAAACTTTTTGATGTTAAAAAAAAAAAAACATGTATTGAAAAACGTGAAATGCACCTGGAATATGCAAACTACAACCTGCATAGGTGTGAACCAGGCCTGAGTGTCCCCTTTTTCTCTCCAGTTTTAAGGTATAAAACCTCCGATCAAGGTCAAAATAATGACAGAAAGGTACTCGGTACATGCAAATGGGGAGGGGGTTATGAAAATATATATTGCTGCATGCTGAAATTCAGCGTTAAATATTGATTCAACACCAGCAAAAATGTACTTCTTTATACAATTTTTTTCTAGATAATAGATAATTTCTAGGCCTTGCATCTCAGATTTTTACCTGTTTTTTTACAGTCCTTACCTAAACCTAATCTGCGCTACCCATGAAAGAATTTCTTTCTACATTGCATTCATAATTTTTTGCATTAATTATATTACTGATGTTATGATTTATATGATCATGCTCATATTCCTTTTACTATTAATGGGAACGATTCTCAGTTCTACACTGTTAAAAATAGTGTAATAAAACACTTAGCTGAAAAATGTTAATAACTGTCTGCACATCAATCATAGTTTGCTAGTATGGAAAAAACAAACCATGTTAGTAGCTGCTGAAATAAATCACTATTGTGAAACAAAATAAACTTTTTATTCTAATTATCTCCTCTGGGAGACAAGAAATAGAAGTTGACTGAATTATGTCACCTGGCATCCCTTGAGCTAGCCAAAACCTGGAAAGGTTTTAATCTACAACACTGGTAGCCATTAGAGTCATTAGTCTTGTAGAGAGTCCAGAAATAAAAGACTGCAGCCTTGCAAGATCCAGTCACCTAAGCAGCATTGATTTTAACCACTTGCCGACCGAAAGACGGCTACAGCGCGGTCGGCTTATTCTGGCTGGGTGTCCATGGACGTCCTTCCAGAATGTTACTCTTGCGCACCCCCTGGAGTGCGCTCCCGCAAACATTCGTGACCGCTGGGTCCGAAAGACCCGACGCATCACGGATCGTGGTAAATGGCCACTTGTAGCGGCCGTTTACCACGTGATCGCTCTGTCAAATGTCATGTCATGACGCCGGTTCCTCCCTCCCCTCTCTGTACTGATCTGTACAGTGCGAGGGGAGGGGGGAGAGGGGGAGAGATCGTTTTTAGCAGGGCTGTGGGCTGGATCTGTAGTGCCCACAGTGCAGCTCTGTGCCCATACTGAGCAATACTCTGCAATAATGTGCAATACTCTGCAGTACTCTGCAATAATGTGCAATACTCTGCCAATACTCTGCAAAAATGTGCAATACTCTGTAATAATGTGCAATACTCTGCCAATACTCTGCAATACTGTGCAATACCCTGCAATACTCTGTAATACCCTGCAATACTCTGCCAATACGCGCTAAAACTCTGCCAATACTCTGCCAATACTCGCCAATACTCTGCAATAATTCTTTTTTTTTTACCAAATTTTCAGTCTTTTTTGATTTATAGCGCAAAAAATAAAAAACCCAGCAGTGATTAAATACCACCAAAAGAAAGCTCTATTTGTATGAAAAAAGGACAAAAATTTCATATGGGTACAGTGTTGCATGACTAAGTAATTGTCATTCAAAATGTGAGAGCACCGAAAACTGAAAATTGGTCTGGTTAGGAAGGGGGTTTAAGTGCCCAGTTGTCAGGTGCTTAAAATGCCGTACTACAGAGCTGATCTACACCTACACTTATACCCTGGCATTGCCATGTGTTACACATGTATCTACATCTGTATTTGCTCTTTTGCCTATTCAAGTAAAAGGAAAATGACAAAAACAATATTATCGGGTAAATGACATGCAGAGACCCAGCAGGGACAGTGAGTATGACATAGAAGATGTAGCTCATCTGGAACACAGCAGCCAGGCAGAAGCAAGAACTTCCACACAATTACAGCTCATTATCATCTCCTTTTCTTTCTAAACCTTATTGGCATTCTGTAGCAGGAAGAAGACAGTGTTTATAAACTGCAGCACAGGGGACAGAAGGAAAACACTTACAGTGTGCAGTAAGAGTTATGGGGGGCTTCTACTGTCTGCTTGACTGTGCAAATGTTATTTGCCTAGGTACCTTGAAATGTGTTTGGTTAAGATGGGATGATTTTTCTGATCCTTGAGAGATCTGTGTGCACATTGCTCATGTGTAAAATATTTCACAGTCAGACAGATAGTGAATTGCTTTTTTAATTAAACTGCCTACATGCACACAGTCTTGCCTAATCTGCAGACAATCATACAATTTGTCCGGTGCTGGTACATGTGGCGGCCAATAGCTCCCAGTACCCTTGTTACTTATTGATGTCTGTGTTTCTATGTACCCTGTGAAGGGGGGAGTGATGCCTGCAGTTAAATCAACTACAATTTAAACACAACTGGTGTAGTGCTATAAAACAAATAATATTTAATCAATATCACACCCATCAAACATAACTCGTGCAAAAAAATATATATATTTAGATATGTGCCATAAAAAGTCCCCTGGGCCTTAGTTTCTATATATCTTGCTTTATATGTCTTAATGTGCTACTCATACTTCAACACCAAACATCATCCAAAAAGCTTCACCCATACGCATTTTGCCACCGGGACATGTGATCTCCCAAGGAAGTCACATGCCCGGTGACGAAACATGTAGGGGAGGGGCTGTCTGGACGACATCATAATGCACATAGATTACAGGGAGTGTAGTGTTTAATATAGTAAGCAATCTGCCTTTTGTTGATGCTTATACATTGTGGTGAAGTGTACGCACAAAGTTAATGTGCGTAGCATTTTATGTGAGTGGAGTGAATAAAGTATTTTAAAAGGTAAATCACTATTGCCTTCTTGATGCTGTATTGTGGAGAAGAGCAGCATGAGTGGCATATCCAGCCGAGTACACAGAATTTATTTTAAAAGGGACTGGTGCTGTATTGTGCTGAGGGTGTGCTGGTGCTGTAAACCATTGGACACACTGAATTCCATTTAAATAGGACTGGTGTTAGCATCCACTGAGCATATAGGATTCAATTTAAAGGGGACACAAGATAATTTTGACCTTGCATTTTTCTGTAGGTCATATAAACCAGGTGAAAGCACAACTGGTGGTGGTAAAGCACTCAAGTTGAAGGAGTGGAAGAGTGACCATGGTTTGGTGTTGAAGTATAAGCAGCAAATTAAAAGATATAAAGCAAAAGATATAGAGATTGATGCATGTGGGACTTTTTTACTCCCAAATATCTCATATTTTTTTTTCTTTTGCACAAGTTATGTGTTGTGGGTGTGATGTTGATGAAATATTATTTGTTATATAATGTTACACCTTTTTTATGTAACTTTAGTTGGTTTAACATATATGGGAGTGTTACAAGGTGGGAGTAGCTTGTTTCACATAAATTGATGTTCTTGTGAAATAATAATAATGTCCTCAGGATGGCCTCTGCTTGGGGCAGCCAAAACAATTGTTGCTTCGCAAGATTGTTTTCAGCGGACAGACTGGCACCTGTTTAGGGATGCGGCTACTACTGAGAAAAGTTAATGTGGAGAACCATATGTTAAGAAGTGTGTAGAAATTGTAGTGACTATAAAGATGATCAGTTCATTCCCTAAGCAAAAACCTTGGGTAAATAGGGAGGTGAAGGTTCTGGTTAGAGATAAGAATTATCTCTGTGTGGCTAGGGGAAGGTTAAAAGCATGTATTACAGAGACAAAACAAAAATATCAAGATGGGAAAGGATTTTAACTAAATTATGCTAGAACAGTGTGGAAGGCTATTCAGTCAGCCACAGGTTATAATCAGAAACAGGTTTCAGTGGAGAAATGCGAGGCTTCCCTCCCTGAAGTCCAAAATATATTTTATGCCCATTTTGATTAATTAATTAATGATGTGATTACCAAGTTGGCTTTCTTTCCAGGAGATATGTAATTTGAGGTTTCAGACCGAGTCTGTATTAATTAGGGGAAATCTGCAGGGCCTGATAACATCTATTATTTTAAAGAACTGCGCCTCCCAATTAGCAGATGTTTTTACAAATATTTTTAATGTTTCACTCACTGGTTGTTCCCACATGTATGGAGAATTGTCCCAATTCCAAAGAAATTTTCTGTTTCTTGTTTAATTGATTATCACTTGGTGGTCCTTACTTACATTATTATGAAGTGCTTTACGAAAATGGGTTTTTAGCAAATTAAAAATGTGTTCCAGTAAGGCTGGTTATTTATCAGTTTGTTTTTAAGTCTACAGAGGATGCTAATACTCTGTCTTTACATTTAGTTTTGACCCTCCTAGAGAGTAAAAATAGTTAAGTTTAAATGTTCTTAATTGATTTTAGTTCAGCGTTTAATGCTATTTAACCTATAAAACTTATGGACATGCTTAAAAAAATTCAATACCAGGCACTTTCCCCCCCTTCCTGCCCAGGACAATTTTCAGCTTTCAGCGCTGTCACATTTTGAATGACAATTGTGCAGTTATCCAACACTATATAAACTAAATTTTATCATTTTCTTCCCACAAATAGCGCTTTTTTTTGGTATTTGATCACCACGGGGGTTTTTATTTTTTGCTAAACAAACGAAAAAAGACCGTCAATTTTGAAAAAAAAAAGTTTTTCTTTATGTTATAAAATTTTGTTTTCTCCTTCACTAACGGGTCCTGATGATGCCGCACTGATGGGCACTGATGAGGCGGCACTGATGAGGCAGCACTGATGGGCACTGATGAGTTGGCTCTGATAAGGTGGCACGGATGGGCACTGATGAGGAGGCACTGATATGTAGAATGGATGGGCACTGATAAGCGGCACTGATATGCAGCACTGTTGGGCACCGATAGGCGGCACTGATATGCAGCACTGATGGGCACTGATAGGCAGCACTGATGGACACTGATAGGTGGCACTGATGGGCACTGACAAGCAGCACTGATAGGCACTGACAGGCAGAACTGATGGGCAGTGGTAGTCGGCACTGATTGGCACTGACAGGTGGTACTGATGGACACTAATAGATGACACTGATGGGAAGCACTGATGATGAGGTCCTGACATGTGTTATTGATGGGCACTGATTGGCACTGTGATGGGCACTGATTGCCACTGTGGTGGGCAGATTGACACTGTTATGGGCACTGACAGGCGTTCCTGATGTGCACTGACTGGCAGCTGATGGGCATTGCTGTGGCACCTCTCATGGGGGTTGCACTGATAATCAATGTGCTGATTATCAGTGCAGACCCCCCCTCTGACAGGGAGATCCACCGATTGGCTCTCCCTGTCATCGCGAACCGAAGAAAGCCATTTGCTGGCACTTCCTGGTTCACTCTGTGATCAGCTGTGATTGGTGACAGCTGATCACTTGGTAAGGAGACTCCATCAGAGGCTCCTTACCATGATTGGAGAGCGGTGTGTCACAGTGAAACACAGCACCACTGCACGCCGCGTCGCATGCCCCCACATTCGGGTGCTGGCATGTTATCCTGCTGGACGCCATATGACGCCCAGTCAGGATAACTGAACCACTGCCCAGCTGTCATTCTGCTATAGGCCGGGCGGGAAGTGGTTAAATAATTGGGTTTAAGTCCATGTTTTGTAACTGGATCTTGGATTTTCTCACTAAGATTCCCTAGACTGTTAAAAATTAAAAAAACTATTACTTGACACTGTTCGTGACAGTGTGTGCATAGTCCAGGATTTGAAAGCTCTGCAGAGTGATAAAAACTGCACAAAAATTCATAAGTGTAGCTTTCCCTAGTATTGATGAGCTTGGGGAAAGGAGGTGTCTTCAGTAGGCCCACAATATTGTAGGGAGATAGTTCCCAGTCAAGTAATGCCTTGTTTAAGTTGTAACCATCTAGTAGGTGGTACAGGAGTATTGTCTACCACACCAGTAACAAAATAACATGGATGCCTAAGCATTGATACCCTTTTTACTAATGATAAAGAGCAAGTTTTAGTGTGGTAACTATAGTGTAACTGTGGTATTTGTTGTTGCTGTATACGATGTGTATGGCTATATATGTTTTTATGTGTAGCAGTGAATGGGACTATAACTATATTACATGTTAGGATTATATGCAGTCTTACAGAATGGCAATACATTTATTTTGATTCTTTAACTATTTGAATCATGGCTGTCTGGATTTGTGAATTAAATGCTTCAACACAGATCAGATCTGCATGGAAAAAAAATATACATATTGAATCGTGCCCTGAAATACAATCTTTAAGCTCACCAGAACTATGGCATGGCTCACTGGACAGGGTTGACCAAAGATGTTGCATTGAGCTAGAGACCGATTTAACTGTAATCTGTACCTTGGTTCCATTCTGTATAAGAATTACAAGCAAGCAACACATCATCTGCTGCCTGCATATATACACACATTTATATGCTTGCAGCCTCTGCCAGTCTAAGTACAGCACCTATTTAAAAAGCAGGCCAGATATTTTCCTGTTAACAAGTTAATGCCAGATAACAGAAAAAAATCACCCAGTTATGGACTCAGGTGGCCATTTTGCAAGAGTCTTTTGCAGCGTGTCCTTTGGTAATCTTTTAGCTGTTTCTGTAGAAATTTTAAGCTTGGAGATGGCAATACAGCTAATTATATTGAAAGTCTCTTATTACGTACAGAGCAGCTGCATTTCTGTACAGTGCTAAGGGTTTCTGCATATATGGTTTCTTGCTATACACTAAAGATCATTTTGCACACTGGGAAAGAGGGTTACTTTAGGTACAGTGGAGGGTATCAGGTGCGCTGGGGCTCTACCAATAACAACTTCCCTTACAATGAGGTGGACGGGGCGGGAAGTAGTGACCTGTGAATGCTGATGGAGACTGTGTCTCCAAAAAAACAATAACCGGGCTAAAACCCCAACATTTGTGATTACCTATTGCATTAATTTGCATCTTGCCCACAGCACTTAAAGCTCTGTCATGCTTACTTATATCGCAAACAATTACAAGTTAAATTTCATGGTAAGATTATGAAAACATTTTAGGTAATGGTCAATAATATAGCTTGTGCAGAAATCATATTTACCTGTATCCATCAATAAAACTTGCATTGATATAGTCGGAGCCCTCCACACCGCGTATTGGCTGAAGACACACCCTTGTGGACTCATATGGCATAATATTAACAAGGCGATTTTTAAATTTATTACATGGAAGATTGGCACTGATAAACCGTGACGTGTGAGCTTTAGAACTAGCGAGGCGCTGTTAAAAAAATAGTAATACTAGAAATTAACATATGTCTATCACCCAAAACATTTTACATACTGGTTATAGTGTATAGCCAAAAGTTCAAACAATATATAGAGTGGGGAAGGGTTAGAACTTCTGTCAGGATTTTTATTATTGGTGTGGGTGCTACATCTCAAATAATTTTTTGAGGCCCTAGATTTCCACGTCTCAAAGTTGACTTGGGATATGCAGTTCTCAACCTAAAAAGACAACTAGGTGGTGTTTCAGGCAAAATATATATGAAATACACAAGAAAGAGAGCTTTAAACCAGTGGTACAGTCCACATAAGAAGGATTGATTGGGAAAAAGTTTGTTAAATAGACAGTTTTTTATTGATAAACAGATTTTCTTATTTGCATTTTAGCACTGGTTTAAAGCTCTTTTTGCTTTGTAAGTCACTGATGTTTATTGTTGCCTGTGTCCCCATTGGTGACCATTGTCTTGGAAAGACAATGAGGAAAATGTAAACATTTTGTCATTGAAACAGGAGGTGAGGGTAAATCTTCAATGGAGTTAATTTCCCCTCACTTTGGAGAGATTTTCTCTCATTTCCTGCTGTGTCTCCAGAACAGGAAATGCAAAGAGTAAAAACTGACAGGGTTTTAACCATTCATTGTTCTATCCAAAACTATTATGGCTGTAGATATTTTAGGACTGATTAACTGGACACACAGCATTTCAATATGATTTATAGTAAATCCAGTATGACTATTTAAAAAAATAAATTTAACTGCATGACAGAATGAAAATGAGTAACATTCCCTTTGAAAATATATACATAGTAATGCCCTGTACACACGACCGGTTTTGCCGTTGGAATAAACTCTGAAGGTTTTTACGACGGAGTTCCAACGGAATTCCGCTCAAGCTTGCATACACACGGTCACACCAAATTCCGACCGTCCAGAACGCGGTGACGTACAACACGTATGATGGGACTAGAAAACAGAAGGTCAATAGCCAGAAGCCAATAGCTTCTATCTCGTACTTGCTTCAGAGCATGCGTCATTTTTGGTGCGTCAGAACAGCATACAGATGAGCGGTATTTCCGATAGTAATTTGTTCCGTCGGAAAAATATAGAACATGTTCTCTATCTAAGTCCGTCTTAATTTTCGACAGAAAAAGTCAGATGGGGCATACACACGGTCGGAATATACAATGAAAAGCTCCCATCGCACTCTTTCTGTCAGAAATTCCGCTCGTGTGTACGCGGCATAAGAGTAATAAATAGGCCATTTCAAGCTCATTGATGTCATAATTTTTTTACTCATATATTATTATCGTAAAAAAAGGAATTTCTTATTATGGAGTACTGTACAGAACACAGGACTTCTATTCATAGTCCATGGGTTATATGCAGGCTAACTTCATGTGATTAGACATTGGAAAAAAACTTGCTAGGGCTGCCCCTAGTGCACACTCATAAAACCCTGCCCACACCAGGATAGGATGCCAATCTGTCAACTTCAAGAATGTGGACGGCCAAGTGAGCTGGAATGTAAGTTTCTGTCCAAGAGGATAGTAAGCATGTTTTTTCTAGGGCAGCTTGACTTCTGATGCCCCCTGATGGTGTATGTAGGCCACTCCTGTGGCATTGTCTGACTAAACCTTGACTGGCTGAACTTGCATTCTTGCAGAATTTTGATGGGGAGCTTCAACTCCTCTGAAGACCATGTCCCCTGGACAGTTAGCGTGGATTTGTAAACTCCACCCTAGTCTGCATGGCTGACTTCTATTGTCATCACCCTCCAAGGCATGTAAAAAAATTACTTTTCAAATTTTAGGGCAGGATTGGAAATCCACCATGTCAGGGTGAACGTTGTCTGACTAGATAAAAACATTGGGCGATCCAAGGATTAAATTGGGTTTGCTGGTTTCACATAGTGAGTATGCTAGATTGAAGCAATCTGAACTGAAACTAGGCTTGAGAACTGCCTCAAAGGAGGTTACCAATAAGTCCAAAACCCTCATGCAGAAGCAAACTGAGGAGTCCCGTTTTGACCTGAGGATTCGCATGTGGGATCTTAGAGCAGTCATTTTCTCCAAAGGAAAGAATATTCTGGCTTGTGCTGTAGCAAAGATTAGATCCAGGTACTCCAGATGGTGTGAGGGCTGGACAGCAGCATTTGGAAAGTTGATTATCTAGCCAAAGGTTTAAAGAAACTGATTTACCTCTGGATGTTGACAGACAAGGTTGTCCTCCCCCCGGTCGGTCACCCGGGGATGACCGGCTTCCCCTGCATCTCCTCCCTCCTCCTCCCGGCAGCCGGTGAAACTTCTCCTCGGACTTCCCTCCGGCCGAAGAACGGGAGGCCAGCTAGCTTCCCCTGCATCTCCTGTTCTCGTGTCTCCTCCCTCCTCCTCCCAGGGGCCAGCATAGCTTCTCCTTTCGGCTAATCTGGAAACGGGGGTCTCAGACCCGCTTCCTGATTGGCTGGGAGGAGAATTAGTGTGACACTAGTGAATATTCATTTGCTAGTGTCACACAACTGGGTGGGCTCCGAGCACAGTGCTCTATGCCCCCGTGCCCACCCTATTTTGAAGCCTATTAGAGCCTCTGGTGCTCAACCCCCCTTGCAATCCATGCATGATTCGATTATGGGCCGGACACATGGATGGGGGGGCGGCGCCTTTGCACCTCTTATGGATGGGCCACCTCACGGGTAAGATGTTAGTCAGGTAGCCTGCAACATAAATGCCCTGGGTTTGCAGAAAAGCCAGAAGTGAGGCAAGCACGTTTGTGTGAAAACTCTGAGTGCAGAGTATAGCCCAAATGGTAGTGCCACAAATTGGAAGTGTTGGTTTCCCACAGCAAAAAACAGAAAGCGTTGCCATGAAGGATTGATGAGGAAGTGCAGGTAGGCATCTTTCATGCCTACTGATGCTGGTAGTCACCTTGTCTGAGAGAAGCAGTGACCGATCTCATTGATTCTATCCAGAATTTGGTACAAAAAGAATTCTGTTTAGAGATTTTATGTCCAGTACTGGGTGGATGCTCCCATATAGTTTTGGGATAGTGAAGGTTTGAATAGAAACCTTAAAATCCTTCAACAAAATAAACTGGTACAACCACTCTTTGTGCTTGATGTTTGTGTAAAACGGTCATTAAAGCTACCTTCTTTTTGTCTGAAGCTATGAGTGTGAGGGGAAGGCAGAGATAGAAATTCTATTTCGTACCCATTTGAAATGACAAATTGTACCCAGAAGCCCATGATGTTTCAGATCCAGACTGGCACAAACACCAACAGATGTCCCCCTACTCTGAAGACTGGGTATGCTCCTTCATTGTGAGAATGGCTTCTGGGTAGGCTTTGTGGACTTAGCAGGGCTTGTAATGAAAGGAAGCAACAAACCCTTGGTTCTGAGGCTGATTGGGGGACAGCGAAAAGACCCCTTTCGCTAAGTAGAAAGAGAAGCTGTAGGAGTAGCAGATATAGTTTTTTTTCTTGTGGGGTAGGAAGCCTTTAAATAGGGAACATCCTCAATAACTGAAAGGTGTTGATGGAGAATAGAAATGGCAGGATCGACTACCATAGTAACCAATATCCTCTAAAGATCCCTTTTCAAAGGATACATTTCAGCAAAACGCTGGTGAGGGTTAAGTCAGTGAAGCAGGGACTTGCTTTGTCTGCAAAAAGTCAGGTACTGTTAAGCAAAAACAAATTCACACCATGTCAGTTAAAGTATCCACAGTAGAGAGCACTAGGCCTGAAGCCATAGCTAGTGCCTCGTAAAAAGCAGGGGAAGGAAAATCCTCTTTTGTCTCCACTTCAAAATCAGGGTACTTAATACTTTTCTCTATAATATCCTCAAGTAAAGGGGTACAGCCTGATTTCTGAACAGGGTTATGGGGAATAGAGGATGTGTAGTGTTTCTGGTCTCTTTGAAAAGGAAGTGCAGAAAGAAAGTTTTCTTAAGAATTCAGACATAGTGTCCGAAGAATCCGCTTTTGTCACACAGGCCATTTGGTGCGTGCCTGAGAGGGAGCTGGAGTCAGAGAATGGGAGCGGTGTCATAATAGGCCATTTCTTTGGAACAAAAGAAAGCCATCACCCTGAGCAGTGGTTTGAGTTTCCAGTAGGCCATGTGCAGAATGCATGCTATTTGGTCCTTTCATCCCAGATGCCATGTGCCTGTGATCAGCCATTATTAAGAGAGGGGATCCTCCGTGGGGTACTCATGAAAGGAAGTTTGGATTGGATGGGGTCTGCATGTCTGGATACAGGAATAACTGTGTATCCAGATAAAGGAACCCGCTATAACCCAGGTGCTGACTGTGCTTGTTTGGCTGTGTCTCTGTAGAAAATGGCAGCAGGAATGCAGCAACAAGCTTTGTGTATTTTGGTTGAAAAGTGAGCAGGATTGCATAATCCAGGAGGCGTGACACAGTTGCCGCATTCTTCTTAGACTAAGTCTAGAAAGGAGGAGAAAACCGCCAATTTTAAACTGTTAGCTAGGTGAAAAGTTTGAGCGAAAATGGAAGGGGTTACCACAATAAAGTCAATAACTCCTAAATCCCTTGTCTCTAAAACAACATAGTGTGCTACACACTGTGGATTGTGATTTTAAAAGCCACAAATTGGTGCCAACATACAGTAAAACCCTGCCTTACATTATCAACAATTTTGGGCCTACTAGAGGTCAAGGCTTCCCTGTTATGGTGAGCATACCTACCAAGGCATCTTCAGGGACTGGGAGCTCTGGAGTTTTATAACACCCTGTGGCTAACTATACACATTGGACTTAGTGCCAAGGTGAGCATCCAATGCAGTGCAGGATCTACTGCTTGAAGCATGCATTATAGGCTGGCCCCACACAGTGGGATCTAGGTTGGCCCCCAATGTAGACATCAAGGGTCACCAATCTGAAAACTTGATAGCCCAAGGCAATAAACAGTCGGATCTTGAAAGCATCAGATACATTGAATGGTTTAAAAAAGAAAAATACTTCTCCAGAAGGCAACAGGTCCCTCACCAAAGAAGACTAGCAAAAAACTAGTGTCTCGAGGAGTGGGTGGGGTTTTATGAGTGCATACTATGGGTGGGCCTAACAATTTTTTACCATTGTCCAATCACCTAAAAGTAGCCTGCATATAAACCATGGTCTGTGATTACAAGTTTTCTGCCCTGTACTGTATCATTAAGGTCATCTGCTCACATTGGTGATATGCAGGTAGCAATACCGCTATGTCTTTTCACTGGCTGTGGACTAATCCTGCTTATTTCATTCATCACCCCAAAGCCTTCCTCATTGTTCTTAAACATAATCTTACCTCATTCTGCCCAGTTTGCCCTGGGCTAGACTTTGTGTTGCAGGCTGAATCACCAGCTTTTTCTCTACCATACTTAAGTACCTGTATTAAAAATTGTATGTCCATAGAATGTAATCGGCAAACTTGCCACTGGGGATGATGAGTATGAGGAACTTTGCTTGTTCCAGCATTTGTCTGAGTGCCAGACTTTTAATCCAGTTAAATGTCAGATATAGTAGCGTTTTTATACCATTACCATATATAATAGCTTCCTTCTTCCCCTGTCAATGATCGTTAAGGAGCAGAGGATGCTGCATTTATTTTATGCCACCCGGACAGATGTGATTGACAATGAATTTATATTATGTGACTATTTGGGCTTTTTTACATTTTTTAATACAACACTTGTCAAAAATGTGGATAAGAGTTTGGTATGAATTTTGGTGGCGCTCATGTCCTTATGTTTCTTGTCATTTGTGTGGGTGTGCCTTGATATTTTAGGGGGAAATCCTTTCATTTTTTTGTGTAGAGTTCCCCACTAGCATCTAAACCAGACACTCATCTAGGATAAGGGTCTGATATAGATGAAAGGAATCCCCAGCTGATTTGTTTACAAACAGTAAGCTTCTGGGTACTGTTATTTACCAGCAATTTAAATGCCATTTTTTTCATTGTAAATGTCAGTTTTTATGTAGTAGGTTGCATAGTTGCACCACTTCCCTGGTAGTTCAAGGACCTCCTTTAGGTGTGTTATTTAAAGGAATTTTGCATTTTGCCCTTTAAAATAGAAGTATGGGTATTTCTTTTTTTCCTCCCCATTCATACTCACCTAGGTGGATGCAGCATCGGTCTGATGCTGCATCTGTCCCCCGACGCCTCTACACTGAACATTGAGCGATCGAACACCTCCGATTGCTCGGTTTTCAGAGCTCCATGAGCAGAAAGCTGTAGACTGTCAGTCTCCCTGGCACTAATTGGAGCGTTGAGCTGTGGAGGGGGTGGAGCGGCCGTCTCAGGCTTTCAGCGGCTCGCTGAGAGGCTGAGGCGGGTGTCATTCCAGGCACCTGGTGGATCCAGGCTCCCATTGTTGGGATGAGGTGGTGCCTGGACATCGGTGACGTCAGAAGAGAGCGGACTTCAGCCTGCTCTCTGCTAAAAAACGCATCACAGGAGTGCAAAACGAATTGCACTCCTGTGATCCATAGGAGAAGTACAGTCAAACCAGCTTTGGCTGGATTTCTCCTTTATGCATGAATTAAAAATGCTGCTCCCCTACAAATGGAATAAAAATAAAAGGTTTTTGCTTTGGTACATATTCCCCAGACCCCAAGCCATTTGTTTGACAATTCATTGTCTATTACTCTAGAAAAAAAAACATTACTGCTTTTTAACATTTGGCTCCAATTGATTTTAGTGGGGTTCAGATTTGGCACCTGAACAATAATGATTGGCAAACCTGCCCCCTAACCAAGCTCAGGTACGTTCGGCTCATCTCTACTCGTTGCATGCTTTAATTAAAAAGGAATTTCACCCTAAATACAACAAAGGCACCTTTAAAAATGTTTAGTCATGGCAAAACACAGTTAGTTATTGATAATTGTAGACTTTTACTTATTTGTATACCTTATTTGTTTTCCTCCATAACTTTCTCAAAGTAGCCCTTTTTACTAAATGGCAGATTAATCCATTTCCGTTCCTGGAACTCTGGGTCTGCCTCTTGGAACATGTGACAGTGCACTTTATCTAAGGGGCAAGAAAATTCCTTTCCATCTGAGATCTCACAGGAAAACACTAGCAATGTAGCCTTCTTATGATGTAGCTGTAAGACCAAGGCTACATTACCAGTGCCTCACTCAACCAAGAAGCGGAAAAACAGTAATTGTAAGTAAAGCAAAACATGTTTGTTTAACTTGTGAATGTAAGATGAGTTCACACCAGCATGCAGAGCTGCATGCCTATATATTTTAAATGAAAGGGGGGAAAGTCTGCTTTAAGGACACCATAATTTCCTAGGGATGAGCAGTGCAGTTTGGAAACTCAAGAATAGCAGAGAAAAAAATACAGGTGATGCTCACAAGGCAACCATCAGCCCTGGCAAAACTGTGTACTGTGAGATAGGGGGAAGGGAGTGAGATGAATGTTAAAAGTGCACTTACACTTATTATATGGTAGCAGTCAACCTAAAATGTGCAAGAATGTATGTAGAGGTTAATGAATGTTCAATAAGTATACTTTAAAAATAGTTGTCGAAGGCCTGCCCAAGTGAACATCCATTTCTATGACTTGGATATAGATGAAAAAACAAACCAATGGTTTATATTTGTTGTTTTAAGCCCAAGACAATAGAATACTTGTACGCATAAGCATAGACTCTCCATAAAACTAGTATTCATATTTTTAATAAATGAGTTTAAACTTTTTTGGCATGTCGAATGTTTTTGGATTGTATGCAGGCTGTCAGTAAGCAAAATTCAGGTCAAACAGACTCACCTTAAATTCTAACTCCATCCCCGTGACGTTCTCTCCAGGCTCTATCTGTGTCAGCTTTTGAATATATGCATACAAGTTTCTAGCTGGCACTTCGGTATTTCCACAAGTCACTGCCTCTAGCAGTGCATCATGGATAAAGATATATTGGTCCTCTGTTTGAACCATGTAATTTCTCTGAGCTCTCATTAAAGTTACATGACCATAAATATCTACAGTTTTTTCATGTCGTATCCTCTCCAGCATGGCATCTATTACGATGAAGCAGCCCGTTCTTCCCACTCCAGCACTAGAAATATAAGAGAAGAAAATTATATTGATGGTAAAAGCCTTTTAATACAGAATAAAAAAACATTAAACCAAAATACACAATGATCCCCACACATGGCTAATGTGTAAGGTAAAGTCTACAGGCTTGGAAAATTCAGTTTGTAAATGGATAGAAAACCGGCTAAAAGTACAGAATTCTTAGAGTAGTGGTAAATGATTCTTACTCTGAATGGTCTAGTGTTGTTAGTGGTGTACCCCAAGGTTCAGTGTTGGGACCCTTACTTTTTAATCCCTTTATAAATGATGTAGGGTCTGGGATTAAAAGTACAATTTCAGTGTCTGCAGATGACACCAAGCTATGCAGTGGAATATCAGCCTTACAGGATGCCTCCAACTTACAAGCCACCAACCTCAATGCACTGTTTAATTGGGCAACTATGTGGCAAATAAGGTTTAATGTTGATAAACGTAAAGTTATGCACTCGGGGGCTAAGAATATGCACACATCATACATACTGGGGGGTACAACCGGGGGAGTCAATTGTAGAGAAGGATCTGAGTGTTCTGGTAGATCATAGGCTTAATAATAACATGCAATGTCAAGCTGCCATTTCCAAAGCGGGCAAAATCCTTTCTTGTATTAAGAGAGGTATGGACAGCAGAGAAAGAGATATAATTTTACCCCTATACAAATCATTAGTAAGACCGCATCTGGAATATGCAGTTCAGTTTTGGGCACCAATTCACCTAAAGCAGTGATAGTGGCTTTAGCACCCCAGGTGTTTTGAAACTACATTTCCCATGATGCTCATGCACTCTGCAGTGTAGATGAGCATCATGGGAAATGTAGTTCCAAAATATCTGGGGTGCCAAGGTTTACTATCAGTGACCCTAAAGGATATTGGGGAACTGGAGAAAGTGCAGAGAAGGGCAACCAAACTGGTAAGAGGCATGAAGGAGCTCAGCTATGAGAAAAGATTAGTTCAACTGTATGTAAAAACAACAAGGGGGCCAGGCGCATAGATGTGTCCAAAGATACCTATATTTGAGGGAATATTAACCTTTGCTTCCAGACTCAAGAGACCAAATGCGATAAATGAAGAGATTCAACACAAGGGGCACTGTTCCGGTAGGTTAGTTGAAACAAGTGATACAATTGAAAAAGGTGTCTGCAAAGCCAGAAGGGAAGGATGGTTGTCACAAACCCTAGTACTATGTAGAAGGGACGGTGAACCCGGAGAGAGCAGGCTATGCTCCCGGGTCTCAGACAGTGGCGGGTGGAGGAAGAGCTCCTGGGTGGGGGTTGCGAGTCCAGGGGAAGCACGCTCCGCCCCCGGCGGTCGGAGAGGTAATGCAAGGCTGATCAGTACCGATCAAGGGGACGACAGGACCAGACAGAGGAGCTTGCTTCTATGCACACAAAGGCAACAGCAATCACAGGCGGGATTTGGACGGTCACCTGTCCACAGGACAGTGGGAGGGGAGATGGATGGTGTGGGAAGATGCCGAAGCTCAGTCAATCTCGGACTACATGTTTCGGGGATTAACCCCTTCATCTAGTCATGTGATCTGAGCCGGCAAGAGGTAAGGATATACAGTGCCTTACAAAAATACTCACCCCCTTGGCATTTTTCGTGTTTTGTTGCCTCACAACCTGGAATTAACATGGATTGTTTGAGGATTTGCATCATTTAATTTACAGAGCTTTGAACATTTTTTGAAGATTTTTTTTTTATTGTGAAGCTAACAACAAATAGAACAAAATAAAAGAAAAAGTCAATGTGCATAACTATTCACCCCCCTAAAGTCAATAGTTTGTAGAGCCACCTTTTGCGCCTATCACAGCTCCATGTCGCTTTGGATAAGTCTCTATGAGATTTCCACATCTTACCACTGGGATTTTTGCCCAAAACTGCTTCAGCTCCTTCAAGTTGGATGGTTTGCACTTGTGAACAGCAATCTTTAAGTCTGACCACAGATTTTCTATTGGATTGAGGTCTGGGCTTTGACTAGGCCATTCCAACACATTTACATGTTTCCCCTTAAACCACTCAAGTGTTGCTTTAGCAGTGTTTAGGGTCATTGTCCTGCTGGAAGGTGAACCTCCGTCCTAGCCTCAAATCACACACAGAGTGGTACAGGTTTTGCTCAAGAACATCCCTGTATTTAGCACCATCCATCTTTCCCTCAACTCTGACCAGTTTCCCAGTCCCGACTGCTGAAAAACATTCCCAAAGCATGATGCTGCCACCACCATGTTTCACTGTGGGGATGTGTTCTTTGGGTGATGTGATGTGTTGGGTTTGCGCCAGACATAGCTTTTTCTTTGATGGCCTAAAAAGTTAAATTTTAGTTACATCAGACCAGAGCACGTTCCTCCATACATTTTGGGAGTCTCCCACATGCCTTTTCACAAACTCAAAACGTGCCATTTTGTTTTTTGCTGAAAGTAATGGCTTTCTTCTGGCCACTCTGCCATAAAGCCCAACTCTATGCAGCGCACGGCTTATTGTCGTCCTATGTACAGATACTCCAGTCTCTGCTGTGGAACTCTGCAGCTCCTCCAGTGTTACCTTAGGTGTCTGTGCTGCCTCTCTGATTAATGCCCTCCTTGCCCGGTCCGTGAGTTTTGGTGTGCAGCTGTCTCTTGGCAGGTTTGCTGTTGTGCCATGTTCTTTCCATTTGGTTATGATAGATTTGGATATTCTTTTATAACCTAACCCTGACTTGTAATTCTCAACAACATTGTCCCTTACTTGTTTGGAGAGTTCCTTGGTCTTCATGGCAGTGTTTGGTTAGTGGTGCCTCATGCTTAGGTGTTGCAGCCTCTGAGGCCTTTCAAAAAGGTGCGTATACGTAATGACAGATCACGTGACACTTGGATTCCACACAGGTGGACATCATTTCACTAATTATGTGACTTCTGAAGGTAATTGGTTGCACCAGAGCTTTTTATGGGCTTCATAACAAAGGGGGTGAATACATATGCACATGCCAATTATATATAGTTAGTAAGGTTGAATAAAGACACCAGTCCAACCTGAGTTAGTGTGGGTGTGTGTCTACAATTGTCCCTATCCCTGTACATTGTGTCTCATTAAGATGCTCCTCTATTATATATTATTTTATTTAAGGTACCCATATAGCGCTGTTAATTTACACAGCACTCCACACATACATTGCACACTCACATCGGTCCCTATCCTCAAGGAGCCCACATTCCATGGTCCCCAACTCACATTCATATACTAGGGCCAATTTTGGACAGAAGCCAATTAACCTACAAGCATGTCTTTGGAGTGTGGGAGGAAACCGAAGTACCCAGAGGAAACCCACGCAGGCACAGGGAGAACATGCAAACTCCAGGCAGGTAGTGTCGTGGTTGGGATCCGAACCAGGGACCCTTGTCACTGCTAGGCGAGAGTGCTAGCCACTACACCACTGTGCCGCCCTAAATTATCAGTTTTTTTATTTCTGAAAAATAGTTTTATGTATATATTTTTCTAATTTTACTTCACCACCTTAGACTATTGTGTTCTGATCAGATTAAAAACTTTGAACTAAAGGCCTGTAATGTAACAAAATAGGTAAAAAGCCAAGGGGGTGAATACTTGTGTAAGGCACTGTAAATACCAACACTAGGGGGTGGGACAGCTATTCAGCCCCACACACATTACCCTATGTACATGCAATGGAAAGACAAATAGAGTGCATTTCTAACACTAACTGTAAGAATCATTATCAGATGCTGATGCATAATAAAATGGAAATGCAATTAAATGAATTAATAAATTGAAATGGGACGTTATAAACCAATATTGTGTAAAATTAATAATAACTCTAAAACCATATAAAACCATAAAAATCTATAAAAAACAATAACCAAACCATTTGTTGCAGAACAAGACCAGACACAAAAACTACAATATTACAACAGTACCACAAGCATTCAAACAATAACACGATAGATAATAATGTGTGATGTAATCCTAACGATGCCTTTTGTGTGCATGGACCCGGAAGCAAGCTCCTCTGTCTGCTCCCATTGTCCCCTCGATTGGGACAGATCAGCCTTGCACTACCTCTCTGACCACCGTGAGCAAAGCGAGCTTCCCCTTGGCTCACAGCCCCCACCCAGGAGCTCCAGGACTTCCCACAGTCTTCCTCCACCCGGCACTGTATGAGACCCAAGAGCGTAGCCTGCACTCTCCGGGTTTACCATCCCTCCTACACAGCACTAGGGTTTGTGACAGCCATCCTTCCCTTCTGGCTTTGCAGAGGACACCACAGATGCATATATATATATTTACCACCAAATGAAAGCTCCATGTTACATGTTAAAGTTGCAAAATGATGTTTTTATGCATTATAATTTCTTTTACCCTCAATCATGAATGGGTTAAAATAAATATATATGTGTGGTTAATTTAAAGTACTGTACTAAATGACTTTGATTGCTTTAAGTAACAACCATTAAGTGCATCTTCAGATCACAGCACATACTCATTGTTAGGGAAATAATCAGTTGATCTCAGCTGGATTTTTATGGCTAATTACAATTTTAACTCTCAAGATAAGACTATAAATAAAGATGTACAGTATGTTCATTGTATAGCCATGCACATGTAGGTAATGCAACTGTGCATGTTTATTCCATTTACCCGACAACAAAAAATGTGAGCGCATTTTTCAGTTCAGTGATTGGCTCGAAAATGGATACCTGACTGATACATCAGATTAAAGGAGATCAGAATCTTTACTCAATATATTTAGCCAAAATTCACTTCAATTATCCAAACATGTAAAATGCTAATTCCTGTTCTTTTCCTAGTTTCTTTAGCAAATCAAAATCCCTATGTCTATGATCACCTTTATGAATAAAGCTTTCCTATTTCTTGTGTAATATGGAATGCGGAAAGTTAGCATTAGATTTGCTGCTATAGTAAACAACAAAACATTCAATGAGACTTATGGAGCATAAGTATTTTGTATACACCAGTAGTTCTAGTGTTTTATTCTGACTTATAGCAAGAAATCAAATTTCAGTTTGCTGTAGTCTACTTAGTTAAGAGATGATTTCCAGTTGGTTACTCTGGGTTTGTAGATTTTTTTTTATATTCGCACTGCTTTGTAAAAATGAGGAGAATATCTTTAGTTCTGTCTCATGGCATATTTTTTTATAACACTTACTTTTTGGCTTTTGACTAAATTGTGTTGAATAATAAAAGACAGGCGTACAACTCTAGACAGCGGATCCCAAAATAGTCCGCTTGCAAGCCAAATGTCTTTACAAATAACTCTACAGAGTCTGTATAAACTATGCATCGTGTTATAATAAGCAATCTCGATTTGCATATACAAAAGGGAAGAGAAGCATTGATATTTAAGTAATATCTTGATAAAGATTGCGTAGGTAATGGGCTATTACAATACCCACAGATTTCCTTGGGCATTAATTATCTATTAGATCTTCATAAAACATATGGCCAGGAATTTGTTATTCAGACACAAATACATGTGGAAATGACTGTTAATTCTTGGTAGAAGTTTCAAAGCTAAATACTACTTTGTGTTACTTGCCCACTAAAGAGACTAATCAAATGATAACAGGAGCAGAAAAAGAATAGCATCTTAATTAAGTGCAGATCCTCGGAGTGCTTTAATATGAATTCACACAAGTCAGTGTCATAATTAAGACTGCTTGGTACAGCTATGAAAATGCTAACCGATACCTTTGCTAATGGCTTCAAGGAGATCTCACATAATAAGATGTGACATACCAGTATGACATTTACACTTTTGCCGAAGTAACCCAGAAATGGCATTAGTCACTGTTATCTGATCATTAAGAGGAAAACCACAGGGATTGTGGTTTCAAATTACTGTTGCTTCACACGGTAATAATTATGAATATGTTGTCTCACTAATGTCTGGCATGCATAGAGATGTTTCACTCTGTAGAAGCAATACTATGTTTTCCTATAAGCAAAATGTGTGATTTTGTCATTATCAGCAAGTGAAAAAAAAATCTAAACACTATTGCGGCACATCAATATAGTATAGTATAATTTTTTTTATTATCTTGAGGCAAAATAAAAATGTACAAAATTAAGTAATTGAACATTTTTTATTTTGAATTATAATAATGTATTAGATTTAAAAGTTTAAAGGTCCGTACACACGATCAGACTTTCCGACAGGAAATGTTCAATGTCAGGCTGTTGGCGGAAAATCCGACCGTGTGTATGCTCCATCAGACAATTGTTGTCGGACTTTCCGCCAACAAATGTTGGCTAGCATGTCCAATAAATGTGTTTTGTAGGATTTTCCAAGCGTGTGTACATAAGTCCATCGGACAAAAGTCCAAAGTACAAACACGCATGCTCAGAAGCAAGGACGAGTCAGAAGCGGTCAGTCTTGTAAACTAGCGTTCGTAATGGAGAATTAACATTCGTGACGTGGCAAATTATGAAATCTTGAAATGCAGCGCATATTCTCCTCTTCTTTAATGGGATAATAGTGAAGCTGCTTTGCTGGTGATACTGATGGAGTTATTGCAAACAAATTTTCAAAGGATTTTTTTTTCTAGTGCTATCAAAAATAATATTATTATGTTTTTTGTTTTTTTTAATTTGGGCAAGTTACCACAACACCATTATCCTGTAGTGTTTAAGATCAAAGATACAACTATGTTGGTGTCCCTTGTCAATTTTACATTGTATTTTTTTAAATGTAACTGCCTACTCCCAAACTGTCATTTGAAATAAAACACATAGCCAAGTATTATTCTACACAATTTTTTATTGTGCATTAAAAAAAGAAAACAAATAAAATTAGACATGCTATCTGCCAGTAGAGCTTAACCAAAAAGTGCATTCTATGCATCCAAAAATATAGAAAATATAGGCCTATAATAAATAACACGTTATTTCCTCCGATTCCACAACACGTCTGGTTGATGTTGATGAACGGCCGTTCAGAAACGAACTAAAAAGCATGAAATTAAATTGCAAATTGAAAAGCGCTAAATGAAAAACGCGAAAAGAAAAGCGCGAATCAACATTCACCAAACTTCTACTAACACGAAATTAGCAGAAGGAGCCCAAAGGGTTGCTTTAAGAGCTGAAAAACCACGTAGTACATCTAGTATGTCACTACGTTTGTAATTGGCCAACATTTGTGTGACCGTGTGTATGCAAGACAAGTTTGAGCCAACACCCTTTGAACAAAATTCCACGGTTTTGTTGTAGGAAAGTCCGATCATGTGTACGAGGCATAAGGCTGATGACACTTGGGTGTTTTTTTCAAAGGCATTAATTGTTGCTACAAATTGCTAACGCCAGCAATTAGACATTTGTATCTAGCGATTTAATCGCTAGAGATGCTGGCAGTTTGCTGCAGCATTGGACTGTGCTTTGCTACAATTTCCTCTCCTTCAGCAATTCGTAGCTAAGCATTGTGACTGCTGCAACATTTAATAGAAAAGCATTACAGTGTCACTAAAAGCATTTTTTTTTTTTTTTTACGTTTTGGATAGAGTGGAGAGGGATTAGAACCATTTACAGGCTGTATTGCTGTCTGTGTCCCCGTTACAGAGATTCCGCCTCTCTATTTGTCCTGTTTACCATTATAATTGAAAATGTAAGTAAAAGAATATCCAACATTTTGGGTTGACATCAGAACAGTAAGGGCTAGTTTACACTTCAAAACATGGCTTTGGACATGGTTTGTTAAAGCGCTTTGAACACCAGTCAAAGCTCCTGTCACTGAATAAAATGGTTAGCTTACAGTCCTGTTTACACCTTGCTTTTGCTTTGCTTCGGCTTCGCTTCAAAAATTAAATTGTGAAATCCTTGACATTTCTGATGGTGGGTGGGATTGTATACATCCTAATTAGTATTCAATCACGCCCAGTCACACCTACAGGAAGAGTCCGAACCTCCAAAGTCCCACCTCACAGATCACAGCATTATTCAAGAAGGAAACCCCTTCATATAAACACATACACAGCCTGTTCTGAAAGCTAGCTGTGCTGCTGCTTGGCAGGGTTGAATAGATCACAATTAGAATTCAATCCTGCCCAGGAAAATAAGCCGACCAGTGTGAACAGGGAGAGTCCCACCCCTCAGATCCTGCCCTCCCAGAGCCCTGCTCTCTGTGAAGTTAATCATTAACATATGAAGGAATCACCTTCATTATAACCTCCCATAGCTCTTCCTCTGTAGCCTTGCAGTAAGCCATTATTCTTTGGGATGCTGCAAGACAGGAATTACACAGGAGGAGGTATGTCACTTTGCTATGATGTAGAGTAGAGAGTGTACAGCTTGTATAACAGTGTAAATTTGCTGTCCCCTCAAATTAAAGCAACACACAGCCAACAATGTCTGAACAAAAGTGAGTAGACCTCTAAGTGAAAATGTCCAACTTGGGCCCAATTAGCCATTTTCCCTCCCCTAGCGTTACAAGGTCTCAGATGTGAATGGGGAGCAGGTGTGTTAAATTTGGTGTTGTCGCTCTCTCTCCAATACTGGTCACTGGAAAAGAACTCTCTGAGGATGTGAAAAAAAGAATTGTTGCTCTACATAAAGATGGCCTAGGCTATAAGAAGGTTGCCAAGACCTTGAAACTGAGCTGCAGTATGGTGGCCAAGACCATACAGCAGTTTAACAGGACAGGTTCCACTCAGAACAGGCCTCGCCATGGTCGACCAAAGAGGTTGAGTACACGTGCTCAGCGTCATATCCAGAGGTTGTCTTCGGGAAATAGACGTATGAGTGCTGCCTACATTGCTGCAGAGGTTTAAGGGGTGGGGAGGGGGGGGGGAGCCTGTCAGTGCCCAGACCATATGTCGCACACTGCATCAAATTGGTCTGCATAGCTGTCATCCCAGAAGGAAGCCTCTTCTAAAGATGATTCACAAGAAAGCCCGCAAACAGACAAGCAGACTAAGGACATGGATTACTGCAACCATGTCCTGTAAACCGATGAGACCAAGATAAACGTATTTGGTTCAGATGGTGTCAAGTGTGTGTGGTGGCAACCAGATGAGGAGTACAAAGACAAATGTGTCTTGCCTACAGTCAATCATAGTGGTGAGAGTGTCATGGTCTTGGGCTGCATGAGTGCTGTTGGCACTGGCGAGCTACAGTACATTGAGGGAACCATGAATACCAACATGTACTGTGACAAACTGATGCAGAGCATGATCCCCTCCCTTCAGAGACTGGGCCGCAGGGCAGTATTCTAACATGATAAGGACCCCAAACACACCTCCAAGGCGACCACTGCCTTGCTAAAGAAGCTGAGGGTAAAGGTGATGGACTGGCCAAGCATGTCTCCAGACCTAAACCCTATTGAGCATCTGTGGGGCATCCTCAAACAGAAAGTGGAGGAGCGCAAGGTCTCTAACATCCACCAGCTCCGTGATTTCGTCATGGAGGAGTGGAAGAGGACTCCAGTGGCAACCTGTGAAGCTCTGGTGAACTCCATGTCCAAGAGGGTTAAGGCAGTGCTGGAAAATAATGGTGGCCACACAAAATATTGACACTTTGGGCCCAATTTGGACATTTTCACTTACGGGTGTACTCACTTTTGTTGCCAGTGGTTTAGATATGAATGGCTGTGTGTTGAGTTATTTTGAGGGGACAGCAAATTTACACTGTTATACAAGCTGTACACTCACTACTTTACATTGTAGCAAAGTGTCATTTCTGAAAAGATATAATGAAATGTTTACAAAAATGTGAGGGGTGTACTCACTTTTTTGAGATACTGTAGGTCCTTCCCACATATGTAAACGCATATCAACGCGAATGTTAGCGCTATACCAATAATTACAGGGCCAAACCTACTGTGAAACTCTGAACCGGTAACCTGTAAAAGCTTTAAAAGCGTTGCCTATGGATAATTTAATAATGTAGTTTGTCACTGTTCCACAAGCGTGTGCGATTTTAAAGTGGGACATGTTTAGTATTTACTCATTGTATCATAATCTTTTTTATTTTACAAAAAAATTGGGTATTATTGTGTGTTTGCGTTCACTAAAATGTATTAATGCTAATTTTTTCCAAAAAATGTGCGTTTGCAAAACCACTGCACAAGTATTGAGTGACAAAAAAATTGCAACGTCCACAATTTTCTTCTCCAATAATGTTTGGGAATTATAAGTAACTGGCCTGGGGGTCAAGTGGTTTTTCACAAATCATTGTAGCAAGACTGGGGGGGGGGTATCCCCTTAGAGCAAATCTCCTGTGTGTTGCCAGCCTAACTAAAGTTTGAATTCTGTCATTGTTGTAGATTAGGCAATAAATAATAAGAAGAGCTGGCAACACTGAAATCCTTGAAGTCATTTATTGGTGCATGAGAGTGACAGTAAAACAATAGTGCTGTTGTAGATAAGGCCTTAACTAATACTAGGTAAGGTCTTTACCTAGTCAATATAAAATATGTTATGGTATGTATAGGCTGGAGGTTAGTTCAACTGCTTACTAGGCCTTAATGCATTTTCCTGGTGTTTAGTAAGCATAATGTAAGAAGTCAGACAAGTCTGTCAAATGCTGATAAAACTGGAAATAAAAAGGAATGAGTAGTTGGCTGCTTTGTAAGCTTCCCATTACCAGCTTGCTAACCAATCCTGTTTATAATACTGGTGCAAGTTAGAGGATCACAACTGATTAACAGCAGCTCTCAGATATGCAAACACCATATGTGATGCCTGTCTGACTGCATGAAAACTAGCTGATGATCAATCACCTGTGTATAAACTGTGTGCTTACCACCTAAAACACCAACCTGGAGCACCTAGCCATAGAAGGATTTTTGCCTGACAATGGGTGCAATCATCTAAGCTGGACATGATTTTTTGGAGTGGCTGCTCCTCAGTATCTGCCTGTGTTCATCTGTCAGTCTGTGTAAGGTGATTTTTGGTGTATGAGAAGGAATAACATCCCTAGAGGATGTTAAGAGTCACCTCGGTGCTTAGTGACCTAAGAAATACATTCGGCCTACAGCCCTGTGCATTTATATGGTGACTGAACTCACTGGAGAGTCCTGATGTTCTTATATTTTCCAGAGAATTGTGCATTATGTAAAAAGTCAATTTTAAAGAAAAGATGTTGAAATTCAGATTCAAGATGTGGCCCATTATTTTGCTACTTTAGAAGTAAAAATGGGTTAGTAAAGCCTAAACACTCTACACTGACCAAAGCTTCCCTTACTAACCCTAAAGCTTTGAATTCAATAATATATAATATTGGAGATTGTTAATGAAACTGTGGTTTCTCTTCAGCTGCTTATTGCTTATCCTCTTTTAACTAACTTAATGTTTTATGCCACAGACTAAGAGATGCACATTTCCACTAAAATAAAGTGCAGATAGAAAAAAAGAAAAAGGATTTCAGTGATCACTAACTCTCTTACATTTTATAAGATATTCCCAGCTGTATTTTTGGACAAAAAAGAAGACTACAAAACACTTGAATGGAGTCACTGAAGCACCAGAACCCACTGCGCAACATTCAGCAATACAAAAATGTGTGTTATATAGCAGAACTGTATTTTGTGGGAAGTGTGTGCGTAGCTGAAATAGCAGTCTTGGGTTGGTGGTTACTAGAAATGGTTTAGTGCACAGAATTACTATTTTAGCCTTGTCACACAGATGCTTGATCTATTAAAAAAAAAAAAGATCTCTGGGCAATATCACATGGTGAGAAGCATCTTCAGGATCAAATGAAGCATGTGCACAGTTATGCCGTCAGAAGAATAGCAGAAAGATTCTCCTAGGGCAATAAATCTCTGCATTCTGTGAGATAGTGAGAAACATGTAAAGATGGAATCTGGGAATTGTAAATCTTGAGTGATGGCTGAGTCAATATCAAAAGTTGCCAAAGAAAAGAAAATGAAGATAAATGCTTCAACATTTTATACATCCTTGTCTTTTATGGTGGGAGGTTGGATAAATGTGTCTCTTCATATATGATATTCAGCTAGAGGGTATTCTAAGCTTTTCTTCTCCCCCTTACTCAATTAGTTAAGTGTGCAAAGCCAAATTGGTAAGATGACCTAGATACACAACATACATAATAATGTTGCTAGCTTTGGCTTGGTAACAGATGTGTGTACGTTTTTCTCATTGCATGTGGCAAACTCGATAATTCTCATTTTATTTATCCAATAAACTTCTACAACTAGCTTCATAATATCCTTTGAGTCCCATAAGTCATAAATCACTAACATTTCGTTGGAGCCTTGCTGTCAGTCAGAAGTATACTTCCTCCACATTTCCAATAGGGTTTTCCCCTGTGGTGCATTTACTGCTAGAGTAACCTGGGAATGCTCAGCTTATTTATTACATTTTAAAGAGCCTCCCAGTCGAGCACTAACATAGGTCTGTCTATAGGCCTGTGAGGGAAATATGTTTTTTAAAATAATGTTTTGCTTACTTGATTTATTTCGTTCAGTGTTTTTAAGGATCACAATTTCCACCATCTGCTGTTAACTTGGTTACCAAATCTTAAGTGGTGTTGTTTTTATGCAATTTAATATAGCGGAATAATTGCATGATGATTATTTTTGTTTAACATAATGACTTGATTTTGGTTGCAACCCAAATATTTTCAATCCCAGCTGAGCATGACATGTTTCAGGATATTGTATCTACACAGAATATATGTGTAAGGGATATAAGTACAGCTGGAAAAGCTCAGCCTTACCCCTGTCCAGATCACCGTTATTGGGTTATAAAAACATTTTTACACTTCCTGCAGATGGTCAAATTCTTTTCTTTACCAGTAATGCTCATTCAGAATTCATTATGGACAGCTGCTGGCTTTGATATAACAGAATCGCAAGCACACAAAACTCTACAGCAGTCACTTACATCGCTTCTGTCTTATAGGAATGCACTATGAGTAAACAAAGACCCGCTGATGCAGTGTGTGCCCACAAATAAAATAACTCATTATGTGAATTTTTGTGGATGAAATAGCTTATTTTACATCTAATAAAATAATACAAGGAAACTGAAAGCAGATGTTGGAGGATTGCAGAGTGCAACTACAGTGCTACAGCATTTAACAGAAAATACTGATTCCTGATGTAGAACTCCAGAACACTTCCTACCATGTATCTGCAACCACCCTCTGCATATCATACTAGGGTCCTCAGTTGGTCTAAGGATTTAAACTCAATGAAGACCCAGCTCTTCTTCTGTTGCTAAAGGCTAGATTCCCTTAAATCATTTTGCAGGAAATTCTTTCTTTTGGATAAAATATTTAAAGTTGCCACTGTTACTATTATTTTTTTTTACCAAATTGCTAAATTGCTATATATATATATATATAAGTGTGCTGGCCTGAATTTATGGGAGGAGCCCGGAGGGTATTTAAGCTGACCACTTCCCCTTCCTCTTTGTCAGTTTCAGTGCACGATACTACATGTCACTGTGCTGACTCTTCCCAGCTTACCTTGTGTTCATAAGTCTGTGCGTTCGATTATAAGTGGGTTGCGGCATCTTCGTCGGCGGTTCTCGCTTGCTGTTGCAGGTAGGGTTCAAACCTTTTTGTTCATATGCAATGTTACCATTGGATATGTTTCCTATATCTGCAAACATAGATTTGCAGGCTCGCTCTGCCTTGCTTGTCATCCTATCCACAAACATACGATTCGTTTGTAGATCCAAGCCTCTAAGCAATTGTCGGTTGTTCTCTGATATCACTCGATACAGGCTTCATTTTCTCATAGGATTCACTGTCTATGGGGTTGCCATCTCATCCATTTGGAGATCAGCATGTATTATTTGCATGGGTTCTGTGTCTGATTGAGGTGGTAATTAGACCCACATGGGGCCTTGTCTGCACTTTGATTAGCCTGGGGGGCTGGGTGGTTGGTATGTGTTCGGTTTTAGAAGTAAGGTGTGGTATACACGCTGCAACCGATTTGTATTGGATTCACTTCATACATCTTACAACCGATTTGTATCAGTGCCATCTCTTTACAACCAATTCATATTGCATACCTGCTACAATCCGATTTGAACCTAGTTGCATCGGCAGCACAACGGTTCGCATCAGATGCATCCCGCTCACTGATTCTTATTAGTCCCTGTTGTACCCTACAAATGGTTCGTTGTTTATGTAATTTT
This sequence comes from Aquarana catesbeiana, assembly GCF_042186555.1. Lineage (NCBI taxonomy): Eukaryota > Metazoa > Chordata > Amphibia > Anura > Ranidae > Aquarana > Aquarana catesbeiana. Next base: position 410,824,475 of record NC_133324.1, read on the forward strand.
CTACTGACTGTTTCGTATTGCTTTCATGTCATACGAATCACAGTCGGATTCAAGCCTAGTCGCCTCGGCGGCACAACGGTTTGCATTGGTCTTATCCTGCACACCAATTTGTAGTGGTTCTTACCATACCCTACGATTCATTATTTATTTTATTTATTTTTTGTCCGATTCACATCACCTCAGCAGCTACATGCAACACAGTCCACTCCGAACCTAGTCACACAAGCTAGTCACACAAGCGGCACAACTGTTCGTGTCACGAGTATCCCACACACCAATACGTAGCAGTCCCTATAACAAATCTACGATTCGTTACGTATGCCACTTCGCAGTTCCTTCCTACATATACAGTTTCTGCTATCCTTTTCTTTTTCGCCTATCAGTAGGTGACCTTTCTTGCAATCGCTGCAAGCTATGCATCTCATCATAACTCCTTACAATCGCTGCAAGAACACGCATCTCAACATTTACCCATTTGCAATCGCTGCAAAAACATGCATCTCAGTATAATCTCCTTGCAATCATTGCAAGATTGCGCATCTCAACATTTACCCATTTGCAATCGCTGCAAAAACATGCATCCCAGTATAATCTCCTTGCAATCATTGCAAGATCACGCATCTCAACATTTACCCATTTTGCGATCCCTGCAAGCACACTCAGTGGTGCTCATACAGCCCACTTCATTTTTTAGTGGCACTTAATCGGTCACTCGTCTCCAGTGGCATTCATACGAGCCACTCATCGTTTTCGTCTGTCTTTTCTCCTTCAGGTCAGTCGAGTTCAGGTTCCATCCTGTACCAGGTTGGACGTTATTTCCCAGGTAAAAAAAACAAAAAAAAACGCTATGTTTGCATCTCCACCAGGGCCAGTCGCATACAAGGGGGACACATAAAAAAAAGAAAAAAAAAAAAAAGTAAAGAAATCTTGTTGCACTCATGTCACCCCTACTGCAGGTGTTCCCGGTCGACCGAGTTTCGATCATAACCAGGACCTCGCTACTAGAGCGTCAGTCAGGGCCTAGTTCATGGGCTTTTCTATCACATCATTCTGCAGCACCCTTTCACTATACCGTTACTTCACATACATCATTGGACGTGATCTCCAGGCGTTAGTTCTGTCACATATGTCTATACATGACACTCTGTTTTCGAAGGGCGACCCTTCACCTCGCAGACAAGGTCGCTTAACAGTAGACTTGCTGGCAGTGCAAGTGTTAGCAGGCCGAGCACACGTCACCCCCTACAGACCGCAACATTCCTACGTAGGCCTTACGAGACTTCTACTTCTCACCCCAGTACGCCCTGGGGTTCTGGTCTTCAGGTTTGTGCTTGCCACAGACAGGCACCCGAGCTATCGGTTATCTGGCCAGTCACCTCCTGGCCCACCTCGGTCGCCACGCACTCTTGTGAGTTTTCTAAATTTCCACTCAACATAAGTTCTGCACAACAGAACTCTGTCAGCTCCTGTCTATGCCTATCATTCCTTTTTCTGTACTTCTCCCTTTTTTCCTCCTCTCTGAGTTTTCTCTTTACCACTCCGCTCTCTATCCTATGGCTATGACTCCAGCACCCAGCCCCCTTTTTGTCTTCTGGCAGCGAGGACTTCACACCCGCCCCTCTGTTACCCCCCCAAGCGGCTCAGAGCACGGCTGCCTGCAGTCCCTCAGGGGACGGAACATCCCCCAAACTCATAGCTGAGTCGCAGGGATGTTCCCTTTCCTGCTAACAGCCAGGAAGGCAAAGCTTTTCAGGCTCCTCTTCCCGCCTCCAGCTGCAGCTGGGCCCAACAGGCATCCCTACAATCCATCCACGGGGCCCAGCTGCACTCTTTGGTCTCCCCCTTAGCCGCAACAGTTCAGACGTCCAGACCAGAGTCACACCTTTGAAAGTTCGCCCATCCATGGCCCTCCCGGACCTGGTCATGGTCCCGATGACAGCTTCTCCTTCTGCAGGTACTCTGCACCTATCCTCCTCCCTGTTCATCTTGTCCCGACCAGCATCAGGGAGGATACATTGGAGGGCAAAGACGTCAATTGGCATCCCTGCTCATCTCAGTCCATGACTTAGCTGACAACAAATCATACGCCTGGGGGGGATGTCTCAGTGGTTGTCAAGTCGAGAGACCCCAGCCTCAGTCGTAAGCTGTCAGCCACTGAGTTCGCCCTGGCCTTCGGGATGTTCAGAGATGTACTTTGTTCAGCCACCCTCAACAGGAGGACTTATATCTTCATGCAGTGACAGATCTTGCTTACAAATATGGAGGTTTTGCCGTCTACGACCATCAGTCATTTTCAGCCAAAGCAGCAGCGAGACTTGCCCAGTTCCAGATAAGCTCTGACTGGAGCCTCACAGACACGGAACACTTTTGTTGCCACTTCGCCCACAAAGCTGACGGTTTCGCCCAATCCCTCACTTGAACCTGTTACACCAGGCCCAGTGTCACAGGGTTATCCATTATCCGGACGATTTTCTGCTTATCGAACACCTAGACATACCCCCCGGGAGATCTAGACAAGCTAAGAGAGGTCTTCAACAATCTCAATGAACACATAGTGGAAGGTCCAACACATTTCATAAGTTTCTCAGGCATCGTCCTGGATACGCACGCCATGCAGCCTAGCCTGCCTTCTGACAAATTAGCTTGTGTTGGGTTGGTCATTCAGGAGTTTACCCGGTCACAGGAATGTACTAAAAGACAGCTGCAGTCCTTGATAGGGATGCTCAATTTCGCTATGAGAACAATTCCTCAGGGGCGGTCGTTCATCTCAAGGCTCTTAGTCTTTCTTGCCTGAGTGCAGGACCCCACCAAGTACTCAGACTAGACCCAGCAGCAATAGCAGACTTGGCTATGTGGGACGAGTTCCTCTTCAACTGGAACGACATATCAATGTTTTTCCCTCCAGTATCAGCTCAGTCGCCCCAGGTAGTCACAGATGCTGCAGCCTACACTGGCTTTGCTGCAATTTTTGGCCATCACTGGTTTGCCAGATCTTGGCCCCCGGAAATCTGCCTGATTCCTGGTTTCCCTCGATCTTCGTCATTGTTCGAGCTGTACCCCATCGTGGTAGCAGCCCAAGTCTGGGGCCACACGTGGACAGATCAGACAGAGCTCTTCACCACAGACAACCAGGTTACAGCTGACATCATTAATAAGGGTAGATCCAAGTTGCTCCCCGTCATGTCCTTCCTGCGCAGTCTGCTGCAATTGTCACTACATCACCAAATTTAACAGTTACTGTAAGCATATCCCTGGCAAGTGCAATACCGCAGCCGATGCACTGTCCTGCTCCAATTTTGTCTCATTCTTCCAGCAGGAACCCGGAGCCGACCCGTCATCCACTCCTATCCCACCTTGGTCTCAACTAACAATGGATTGAAGCCACACCTTGCCAATGCAACCCGGCTCATCAACCACTCACTATTTAGCAACACACTAAAGGTTTATCCCACGGCCTGGAACACCTACCGTAGGTTCCTTGCCACTTGTCCCGGAACCACAGTAGATGACGTCACTCATGTCCTAGCCTTTATATCTTATTGCCACACACAGCTGGCTCTCCCTCATACCCCTATCAGGCTGTACCTGGCCGGTATCCAAGCCACTATGTCCTTTATCTTACGGAAAACGCAACAAACCGGACCCGGAGTGGATATAAACTTCTTTCGAACCAGCAACGCCTGGTGCCCAGCAACGATCTTTTGACCATCTGCTCTTTCACCTACCCAGCCAGCCAGTCTCCAGCCCATTACTGCCTTTTCAGGTCAACCACCTGAGTGGAAATCAGTTTATTAAACATGTTTGGGTCCTACTGGTCAACTTAGGCCTAGACCCCAGGCGGTATTCTGGATATTCCTTTGGATCGGCGCAGCCTCAGCCACATCTCAGCACGGAGTACCAGACCATGTGACCAAGAAGCTAGGCAGGTGAAAGTCTGCCTGCTTTACCAGATATATATATTCCCTCAAGATGGCCCTTTCTCCAAGCTCACTCAATGAGGTTAGAGGCAATAAAGATACTTCCCTACCTGGTTATTTTTGGCCCCTTTTCTTGCCATACCTACCAGACGACCAAAAGCCACACCTCAGGTCTATTTATGTTGTGAGTCTTGTCGCGTGTTTATGTGATGCACATTTGTCTCGGTCTTAGGGCCACGACCATAAGTTAGAAGGCCAGTGTGCTGGCCTGAATTTATGGGAGGAGCCCGGAGGGTATTTAAGCTGACCACTTCCCCTTCCTCTTTGTCAGTTTCAGTGCACGATACCCTCCCTCCCATTCCCCTTTTTACAGCACTTCTCAGCAAATTCTCTTCCACAATCATCCATTACTTATCTTGGGTATGGCCCCTTTTCTTGCCATACCTACCAGACGACCAAAAGCCACACCTCAGGTCTATTTATGTTGTGAGTCTTGTCGCGTGTTTATGTGATCCACATTTGTCTCAGTCTTACGGCCACGACCATTAATATATATATATATATATATATATATATATATATATATATATATATATATAATTTTTTTTTTTTTTTTAATGAAGAAGGTATGGACTTCAGTAAACATAACCTTTTCCAAGGCGTATTCTACTTGATCCACTGTTTTATTTACATGTTACATGCCTTGTTTACTGGTACCCATGGTATGCCATGAGAAAGATCTACACTCAGCATAATCAAAAAACCAGGCTGCACTCTATGGGAAACCTACTGGTTTATTGTGTGTAGCTGGCTGTTGACACAGTCCCCACCATTAGGCCACACCCCACCTTGAATCATGTGCCCTAAAGGTGGGGATGGTGTCAACAACCAGCTACTCACAATAACTTATCCCAGTAGGATTTACGTGACGTGCAGCCTAATTTTTTTGATTTTGCCATGCATATTGAGCTAGATGACCTGCACCTGGAGCAATAAACTAGTTTGGACTTTGGAGCCTCAGAGAACTCACCATCGAAGGCAAAACACTGGTACTCCGCAGCGAGATCCTCCCTGTGTTGCAGTACCTCGCCCAGGCCTGGCCTTCCCGGGTCAACACCTGCAAGGCCATCACCAGGGCGGTGTTTCACTTCATCTGGAGCTCCAAAATAGACAGAGTGAAGCGGGCGGTTATGTTCAAGGAACCCCTCAAGGGCGGTAAGGGCGTGCCCGACATCGCTACCTTACTGAGGGTGTGCTTTGCTTGTAACTCCATCCGCAGGACACTGGTTGACAGAACTGTGGACTCTGGTGGTAACTCCATGTCCCGTTTTTTCCTCCTGCCTCTTTGGAGGACCCTCGGATGGGACAAATGGGACAGCTCCATCCCCTACAACTGGGACACCCCTTGGTACTACTTGGACACCTTCAAGTTTATTAAGGAGCAGGGGCTACATGGAGTGAAGCCTGACTTGTGGAAGCCAAAAACTATCCACAAGTTGATTAGAGCATCGGACATTGCTGAGACTGTTCCAGGCCTCCCTTCAGCCACTTGTAAAGTGGTCTGGAGGAATGTTTCTTCAAAGAGACTCACCAACAGGCACAAAGATCTGGCATGGATGGCAATCCAAGGGGGGTTGCCACTCAGGACATTCATGCATGCCAGAAACCTGTGCAGATACAGGCACTGTCCCTTTTGCATCATCCAGGAGGAAACTGCTCTGCATGTTTTCTGGGAGTGTCCCTTTGCACAGGACCTGTTGAGGGCCTTGGAACCTGAACTCAAAGACTTTGTACCACAGACTGCTATCACACACTTTGGTGTGTTGAATGGACTCTTCTGTGGAACTCATTCACAGGAGGACATTGACGGTGCCTGGTGGGTGCTGTGTTGCTTTAAGGACGCTTTATGGTGCGCCAGAAAGCGCCTCATCCACCAGCGGGAGAGGATGTCCATTGAGGACTTCCGCAGACTGGTTCACAGTCTGCTCAGAGACTATCACTTGATGGACTTCAAGGAGGAAGAGGAGGTCTGAAGATTCCCCCCCCTCTCTCCCCCGTGTATCCTTTGGCAGTTCAAATAAAGCTTCGGGCCTGTGAACTCTTTCTCCCTCCCCTACCCCACCTTCTCCACCCCCTCCCAACACACCCGTTGCCCATTTGAATGTTATTAGACAGTATGACCTGATTTTTGTGACATATGTTTTAAGTAATGCTTTCAGAGTAATGCGGCATCATGCATGGTGTGATGTTTCGGGGTATTATTACTCTGCACAACACATTAGGCATCATACCGCAGAATGAATGTAATTTATTTGTATGCTTGGCAATGTATTGTTATGTAGTGTATTTATGCGCTGCGTCGCAGTACAGATTGGAATGTACCCTGCTTAAGTATTTGTTTTTTGTATATTTTCTTGCAAAATAAAGTATACATTTTCAATCAAAATAAACTACCCCAGAGGTTGTTTTAGGAACTTGGAGTGGTGCAGCCTTTCTTTTGGCATCTACACTCACTAGTTATTATAGTATCAGGAAAGCAAACAACTAGGTTCATGTCATTTATTAACCTGTCTTTGGGTATTTGTTAATGCATTTTAGTTCAAAACTACAGCCCTGTGGCCCACATATTACCCATCATGCCTTAGTCATATGACTAGAAATGATAAATCATGCACATGTGTTTAGTGATGGTTAAAGTGAAACATTTTCATAAAAACAAACAAACATGTCATATTTACCTGCTCTGTGCAGTGGTTTTGCACAGAGTAGCCCCGATCCTCCTCTTCGCGGGTTCCCCGCCAGCATTATGGGCCCCTCCCCCTTGCTAAGCATCCCCCATAGCAAGCCGCTTGCTGTGGGAGCACTCCTGCCTGCTCGCTCCCAAGCTGGCTCTCTGCGTCCATAGGACACAGAGAGCGCGGCTCAGTCCCGCTCCATGCTGGCTGTGATTGACAGCAGCGGGAGCCGTTGCTGCATCTCAGCCAATCAGTAGGGAGAGACCCAGGAGAGCCTTGGGTCTCGTACACATCACTGGATTGAGATCAGGCTTAGGTAAGTAATAGGGGGAGCTGCACACTGAAGGTTTTTTACCTTCATGCATAGATCAAGGCATCTCAATTAACCTTGATAGAGATTTGAACGGGTTCTAGATTTGCATAAAGGCAGACTTCACATAACTGCAAATTAGAGACTTTAATCAAATATTGCTTACTCATTGGGGGTTATTTATGAAAGTCAAATCCACTTTGCACTATAAGTGCAAAGTGTACTTGAAATTGCACTGAAAGTGCACTTGGAAGTGCAGTCGCTCTAAATCTGAGGGGAAGATCTGAAATAAGGGGAAGCTCTGCTGATTTTATCATCCAATCATGTGCAAGCTAAAATGCTTTTTTTTTATTTTCCTTTCATGTCCCCCTCGGATCTATGGAGACTGCACTTCCAAGTGCAATTTCAAGTGCACTTTGCACTTGTAGTTTGCACTTGCAGTGCAAAGTGGATTTGCTTTTCGTAAATAACCCCCAAGGTGTGCTAAATAGTCTAACTTCACTAGGGGACCAAGAGGGCACATTTCCTGCCAGGATTACACTGAAAAGGACATTCAAATTCCTGTTACAGACCCACAACATTATGAAACATTTTGTTTTCTTTTAGTCTGCATCTTAAAGTGCGTTTAAAACCCAAACATTTTTAAATATGGTTTTGGAGGTGAGGGGTCTTTGTGATGTAAATAGTTCAGCTGAATAGAACTGCTTTTTATCCTCATAGCAGCTGAAATTACACTTTAGTTATAGCTACCCTCATTAGTGGAAATTATTTTTCTCCACTGAGTTTTAAAGTGCGTCATACCTGCAATGGACAACCATCGGTCCTGCATCTGGAGGATTACATGTTTTCACTCTTCTTAGGAATGCTAGAAAAGGTGTTGGGTGTTCTGGTACGCCGTGATCTGGCCAGGCTGTAAACTGAAACTGTCTGACTTCTCGCTTTTCACTTGATCCATTCTGTCAAATAGAGAACTTGGCTTCAGAACAATGATTTCCCATAAGCATATCAGTACAATGAGTAATGTTTTTTGGAGGCCTGACAGTAAGCATGACATGTTATTGTTGCAGACTGAAAGTTTTGTGGCCATTTGACACAACTATACAGTGTCTATCGGGTGTCAGGGTCTTGTAACTCCTGTTCTGTAAGTGTTATTACAATACATTTTCATGTATTTTATGACATCTTTTAAAAAAAATGGTCTCTACTGTTTGAATTGCATGCTATACATCTATGTCACTAGGCATCCATCGTTTTTATAATTATGGTCTTTTCAAGAGACAATTATTCAAAATGTAACACTATTTCCTGCATTAGTACTTTCAGGAAGCTATAAAACGCAAAATAATTTCATTATTTTGCTTCTTTTTTTCTTGATTGTGGTACATTTTTCTTAACTGATTAAGTTGCTGCTAAAGTCATAAAAAATAGGAAGACAATTTAAATGGGCACTTTGTTAGCATTTGGAGGAAATCACATCATGTGCCCCCTGTGTGATTATATTAGCATTTCTTTTTTAAATACAACAGAGAGAATATCTAGTTTGTTCAAACTGTTCTGGTAAATGAAGCTAATAGCTGCAGGAGTGACCAATATAAGCTTACTATACGAGTTTCCTCTAGGAAAGGAAAGAGAGAATCGTATCTCAGGTGGTATGCTCTTAGAGGCCACCCCTTCTCTGGGCCCTAACCTCCTCTTTGGTCTACCTTCTCTGGTATATGTAAGCATGTACCGCTGTGCAATCTATTACTTATACAGGAAAAACGTAACACTGTGAAGTCATGAGTTAGAGCACAGCAACCAAGGCAGGGCTTTGTTGTGGTATCTTAGTCATTGCTTGGTGAGCATTAATAGGCCAAATACTCATAAGACAATGGGAATGATACTGGACAGTTAGATCTATAGAAAACTATTTTTTTTTTTATTTGATTGATTTTATTAATGTTATTTAGACAGGACAGTATGGGTATGCAAGCATGTAAATTGTGACCACTGCTTTAATCTCATGTAAATTATAGCCTTTTCTACTCTGCATGCTTTTTTTTCAGCTTACACTGTAATGAGCTCACGTTTTTCAGAACTGGAACCCTCTGTTCAATTTAATCAGTTCAAGTCCCAGGGTGTACCTCATATGTGCTAGAGTCCTTCCGCTTTCTAGTATTTTTACAGCCAGGGTCCTGATTTCTGCAGTAAAGCTGCCATCATCAGCTCTTTCAATGATGAGTGTTACAGCATCAGTGTGTGTGTGTGCGTGTGTTTTTTCTTTTATTGATGCATTAGTTGTGGCTGTGAGGAGCAGCTAATTACCACAGCTTTCTGAGGCCGTGTTCATAATTTGCATTTAAGAAATCGAGGGCAGAATCGATTCTAGATTGTGCTAAAATCACAGCAAAACTCAAAGCATGCATTTGGGTGCCATTAATTCTTAATGGCATCTCAAACATGGCTAGCAGACTTTACAAATGCTCCATACCGAAAAGGTGCAGGAGCTTATTTGGCATGTTTATCATGCACAAGTCGGCTCATTCAAGTGAATAGGCTGCCCTATGCATGAAACACGTTAAAATTGCACAAAAGATGTGAGCGTGTAATGAAGATCTTTATTAATTAACCCTGGTTACTTATAACATGCACTAATTAAGTCCTCCATCTCCCCGCTCTCTTTAGTTTCTGATTGACATTTTTTACAATTTTTTATTTTTTAAGTTTTAGGGATAAACCCTAAAGCTTAGCCCCTCAACCAAGCAACACATTTTTCAGTTGGTACACTTAATTGAACACATTAGTTTGTGCTTGTTGTGCTTACGAAATCCTGCCATACATAGGTAAAAATTTTTTGGTTCAACCAGTGGGTTGAATGAAAGAAAATGACTTGATTCCCCCATCCAAACACTCATTGTGGATGGGGCAATTGTTCATGCTGAGTTATTGTATTCTGACAGTGGGTAGACTTTCCATTTGTCAGAATACACTGATCAGTGCTGCCAGCTATAGCTGACGGTGCTGATCGAGAGAAACATTTTCCAATAAGCTGTACACAAGTCGACTTGAGTATAATCAGCTTGCCCATACATGGATGCAAATTTGGCCAGTACCTGCTGAATCAGCTGAAATTCCATGAATGGCTGGCTTGTTATGTTTTACTAAGAGGAAAGACTGTTTACTTAAGAATGTGGATCTTCTGCATTTTAAAGTGAACGTTCACCTAGCTTACTGAAAAAAGATGAAGCTGCCTTTGTGTCAATCATCCAATTATATGCAAGAAAAAATCCTGTTTTACCCATGCAAATATTTAGGCATTTTTACACTGTTGCATGTTGGGAATGAGCGCACAATTGTGTGCGCTCCCAATGCATTGCTGTTTAGCAGGTGCGCAGGGGTGCCATTAATTCTTACTGAAACCACTCATGCATCGGCAACATGCCTGCAGTTTTGCACACACAAAACTGCATGGTGCCACAGCATCATGCAATCCTGTGCGATGCAATTTTCAAAAAAAGATCAGGGGCATCTTTTCCCACATTTCTGCGGGTAGGGCAGCCCACTGAAATAAATGGGCTGCTCTATCTGCAAAACACAGCATGCATACCTGTGAACCGGGCCTTAGTAAATTAACTCTAACAACTTGTTGAATCAATATCCAATATTCACTTTCTAAACCATATGTTTTCTAAGATGTCTGAAAAGATTTACAAAATTTGATGTTTTGTTAAACTTCCACTAAGTTTAAACATATACCTTGTATAAAGCAAATGTCCTGACACAGTAAGTAGCGAGCTCAACTGTGTCCAGAAGAGTCACTTGAATAAGGCCATATGTTTCTGTTCCTCTGCTTGGCCAGTACTGATCACACTTTATCTAGAAGATAAGAAATGAAAATTGTTAGCACAAATGATTCTACAAAACCCATCTAAAGTCATCTAAAACCTGGGCTACTTAAATGTATCCTATAAACAAGGCAAATATACAGGTTCTTAAAAAATTATCCACACTTTTTTTAACTCTATTAAATATAAAAAGTGCAGACATTTTTTGAAGACTCCTCATATTTTTATTTATCATCCCGGTGCAAATATAAAGAAAAAAATAAATACATAGGGACATGGCAAAGAAGAGGGAAAACTCATACAAAAACCTTCTAAATATTGACATGGTATGGTACCAGCGTAGCAACAGTGGCTGGTCAAACACAGGAAAAGGTAGCCTCATGATGCTACTAGTTCTAGAAAAAAACAATGAGAACCAAACAGTACAATAGGCGAGCTGGTTTGCTTGCAATACAAATTCAGTGTCACTGTTCACAACATATGCAGTGCTGAAACCACACATTGTGGAATTTAGATATGGGTGCAAAATAATCGTATTATTGTGAATGAGAAGAATATGTAACTTTTTTCAATCCATCCAACTATGAACTGTAAAGAATCCCAAAACCACACTTATTGCTACCATTATTTCACAAACAAGTCTAAAAGCAGGCAGAGAAAATAATACATTTTAACCCCTCATGCAACAGTATGAGTTCAGCTAAATATTCATGAAATGACTGTCAAGACGATGAATACTCCATAAACATAATAGAAAGTGCAGCAGTCCAGTGGTCATATAACAGTAAGTACTTATCTGCCAAAAACCCCATAAAACGTTTCATCAAATCAACTGAAAGGCAATGAAAAGGACTTAAGGAAGTCAATAAATGGTAATGAACAACATCTATAAACAATGCTGCCAGCCACAGTACTTATGTACACCAATGAGAATGCAATTACCAATATCTAAACTGCTCTCTGAGTCCATAATATAAGCTTCAGAAAATGGTCACAACAAAAACCGAATGCACCATCTAAAAATAAAAGACTGGGGTTTTTTCCTAATGTAAGTATTGGCCTTGAGAGATATATTGAGGATTAAAGTGACAATAAACAAAATCCTTAGTCTCCAAAAATAATCAGTATACATTGACTACTTAATGAACCTGTAATCTATTTTTCATCACATATTTTTCTTTTCTGCTGTTCTGCCTCTCCTTTTCCCCCCTCTAACTTCCATTTGTTTGGCAGGAGCAGTGGACTTTAGTTGTGATCATGTGTACTTCTCTATCCAAACTACAAATCCCATAGTCCATATTCCATCTTGGGAGTGCGCAAAAGAGGGTGAGTATGTTTCAACATACAGTTGGACTATGGAGAACAAAAGTAGCCACCTTCTAACAGGAAGTCGGATTTCAGCAGCAAAAAAAAAAAAGAAGGAATTTAGAGGAGACTGAGAGCAATAAAAAAAGGGTATTTTTGGAGTTAGGAATACATACTTAAATTTCTAACCAAAGTTTTGTGTCACTTTAATCACTTCAGCCCTGGAAGAATTGGCTGCTCAATGATCAGGCCATTTTTTGTGATACGGCACTGCGTCGCTTTAACTGACAATTGCGTGGTTGTGTGACACTGTACCCAAACAAAATTGACGTCGTTCTTTTCCCACAAATAGAGCTTTCTTTTGGTGGTATTTGATCTTCTCTGTGATTTTTATTTTTTGCGCTATAAGCAAAAAAAGAGCAACAATTTTGAAAAAAAACACAATAATTTGTACTTTTTGCTGTAATAAACAGCTCCAATTTTTTTAAAAAAAAAAGCTAATTTTTTTCCTCAGTTTAGGCCGATATGTATTCTTCTACATATTTTTGGTAATAAAAATCGCAAAAAGCGTATATTGATTGGTTTGTGCAAAAGTTATAGCGCATTTTTATTATTATTTTTTTTTTTTTACTAGTAATGGCGGTGATCTGCGATTTTTATCAAGACTGCAACATTATGGCGGACACATCGGGCACTTTTGACACATTTTTGGGTCGATTGACAATTATACAGTGATCAGTGCTATAAAAATGCACTGATTACTTTAAAAAATGTCACTGGCAGGGGATGGGTTAACACTAGGGGGCGATCAAGGGGTTAACTGTGTTCCTTATGTGTGTGTTCTAACTGTGGGGGATGGGACTGACTATAGGAGATGAGAGATCATGGTTCCCAGCTCATAGGAACTCACAATCTCTCTCTCCTTTCCTCACAGAACTGGGATGTGTGTGTACGTTTACTGTTCTCCCTCTCGTGCCCGCGATCGCTCCTGGCCGGCGGTAATCGCGACCGCCGGTCACGAGCATCGACACCAACGCTGTGCAGCGGGCTTGTGTGCGCCTTCGGTGGCACATGCGCGCCTGCTATCCCGCTTAAAAGGACCAACGTATAGCTACAACAGTTTGCGGGATCGTGCCGACCTGCCGGTGGCTGGTCGGCAAGTGGTTAAGATAAGAATGTGATATTCATTTCTTCAAAAGCAAATACATTTTCAACAAATAAAATTAAAAAACATGATATAGTTTCAGCTAAAGAAGCGTTTTTTTTTTTTAACAGCATTATTTTTGTCATTTCTAGTTTTAAATCTCAGGGACACAAAAAAGCGTGTTAACAAAATGACCTGGTTTAATAAAACTGTCCGTTTCTAGGTATTGGGAGTTAAAATTTTTATTAACATGCAGTGTAAGTGGAAGCAGCATGCATTTTTTACACATGCCTATTAATAAATAATGTGCATAAAACAAAATGTGAAAAAATCTTTCACCACATTTCCAACATGTGGTAAGGTCAAAAGAAGGTCAGATACTTTTTGTTGTGTTGTGGTATATGTGAAAAATGAGTTGCGTATTATGAAAACTATGTATAATAAACATTTTGTTGCTCAACAAATGGGTACATTAGCTTAAAACTGATATTTCAACTGTAAGTACAGACTGCCAGGCTAGGTCACCACATAGTATAGACTTCCTCAAGAACAATTTCTGGCCAGCTCAGTAGATTGCTTTAAAAAAAAGAGCTGGATGCATTCCTAAGGCTGGGTTCACACTGCTCCGACATGAAAGTCCCACGACTTCTGATCTGACTTTACCCTGCAACATCGGTCAGACATTGGTCAGAAATTTGTCAGACTTTAATGAACAGGATATGACTTGAGATGAGTGCAACTTGGGTCTGGTGTGTGGGTTTATTTTCAATACATTTTGCAGTGCTAACATTGCCTCTGAGCACAAGTCCCATGTCCCAAGTCGGATCAGTTAAGATTCTGATCCGGCTTGGATATGACTTCAATGATATTCAATGGGCTGAAATCGGACCAAAGTCAGACCAAAGTAGTGCAGTAACCTTTTCCAAAGTCGGACCGACACAAGTCAGACCTGTTACAGTAAGACGGCACTCATAGGCAATCATTCATTTACACACGTCATACAACATGTGCTCTCAAAGTCAGAGCGTATGTCGCACCAGTGTTAACCGGGCCTAAATGGACGAAATATAACTGGATATTAAAGTGGTAGTAAAGCCAGACCCTATCGGTCTCTTCTGACATAAATGCTTCCTCCTGCCTGTCAGCTGTAATGAACACTGTGCTGTGCATGCACAGCTCAGCAAGCATTTACGGCCCCCAAACTGTGCCGCTGCGATGTGACTCCCGTGCGCACATGCGCACCACAAGAGGATAATGCACAACACACCACAATATACATACTGAAAGTGAAGACAGAATTTAAAACCATACAAATGTTTTAAGGCTTCCCTGCTGAATACCAAAATTTGGATAGCTTAAGCTTTTTGTTAAAATGAATAATAACAAAAAAAAAAATCTATCATTTAATAAAGGGGAATTCTAATTGTAAATGAAAAAGAATGCATATGGTTGCTAAAAAAATCTTTAGTGGCAAAAGTGATGCTTTTGCAACTACAATCACAGCATGCATCAAATGTTCTAAAGATTCCCTTGTAGCAAAAAATATGACAATAAAACCACTATTTTCATTGCAATCACTGTTTATTGAAAAAAGATTATTACTGTTATTATTACATCACAAACCATTATATAAAGAAAAAGAAAATTGCTAGTATATGCAGAAAAAAAGCTGATGGGTGTCTTAAGATTCAGTTAAAAGCATGGCTAGGCAAACGCATATAATTCTTCCATTTTAACGCTGACAACTTGGCACATCAACATTTGGGTAATGTGTTCATGGGAAGAATAAGTTATGCATTTATAATGAAAAATGTCTGTCTAGAATATTGAATGGCATTAGCTATTTCAGCCTTGTTACGCTTTTCTGGATTCAGCATTTGCCAAACGTTTTTGTGCATTTGATTGCCATTCATATAAACCCAATATTTTACAGCTATAATGTATACTTCTGTATTAAACTGCACAGATAAAGTAGGTGGCCATAAGAATAATTCCATCTACATACAGACAAAACTGCTTATTACTAATGCCAATGAGTCAAGCAGTAATACAAAAATAAAAATATTTGAACATTGACAAAGAATTAATCAGTCTATAATTTTAATGGTAGGTTTAATTTAACAGTGAGAGACAGAATAACAACAAAAATATCCAGAAAAACACATTTCAAAAAAGTTATAAATTAATTTGCATTTTAATTTGTGAAAAAAGTATTTGATCCCCTATCAATCAGCAAGATTTCTGGGTCTCAGGTGTCTTCTATATGGGTAACAAGCTGAGTTTAGGAGCGCTCTCTTAAAGGGATCTGTTAATCTCCCTTGGTCTGGGGCTCCATGCAAGATCTCACCTTGTGGAGTTTCAATGATCATGAGCATGATGAGGAATCAGCCCAGAACTACATGAGAGAATCTTGTCAATGATCTCAAGGCAGCTGGGACCATAGTAACCAAGAAAACAATTGGTAACACACTACGCCATGAAGGACTGGAATCCTGCAGCACCCGCAAGGTCCCCCTGCTCAAGAAAGCACATGTACAAGCCCGTTTGAAGATTGCTAATGAACATCTGAATGATTCAGAGGAGAACTGGGTGAAAGTGTTGTGGTCAGATGAGACCAAAATCGAGCTCTTTGGAATCAACTCAACTCGCCATGTTTGGAGGAGGAGGAATGCTGCCTATGACCCGAAGAACACCATCCCCACCGTCAAACATGGAGGTGGAAACATTATGCTTTGGGGGTGTTTTTCTACTAAGGGGACAGGACAACTTCACTGCATTAAAGGAACGATGGACAGGGACATGTACCGTCAAATTTTGGGTAAGAACCTCCTTCCCTCAGCCAGGGCATTGAAAAAGGGTCGTGGATGGGTATTCCAGCATGACAATGACCCAAAACACATGGCCAAGGCAACAAAGGAGTAGCTCAAGAAGAAGCCCCTTAAGGTCCTGGATTGGCCTAGTCAGTCTCCAGACCTTAATCCCATAGAAAATATGTGGAGGGAGCTGAAGGTTCAAATTACCAATTGTCAGCCTCAAAACCTTAATGACTTGGAGAGGATCTGCAAAGAGGAGTGAGACAAAATCCCTCCTGAGATGTGTGCAAACCTGGTGGCCAATTACAAGAAACGTCTGACCTCTGTGATTGCCAACAAGGGTTTTGCCACCGAGTATTAAGTCATGTTTTGCGAAGGGGGTCAAATACTTATTTCATTCATTAAAAGGCCATCTTAGCTGTTTTGGTCTATGGATGTCCATGCTTAAGGGGGCAATTTCCTCGCAATTTAAACAGGCAATTTGTATTCAGTGCACTGGATTAGAATGTGCACCTCCTTGGTGATTTTTTAATTTATTTTTATAATAAAATAGCAAAGTGGTTTTACATACTACACTATAATGCCCCGTACACACGGTCGGATTTTCCGATGGAAAATGTCCGATCGGAGCGTGTTGTCGGAAATTCCGACCATGTGTTGGCTCCATCGGACATTTTCCATCGGATTTTCCGACACACAAAGTTGGAGAGCAGGAGATAAAATTTTCCGACAACAAAATCCGTTGTCGGAAATTCCGATCATGTGTACACAAATCCGACGGACAAAGTGCCATGCATGCTCAGAATAAATAAAGAGATGAAAGCTATTGGCCACTGCCTCGTTTATAGTCCCGACATACATGTTTTACGTCACCGCGTTTAAAACGATCGGATTTTCCGACAACTTTGTGTGACCGTGTGTATGCAAGACAAGTTTGAGCCAACATCCGTCGGAAAAAATCCTAGGATTTTGTTGTCGGAATGTCCGAACAAAGTCCGACCGTGTGTACGCCCTATAAGAGTTTTTATTATAAATATCCCTTGCTGAGTTGGAAGGCAATAGTCCTGTGAAGTGGGGTGTAACCTGGTTCTGGAGCTCTTGTAGTGTCTTTTGGAGTAGTTCAGCAGTACTAATACCCAGGGATCTGGGAAGGATATGTCTGACCCTAATATTGAGGTAAGAAGCAGCTTAAACAGGTGGTGGAGCACAGCAATGGAGCACTTTTTCCACACATGCATTTGGATTGAAGCATGCATGTCTTGATGCAATTTCCTCAACTGTGGCTGATACACAATATTAGTGGGTTATTATTTGCAATTATAATTTATTATATATAATATTTATATATTTATTTACTACTGAGTGTGGTTTTGTATGTAATTTTACAATTATACGTATATTTATATATTTATATTTATTCACTGTATGATTTTAGAAAGTCATGAATTTTCAATTGTTTATCACTGATATGAATTGCAAAAATATATTTTAGATTTATATATAGTTTTGGTTAGTTGATATAATTTGTTGGCTGTGGGAACACATGCCAGTGATAAGCGGCAACTGAACAATCTTTTTGCACATTGGTATTACTTACCGTACTTATTTTAATATATATATATATATATATATATATATATATATCAGTATTTTTCAGTTTTAGTGCAGTGGTTTTAGGTTTTGAATGACTGAGCATATGCCTCAGCAATGATCCACAAGCTTCTCCCATAGGATAAGGGGCATAACCAGGCTCATTCATGTCCCAAAAGACTGCAGTCATGAAGTGCTGGATCTCCTACATAGGCTACAGGCTCTCCATTCTTACAACACAAACAAGTGATGTGAAGGCAGGGCTCAGGAGTGCAATCTAGAGATGGTTCCTCCTCACCTGGAATTCTGACACTCATTTACAGTATGCTTGTTCTAGTTCTTTGACTCAAAAGCCAGGCAACTAGCATTTTCAAAAGATGGCCAGCAATGAAAGCTTCCATACTTTTCCCATGCCAGAGTCAATTTTAAATTGAAGTTTAGGTATAGGTATTTTTGTATAGTTACATTGGTCCAGCTCATAACTATGAATGTGCCATACATGTGGGATCCTCGTGGAAGCTGGAAATCACTGTAGCAGACACTACTATTGCAGTGATTGCTGCTTACTTCTGGGTTTTGTGCCAAGTGACTGCCCTGCTGCTTAGTGAACACCAACGGGTCACTTGTTCAACAGGGGTGTCATTTAGAGAAAACTTTGCATTTCCTCAATTAATGCAAAGCATTCTCTGATTGGATGAGGTGGAGATCATGGTGTCACCAGCCGACTTCTTCTTCATGCAATCAGAAAAACCTTTGCATTCATTGAGAAATGGGTTTCTGAATGTCCGTGCCAAGTGAGTGAACTCCTGTCTTCACTAAGCAGTATGGCAGCCTTCATGGAAGATTAGCATGGGACCTGGAAGCTAGTAGAGATCACTGTAGCAGTGTTGCCTACTATAGTGATTTCCAGCTTCCACAGGGACCTCACAGGTATGGCACATACACATATACATTGGTCTAAGCTTTAAAAGGTTCTGTAGGTCCCTTATTATACCGGACTGTGTTCACTCCTAGATATGTATTGAGAACAACCGTGGCCAGCACAGGCTTCTAATAGTGTACTACACATGTGCACATTCAGGACTGGCGGTATGATCAGTTCCTGCATTAGGGTCTGATAAATTATAAATAAGATTGTAATGTTCTGTTTTTCTCACTAACTGCATCAGTGATAAGCACAGCCCCATTACTGTTCTCATGTAATCTGAAAGTGTGTTTCTGGATCTCAAGTAAGAAACATGAGCTGGGCAAATTATTTTTTACCACAGATTAAAAAAACAATTGGCAGCCTATCTTGGGATTTACAAGTTAAGTTATAAATTAAAAGGCATGTGCAAACACTTTCATTCCATTTCCTATATGATCTGTGGTCGTGTACAGTCATATCGCTGTGAATACTTTAGCATATATGCTTTGTTTATTCCACTGTAGGGGAACCCCAAACTCATTCCCATTAGATCATGTAGGAAATTGTTCTGTTCATAGATATCAAAGCTCAGGATATAGCATTTGCAGAACTGATCTAACAGAAGTCTGTGTGGACAGAATTGATCTGTGCTTTATAAAACCCGCTGGGGAATGTTATCAACATTATGCAAGGAGGGATAGCTGAGTCTGAAAGGCTTATCACAAGCCACATACTGGCTCAGACTTTACCCAAGAGAAGGCTTTGGCTAGATTTTTAGCTGCCATTCATTTATGGCTGTTGGAGAAGAAACAGTTAATCTTCGAAAAAATCCACTGCTGATATCGAACAATAATATGGATTCACACATCCTCCTAACATTTTCAAGCTAAAGTTATGGCCATTATTAATATAGAAATGAAAGTGACTGGAGCATAAACTAAATAGTGGATAAAGACAGCATGCAATGCAGCACATTCACTAATGAGAGTAATGAGAACATCTCACATAGAAAGTGACCTTGCGGTGGAATGAAGCTTACAGTGCCATCCACAAAAAAGATTGATGTGTGATGTGATTAATGAATTCCTTACTTTTACATTCTTTTGTCACCAACAAAAACTGCTAAGTAAGCAACATCTGTGCTATAATACACATTAACTGGAACTGTAGACATATGGCTAAATGCCAGGTTGAAGCATGCATATATTGTATGTGACTTTGTTATAGTGGAAATAAGCCTATAGCCCCGTACATACGAACAGAATGCCAAGAGACATTTGCCGGTGCAAAAAAATACCGTCCGACATTCTGCTCGTGTGTATGTCGGACGTACATGTTGGAAAACCAGCAGCCGACCGACTCCTGATCAGCGCTTTCAGCCAATGTCAGAGAGCGCTGATTGGAGTGTCCCCCTGTCAGAACACAACAGCTCAGCGGGGGAGATCGCTGAACTAACCTTGCATGGTTAGTACAGCGGCTCCCGACCTGGGCAATCTGTTTTTCATATTCAAAAAAACATATATAATTTAAACAGGTATATACAGTATTTCACATTGCAAAGCAAAATCACCATTATGTCCTGAATGGTGAAAATATACTTTTCTACTAGTGTTATATTGTGTGAGCCACTTGCATGTATAGTAAGTGTTAATAATACAAAGGTTGGTGGTCACTGATTTATATATCTATAAAGGCAAGGTGTGCTGTGAACTGTGAAACTGTGAGCTGCCTCTAAAATTATTCAGACACACTGGGGGTTATTTACGAAAGGCAAATCCACTTTGCACTACAAGTCACTGCAAGTGCAATTGAAAGTGCAGTCGCTGTAAATCTAAAGGGTAGCTCTGAAATGTGGGGAAGCTCTGCTGATTGTATCATCCAATCACGTGGAAGCTAAAATGCTGTTTTTTATTGTCCTTGCATGTCCCCCTCAGATCTACAGCGACTGCACTTTCAAGTGCACTTGCAGTGCACTTGTAGTGCAAAGTGGATTTGCCTTTTGTAAATAACCCCCTCGGTTTTTTATAACTATAAACATTGTGGGGATGTATATACTGTAAACACACATAAATAAACGCATGACTAGATAAATTATACTAATAAAACTATTTACCCTTGATCTTTCTTCCAATTTGGTCATCATTACAACTGTAGCACTGCGTTGCTCCCACATCATTCTCCAGAAATCTCCAAAGGTTTCTGGAAGAGGTCCTTGTGTTGCTATATATGCATTCTGTTTTCTGTAACCATCAATGTAATTGGAATTGATGTAGTCACTTCCTGGTATGCCTGTAAAACAAGGACAGCAGCAGTATGGGTTATAATGTCCCATAAGAAATTCTTGTAAAACAAATGTTTTATTTTGTTATAGTTTCATATTTCCTAGAATTAGCTTAAGATGGAAAATGTGTTCCAAGCTCTCAAATTGTTCCTATTATTGTTATTTATTTAGACTGAACACAGGCATACACATAGCTTATCTAGTTTAAAATTCCACAAAGCAAAATATCAGGCAATGATTTAAAATACACAGAATGAAAAATAATATGTCTAGTGTTATGCAAATAGTAGATATTAAGGCCTAAACACAAGCTTAGTGATTATTCCTATTTAAAACTTGAAATGCAGCTATGGCATTTTCTAGAAGGCCTGGCATATTGCAAAACAACAAGATCCACTGCAGCCAAAACACATTCTTCTCTTGATCTCCAGACATATATTAAAGTGTACATACACTTGGTACACTTTTAGAGTATCAATACTGAATAAATAATTCTCTAAGACCCCTTTCACACTGAGGCGCTTTTCATGCGCTTTTATGCTAAAAAAAGTGTCTGAAAAGCTCACGAAAACCTATTTCCATTAAAATCAATGTAGTCTTTCACACTGGGGCAGTGGGCTGCCAGGGCGGTGAAAAACCACCCCTCTCCATTGAAATTAATGGAAAGCTCTTCAAAAGCACCTGAAAAGCTTTTCAAAAACGTTCAAATGTTTTACTGGCAGTTTAGAAGCGCCTCAGTGTGAAAGGGGCCTGAAAGCTAGCAGCATTTCACCTACTTCAGTCCAACAGTTATGTTACTTTAGCTATTTTATAATTATGTAAATGGTAGGTTTAAACAAAAATGAAACTAGGAATAGGTTAAAATGTGCCAGTAGTATCATTCACACCATAAATGCATAAAAACTGATGGAAAAAAAGAATGGGTTTGATTTGTATTGAATAATTTGGGCTTGTTCACACCATATGCAGAGACTTGCATTTTTCTGGAGTTGATTTCTGCAAATGCATGAAGAAAACAGTGTTCCCTGTTCAACACTGGTGTCACTTGTGTTTTTTTTGTGCAGAAAAATAAATACATGTTCTTGTGCCCTTGCAGAGATGGGTGCAGAAAAATGCATCTTTCTGCACATGGTGTGAACAAGGCCTTAATAATACCAAGAAATCTGTAAACTACTGTATATGTTCAGCTTTCTGAATCTTGATTGTACAATGTCTTTGCAATCAAATAAAAAATGCAAGCATACAGTCGACCTAATAAGAACCCTGCAGAATTTTTGCACTTACAAAGACAAGATCTAAACAGGGATGCATTCCTAGTAGATACAACTAAGACATATCTTGATGACCATAAATTATTTTTTGCATACTCATCTAAAGCACTATGGAGACTTCAAGACTTCACTTGGGGTCATCTGGACCATATTAACTTAAAGCTCAACTGAGCTTTTCATTTAAATCAACTAAATATATTTTTGGTGCATCAAAACAAAAGGCATGCTGTAGAAAATGACTCTTGCTCTCTGTGTAGAAGCAGTGACGTCTGCAGAGGTCTGCCATGCCCCCTGTCAAGTCAGAGTAGGAGTGAGCATGGAGCACAAATTTTACTGATGGCAAAACCATAAGAATGGCTCAACGGGGAAGGGAGGTGATGGACCTCTGCAGAGAGACCATTGATCCACACTGAGAAAAAGGGTAATTTTCTACAGTATGCTGCTGGCAGGGAAAATGCTTTTCTATAGGCTGTGGCTGCTTTCTATAGAAAACAAAGTGTAAGACCTTGCACATCTTTTGTTTTGATGCACCTGGAATATATTTAGCTGCTTTTATCTAAACATTTCATTATCCTTGCGCAGGCAACAGGATCATTTACTGGAGGAAGGGGGGGTGTAGTAGAGGCCACGCTACAGACCGCTTTGATCTGTGGCTGCAGCGCTCCTTTCCCACCTCCTCTTGTTTGACACACAGCGCAGGGAGCGCTGGGTCTGTGTGTGTGTTCGGCGGTGCCGTAAAAAGGACCCGCCCCCCTAGACTGGCTCATGTGGTAGCAGATTGAATCAGTGTTCCGCCTATCACACGAGCCAGTCTAGGGGGGCGGGACCTTGTTACGCCGCCGAACACACACACAGACCCAGCTGTGTGACACACAGCGCTGCAGGAGATGTCGGCTGTGTGATCCATCCAGGGCAAGCTATGATGAGTCTGCATTCATAGGCAAAGTGAGGCTGAAAATATGGTCTCAGAGAGAGAGGCTGCGATTATGGTCACACAGGCTGCGATTATGGTCACAGAGGCTGCGATTATGGGCACCGAGAGAGAGGCTGAAATTATGGGCACAGAGAGAGAGGCTGAAATTATGGTCAAAGAGAGGCTACGATTATGGTCACAGAGGCTTTGATTATAGCCACAGAGGGGCTGCAATTATGGGCACAGAGAGGCTGCGATTATGGGCACAGAGAGGCTGCAATTATGGGCACAGAGGCTGCGATCATGGGCACAGAGAGAGGGGATGAAACTATGGGCACAGAGAGGCTGCGATTATGGGCACAGAGGCTGCGATTATGGGCGCAAAGAGAGAGGCTGAAACTATGGGCACAGAGAGGCTGCGATTATGGTCACAGAGGCTGCGATTATGGGCACAGTGAGGCTGCAATTATGGGCATTTGATGGGCACTGGTGAGACTGCATTGATCTCTTGTATCATGTCTGCAGTCTCTGAGGGGAGTTTGCTTAATTAGCAGTGGTATTGGTAATATGCAGCAGGAAGGGGCTTAATGCACTGTTACTGATGCATTAGTATAGATCCCATCGTCTGTAGGTGCTGTAGCTTTTCACAGGGGGGGGGCGCAGGTTTTCATCTTTGCCCTGGGCACCGGATGACCTTGTCCCGGCACTGGCAGGCAAGCTAACGTTCAAGCGTCAAAACCATGAGGGAAGTGACACTTTCCCACGTGTCCCCTGGGCGTAATTTGTTTTAGAAAAAGCAAGTAAAATCCTGTCTTGGATGAGTTCATACAAGCTTTAAAGTGATATTAAAGTCTTGTTTTTTTTTTTTTTGTTTGAAAATAACAAACATGTTATACTTACCTGCTCTGTGTCATGGTTTTGTACAGAGCAGCCCCAATCCTTATCTTCTCGGGTCCCTCGCTGGCGCTCCTGGCCACTCCCTCTTGCTGAGTGCCCCCACAGCAAGCAGCTTGCTATGGGGTAACCAAGCCGCTGCTCTGTGTGTCCAATCAGACACAAAAACATGGCTTGGCCCCGCCCCTCTCTCTCCTCAGTGGCTCACTGACTTTGATTGACAGCAGCGGAAGCCAATGGCTCCCGCTGCTGTTTCTCAGCCAATCAGGAGGGAGAGTCTCGGACAGCCGAGCATCTCACGCAACATCGCTGGATCAAGACGGGGCATAGGTAAGTATTAGGGAGCTGAGGGGGGATGCTGCACACTGAAGGTTTTTATCTTAATGCATAGAATGCATTGAGTTAAAAAAAAAAAACCTTCTGCCTTTACAACCACTTCCCATACATGTAAAAGTATATTATCAATCAGTTTTAAATTTGTCCATTCCAGATAATCCCTCAGTCAAAAATGATCATTAAACTTATGAAAGTCTGACTTATTCACATTTGTCAAATTTTCCACAGAATCCAATAATTTTTCTCAATTAACTAGATAATATACTTACTGGGTCACCTATTTACTGAAATTAGCTGTTGAAATATATGATTCCTTCATTAGAAAGATCATTATATTGAACCATCATAATGTTACAAGTAAGGACAGCATAACTCTGCTCACTTCACATCTTTTTAATGATCAGAACAAAATAATACAATCGGTTAAAAAACCTTGTTTATTTTATTCACTGTGCATGTTGTACTTAGAATGTCTTGTCAGAATGCGTTGAATAATCACAGACTAGTATCTGATTTTCGTTCTAGGGCTGTCTATTTACAAAACAAAACTCAAGTTTGGGTAAGCTGTTTGTGTGCTTTCCAATCAATTGCAAGTTAATGATTTTTGTCTATATATAATGTATAATTGGTTTGTAATAAAAATCACCCCATGAGTTATGGTAGATCTAAACAATACACTTATCTTTTAATCAATAGATCGTTAAAGGAAGGTCTGTAGCTGTAAACAATGGTTATTCTCATGCTGATTATTTGTAAAAATATTCCTGGCATAGTAAAACTCTTTACTGGCAATGCTGCTGGAAATGCACTGAATTAGTAGGAATGGAATTGATAGTTTTTTTATTTTAGAGAGGTGCCAGAAAGCAGTGTAGGTTATCAATATTATCATTATTTCAATTCTAGGCTTAAGGTGCTAGACAGGTGCTTCTAGACACATTAACTTCCTGAGCTAGAAACTGGATAGTCACCTTTTATGAAACCACTAATGCTGTGTATAACATTACTAGAAGACAACTAAAAATAAATATTTTTTATTGTGGCAAACAGGATTAAAATTGACCAGTTAAAAAAAGATACCGATGTATTGCTATAAACCAGGGGTCTTAAACTGGTGGCCCTCCAGCTGTTGCAGAACTACAATTCCAATGTGGCATTGCAAGGCTGACAGTTACAAGCCTGACTCCCATAGGCAGAGGCATGATGGGACTTGTAGTTCGGCAACAGCAGGAGAGCTGCCACTTTGAGACCCCTGCTATAAACCCTTAAGGTACAAGATGGCTACATGTAGCCCAAAGAACAGACAATTAACATGCTTTACAAGGACTATGCCTGTGCTCGTACTAGTTGGAAAAGTTCACCTATCCATTTTCTGATTGGTGGAGTGTAACAAGACTTTCCTGTCAGACTCCATTGCAGTGTACGTGTGGGTTAACTCCGCCTCCTCTCCAATGCTATTGGACCCCATTCCCATAAATCTGAACTCACCGCTAGGGACTGCGTTCCTTTTTTGTCCTCCTCATGAACCTACATTACGTTTGTTCCTGCCTGGTGTCCAGTCAAGATGACTCCGGAATCCGGCATACCATCTATGCGGTGCAAGCTCAGGCCCAGCCATGGGCAGGCGAGTGGCTGTTTAGGCACAAGATACCCCAATGGTGGATGGGAGGTTGCCTCTGTATGCCCGAGATGGACGTCTGGCAAGCGACTCGGCTGGCAAGGTCTGCTGTTCTTGTTTTATTCTCCATGGCAGCCGTTTATTGTTATTTGTGTCTTCTCTCCCTACACCTTTCCCTGTAAGCTTCGTATAGCCTCTCATGGTGTATAGAGTGCTTCTGCATTCCAGAACGCCACAGCACCTCTGGGTTGCGGCTGCCGCTAGCTTCTGCTCATGCGCGCGGCCTCTGTGTTGAGGCTTGGCTCGCGCATGCGCAGAGTGCCCCGGTGATCGCTCAGGCGCCAGTCGGCGGCCCTCCATGGCGCAGGCGCGAGGTGGGGGAGGCAGTGAAGTCATTCGGGTGGGGGATTTAAAGAGCTGGCAGCCCCTGCCAAGTGGGGAATTCCTGCAGGCAGCGAGCGGAAGTTTCCCCGAGCCTGGGATTGCATGGTACAAGGTGAGCCTATCCTTAAAGGGGAAGTCTTATAAAAAAAACAAAAAAACCTGTTTTTTACTTGCTCCCCAGTCTATACTAGGATATTTACATATCGCCCAATCCCGTGTGATTCCTTCTTCTGGTTTGATGTTTTCCATCCAGGGGTCATGGACAGGTCACCACCTTTGTGCGGCCAGCCCTCACGCACAAGGTATGTGCAGATGAGGGGGAGGCGCCGAGATTCTGTTTATTTAGTTAAAAATGTGTTTTACGCCAGATCTCACCCCCCCCTCTTTTGTCTTCCTCCAGCCCCTCCAGATCAGACTGCCAAATCGTGGTCCAGGATGACAGAGACCTTGCCAGGCCGCAACATCACCACTCATTATCCAGGTCCAGACGTGATTCTCCGTCCAGGACCCAACAGCAGAGGAGATGTTCCCATTCCTTCTCCAAACAGAGATGTTTCAATTCCTCCTCCAGTCACCGCACCCACCGCCATGACAGCTGCTCTGATCACAGAGCCTGCTGGGGATGTGGGATACGAGTCCCAGAGGGCAAGTCACCATGTGACCCATGTTATGCCCGGGCGGTTGGAGAAAAAGAGACAAAAAAACAACAGATGGAGTCTCTTGTTAAGAGTATGGTGCAGCAATCCCTAAAGGAGTGGGGTACAACCCACACATGGAGCCAGTCCACCACCCTTTCTGGCTCCCTGGCTGATGAGGCCCAGGAGGATCCAGGCCCATCCCAGCCTTACGATGTTTCTCCTGGATCTTCGGACAGTGAGTTAGAGGGAGACGAGTTTGCTGGAGGTTTCGATTTTGCTCTCGTTTCCCCACTAGTCAACGCGGTCAAAGAGACCCTGAAGTGTGAAGACCCTTCCAGTCCGCCAGCTAAACAGAAGAAATTGTTTAAACACTTGGGGAAGGAACGTTCTAACTTCCCGCTCTTTTCGGAATTGAAGGATATTATTAACGAGGAGTGGAGCAAGATAGACAAGAAAACTTCTATTTCAAGCAAAACTTCCAGATTATACCCCTTCAAGGCAGAGGAAGTGAAAAATCTAGAAAATGCTCCCCTCGTGGACACAGCGTTGATGCGTCTGGCTAAACATGTCACTCTTCCCTTAGAGGATGCGGCATCCTTCAAGGATGGTCTTGAGAAGAGAATAGACCAAGACCTCAAGAGAATTTATGAGCTAGCCGGTATGGCTTGCAAACCCGCCCTGGCCCAAGCGGCTATGTGCAAGGCTATGGAAGCCTGGACAGAGAATGTGGACTCCGTACTCAGGGGGGTTCCAGAAGAGCTAGCCAGAGGCTCGGCAGTCCAGGAACTGAGGCTAGCAGCGGCCTTCGTGGGGGAGACTTCTATCGATCTTATCCGCCAGCTGGCCCAGACTATGCTGTTTTCGGTAATGGCTAAGAGGGCCTTGTAGTTACGGCCTTGGGTCGCCGATCCAGCATCCAAAAAAGCCTGGTGTAGGATCCCCTTTGAGGGCTCCTCGCTATTCAAAAACAGGCTAGACAGCGCTATAGCCCGGGCCACGGGTGGGAAATCGAGCTTCCTACCCCAGGATAGGCGTCTGTTCGGTCAGAAGAGACCTCAGCCTAGAAGACGCAGTACCGAGCGTTCAAGGGAAGCATGTTCTTACAGGCCCGGCCGGGACTTCAGAAAGAATTGGAACAGAGGGCAGACTCCCTTCCCAAAGTCCGCTAAAAGCCAAGTGTCCAGTGGACGTGAGCCGGCTAAGTCGTTTTGATATTGGGCCCGCCCAGGCGGCTCGGGTGGGGGCTCGTTTGTTTCTCTTCCAGCACGTCTGGGTGGCCTCAATCTCAGATTACTGGACCATCAAGACGGTGTCCTCAGGCCATACATGTTCCTTTACCAGTATTCCTCCCCCCAGATTTATTTCCACCCTGCTACCACGGTCAGAAGAAAAGAAGCAGGTGTTACTATCCTACGTGGATTCGCTGAGAACACAGGGAGTGGCGGTACCTGTCCCAAAGGGCGAAGAGTTCCAGGGGGTGTACTCTCCACTCTTCTTAGTACAGAAGAAAAACAGTTCATGGTGCCCGCTGATAGATCTAACTTACCTAAACAAATTCATAAAATATGAAAGGTTCAAAATGGAGACCCTGTCTACAATCCAGCAAGCCGTGCAGTCAGGTGATTGGCTAATTTCAATTGACTTAAAAGATGCTTACTTCTATGTGCCTGTGGCAGAAGAATTCCCCAAATACCTCCGCTTCCAAGTCGGGCAAGAACATCTGCAGTTTACCTGCCTCCCTTTTGGGCTGACAACGTCACCCCGAGTCTTTTCGAAAGTTCTACTGGCCATGGTGGCCCTCATCAGAACAAGAGAAATATGCTTGTACCATTATCTCAACGACCTCCTGTTGCTGTCCCAGGACAAGGAGCAGTTGTTGATCCACAAGGAGCAGGTTATCTCCACATTGGTCAACTTTGGGTGGCTCCTAAACCTGGAGAAAAGCCGTCTAGCGCCTGATATACTTGGAGACCCATATCGACACAGTGGAAAGCACCATCTCTCTCCCTGTGGAGAAGATCCCAGTTATCTGAGAGAGAATTTCACAGGCTCTGAACGCCTCACACCTGAGGGACTCACAGTGCCTAAAAATTATCGGCGCGATGGTCTCTTCGACCCCCATGGTCAAGTGGTCTCTGTGGAGGTTAGGCCCGTTTCAGACAGGGTTTCTTCAGCAATGGAATTCAGTAGACATCAATCAGTATATTTACATAACATCAGTGATGAGAAACAGTCTCCTTTGGTGGCTTCAGCACAGACCCATGACAGCGGTGCTGGATGGGGAGCCCTCTGCAGGTCAGAACTTGTCATAAAATATTACAAGCGCGCATCCACTAGTGATATTACAATAGAAACCTTTTTATAGGTAACTTTGAAATGTGCAACCAAGTAACTAAATTAAATACTGAAACAAATCTTTCCACAATAATATTTACCACAAACCTGTGACTGTTTGTGATGTGAAACAAATAGATACAGATCGCCAGATCCGCATTAGTGAAGTTCATAAACCTTGAACAAATTAATTAGTGAATAATAAAAACAATAGTCCCATCATATAGTGAGAAAAAAGTGTAGTGAGAACATAAGTATCAGCCGTAATTCTTCTGTGCTTGAAGGAGTATCAGTGCTTTTTCATCCAACAAATATTTAAATTAGCCGCTTACCAGATACGTTGGACGGAGGGTCTCCTCCTCCACTTCACTCAAGAGAGAGGGATATCCTTGTTTGGTTATAACAGCCGGTATTCCAGGTATTCCACCGCTAAGATCCACAAGTGAGGAAAGCAATAGTATCCTTAATAGGATTTTTTCTCCAGAAACCGTCCTGACATTCAGTCCCTCAGAGGAGATAAAGCAAGGGGAGACTTCATAGTGTAGATGTATTCAAAAAGGGGTTTTATTAAAAAATGTCACTCATATTCACAGCAATCTGTCACGACAAAGATTCACAGCAAACAGGAAACTATTTTCACTTTAGCATGGAAGCAGCAGAGGATCAAACCAACTAGCTGCAAAGGAAAAAGAACGTGATGGCGTCACAGCCACTTGCTCCACCCTGGCTGTGACGCCATCATGTTCTTTTTCCTTTGCAGCTAGTTGGTTTGATCCTCTGCTGTTTCCATGCTAAAGTGAAAATAGTTTTTCATCCGCTCTCTTTGTTCCTGTAGATTGCCGTGTGTTTTGGAATTTTAAGCTTTTTCCTGTTTGCTGTGAATCTTTGCCGTGACAGATTGCTGTGAATATGAGTGACATTTTTTAATAAAACCCCTTTTTGAATACATCTACACTATGAAGTCTCCCCTTGTTTTATCTCCGCTGAGGGACTGAATGTCAGGACGGTTTCTGGAGAAAAAATCCTTTTAAGGATACTATTGCTTTCCTCACTTGTGGATCTTAGCGGTGGAATACCTGGAATACCGGCTGTTATAACCAGACAAGGATATCCCTCTCTCTTAAGTGAAGTGGAGGTGGAGACCCTCGGTGCCGGCAGGCTAATGCACTTGGCATACCTGATCTCTATAATCTGAGATCCGACGTATCTGGTAAGCGGCTAATTTAAATATTTGTTGGATGAAAAAGCACTGATACTCCTTCAAGCACAGAAGAATTACGGCTGATACTTATGTTCTCACTACACTTTTTTCTCACTATATGATGGGACTATTGTTTTTATTATTCACTAATTAATTTGTTCAAGGTTTATGAACTTCACTAATGTGGATCTGGCGATCTGTATCTATTTGTTTCACATCACAAACAGTCACAGGTTTGTGGTAAATATTATTGTGGAAAGATTTGTTTCAGTATTTAATTTAGTTACTTGGTTGCACATTTAAAAGTTACCATTCTATTGTAATATCACTAGTGGATGCGCACTTGTAATATTTTATGACAGTTTTGGGGTCTTTTAGTATTTGGGGCTTGCACAAGCAGCTGCACTGCATTTTTTTGTTTATATATTTGGTTAGCGCATAGTATACACACCTTTTTAGACAGGTCAGAACTTGCACAAGGCCAGTGGGATGCTTGTCTTTACAATCCGGGCTCAAACGTCCTAGAACTTCAGGCGGCCCGGTGTGCCCTTCAGTCCTTCACTCGTCTCCTGAAAGGGGAATCAGTGTTACTAAGGATGGAAACATCACAGCGGTCTCCTATGTGAGGGGACAAGGGGGCACTCGGAGCTCCTCCCTGCTCCAAGAAGTCAAACCCATCATGTCTTGGGCCCAGAAGAACCTGGGCAATATTTCGTCAGTCTTCATCCCCGGAGTCCAGAACATCCAGGTGGACTTCTTGTCTCGCACACAGTTAGACAACACCGGGTGATCTCTTCATGTGCAGATGTCCGGCATTACTGAGACTGATGGTCTGGTTCTTGAGAGGAAGAGGCTGGAATCTCTCGGTGCACTTCAAGAGTGATCTCCACCCTCATGAGCTCAAGAAAGATGAGCACGAATAAAGTATATAAGAGAATATGGGCCAAGTTTGTTGAATTCTCATCTACTATGGGCAGATCATTCAAGGATCCAGAGATCCATGATATCTTCAGCTTCCTTTAACCCTGCCTTGATCTGTCTCTTTCTATCAGCTCTCTTAGCCAAGTCTCAGCCTTATTGGCCTTCTCCGGAACATCATGGGCTGTTCACCCGCTAATCCGGCAGTTCTTTTGTGGGGCGACAAGACTCAGGCCCCAAAGAAGACCAAAATTGCCCAAATGGTATCTTCCCCTAGTTTTCGACTCATTATCTGGACTCAGTATCACGGGGTCTACCTTGCTTTCTATCAAAGACCTTTCTTCAAAAGTTGCCTTCCTAGTCGCCATCACTTCGGCCAAAATGGTTTCTGAAGACCCATTCCTGACTTTCTTCCAGGACCGGGTGATCCTCATCACTATGTTTGGCTCAAATCCGAAAGTCACTTCTGTGTTCCATGAGAACCAAGAAATCGTCCTACTCCAGAGTCCACCAAAGTTCATCTTCTGGATGTAGGCGAAATACTGAAGGAATACCTGCAAGCTACTTCCTCCTTTAGACGCTCCGACTACCTGTTCATTCTGTACTCCGGCAGTAACAGAGGGAAGCGAGCCTCAACCAGAACGACTGCGGCCTGGATCGTCCAGTCCATCCAGCAGGCTTATAGAGCTAAGGGCTTGGCTTCTCCAGAGGCGGTGATAGCA
This sequence comes from Aquarana catesbeiana, assembly GCF_042186555.1. Taxonomy (NCBI): domain Eukaryota; kingdom Metazoa; phylum Chordata; class Amphibia; order Anura; family Ranidae; genus Aquarana; species Aquarana catesbeiana. The sequence continues at coordinate 410,856,527 of NC_133324.1, forward strand.
CATTCCACCAGGGGTATGGCGGCTTCGTGGGCAGTAGCCTGGCATGTGGCTCCAGACATCATCTGCAAAGCGGCCTCTTGGGCCTCCATTAATACTTTTATGTCACATTACTGCATAGAACCTGCTTCTCTATCTTCTGTGAACTTTGGTTTAAGAATCCTGTTGGTTGACAGGACAAATAAAATCTTTTTTGTTCAGCATACCCACCTCTTGTGGTGTGGCTAGGTTTTTCCCACACGTAGACTGCCATGTAATTTTCCTTTCCTGATGGACTCCATGGCAGATGGAGTTCTCACCCATTTGGTCAAGAGTTGGCTAGCTATGGAACGCAGTCCCTAGCGGTGAGTTCAAATTTATGGGAATGGGGTCCTATAGCATTGGAGAGGAGGCGGGGTTAACCCACACGTAGGCTGCCGTGGAGTCCATCAGGAAAGGAAAATTACAGTAAGTATTTCATAATAAATTTTCCGTTTATACTGACATTGTCAAATTGTTCATTGAAATAGACATGCTCCAGGAGGTGGAAGGAAAAAATGACCTTAAAGTAAATATAACCTTTATCTATGCAAGGCAAAGCAAATGTTCCCTTTACTATCTCGCTGCTCAACAGCACATGCTCATTTTCTATGCCGCTGCATTCAGCTTGTACTTACCTGTAAATGCAGAGTATGAAGCAACATGTGATTCTCTCCCACTCCTCTCATGTGACCAGCGCTTGTTACATGGGGGTAGGGAGAGCTATGTCTATCATGTGTACGTATCAAAACTTACAAGGCTTCCTTTACTCACTCCCACTGATGGAACATAGTTGCACTGGATTAAAAAAAAACATACATTTAAAAACCTTCAGTGTGCAGCTCCCCCTGCCCGAGAACCCCCTCCTCCCCAATACTCACTTGAGTCCCATCTCGATCAGCCGATGTGCATGACAGCAGCAGCTCTTCCGGCTCTCTCCCCCTTCATTGGTTCAGAGACAGCAGCACAAGCCATTGACTCCTGCTGCTATCAATCAAAGCAGTGAGGAGGAAACAGAGGGCTTGTTATGGGGGCACTCAGCAGAGGGGAGGAGCCAGGAGCGCTGTTAGGGGACCCCAGAAGAGGAGGATTGGGGCTGTTCTGTGCAAAACCATTGCACTGAGCAGTAAAGTATAACATGTTTGCTATTTAAAAAAATTGCACTTTTTGAGTTAAAACAGGACCAAATATTGCTTTTTATTAGAGGGTATATCACTCAAAAAAAAAAAAAAAAAGATTTAACTGGTACTTAATAATCCCAACATATGGGCATTTTTTTTCTTCTCTCTGTCAAAGAATAAAATTATTATTAACATGTAATATTATAGAAAGTTGTTCATGCGTTATTTTTAATTTTCCCCAAATTCCACAATTCCACATTTCGAAAATGCAACAGAATCTGGTTGCTAAAGCACATACCAGGCTTTATTTACCATGGGGGTACCAATGCTGCAATCAGTAGGATTACACAAACATTAACGTTTGTGCAATCCTACTAAAGTGATACTAAAATATTAAAGTTAAAGTGATACTAAAGTATATTTTGTTTTAAATAAAAAAAGAGGTCATACCTGTTCTGTGCAAAGAAAACATTGTCTTCTGCTCCAATCGAAGTCCCGCTCTTCCACTGTTACCTTCTCCCTGCTCTGGGTGCCTCCTTAGCAAGCCAGGTGCTAACTAGGAACCGATGCATGTATGCTTCCAAGCTGGGCTGTGTGTGCCTGTAGACACACACTCAGTGCCGGTAAACCATGTCCCCCCCTCCCTCCTCACAGCAGTTTGACTGATAGCAGCAGGAGCCTATAGTTCTTGCTGCCTTCAAAGTCTCCTGTGCAAACAGGAAAAGAGGGAATCAGTGCTGCAGCTGAGACAGCGCTGAAACGGTGAAAGGAGCCAAGTGTTTTTGAACTTAATGCAGAGGATGCATTGCATTAAGGTAAAAAACATGTAGACTTTAGAACCACTTTTAAAGTTGAGCATAATAGTCAGGGTCCAATCTCTGAGAGTGGTTACTTATGTATGGGATTAAATTTACTAACTATATTTGTTGGTCAATAATTTCTGGCTATGTTTTTGAACCCCTGATCCCATTCCCTCATTGCGGATTGTGTAGGGCAGTGGCAGATGCTCATTAGGGGCGCAGGGGCATCTCCCCCCTAATCCATGCATTTGGCCCCTAATCTACATACAGGGCGCTTAACGCATGAATTTTGATGTTTTTTTCTGTAAGCTCGTGATTAGAACCGGAGGCTCGAGGAGCAGAGCACTGCACCCTAAACCCACCCTGTTGTGTGACATTAGCAAATGAATATTTACTAATGTCTTCCTGTCTCCCTTTCCAGCCAATCAGGAAGCCCCCCATTGGCCGGGAGTCCTAAGACCCCATTGGGGTCCTAAGACCCGACTGGCCAGGAGGAGAAGCGACAGACAGAAAAAGGGAGAAGACGTAGGGGCAAGCCGCCCCTGTCACCTGCATGGGGAAAGTACAGAGCCAACGAGAGGCCTGGTGGGCCAGGGGGCGAGAGGGCAAGCGAGCGAGCTGGCGGCAGGGGGGTGAGGTTATGGTGTGTGGTGACGGGCTCGAGTGATGGGGGGTTAATGTGGGGTGTTGGGCTGGAGCGATGGGGGGATGTCTGTGGTCAGGTCTGTCCACTGCCCCCCCGACCAATGGAGCACCAGCTGCCACTGGTGTAGGGGAAGCAATGTGCTGGCTAACCCTGCAACATGTTTGCAAGCTTGAGACCTTTGGAGTTTCTGTGGCTCCTGCTCCTGATAAATATGAGGACTGGAATGCAAATGTGCAATAAAATACAATCTAGTATTGGCTGAGAAATGTATTTACAGTGATTCTGCTAGGGTTCCATCATTTAACCACTTCCCTACCCCCATACGTATATATACAGCCTGGTATGGAAGTGGTTATGCTGGGATCATGGTTAAGGCTACAACCATGATCCCTTCATAATTTTTTTAACCCTGCCAATTATTTTTGATGTAAAAATAATCCAAGCAGGTAAGCAGCCGCTGGATTTCTTTTACAAGTGGTGGAAGCGGCTGGATTTCTCCATAAAGAGTACCTATCATTGCCTATTGCTGTCATAAGGGATGTTTACACTCCTTGTGGCAGCAATAAACGTGATAAAAAAATGAAAGAAACAGTGTAAAAATAAAAAAGATAAAATAAATGTAAAGCTCCCCATCCCACCATGTTCACGTGCAAAGGTAAATGCACATGTCAGTCCCACGTGCATATGTAAACAGTGATCACACCACACATGTGAGGTATCACTGCAAACGCCTGCGTGAGAGCAATAATTCTAGCACCAGACCTCCTGTGTAATGCTGCGTACACACGGGCGGACTTTTCGACGGACTAGGTCCGGCGGACTTTTCGACGGACTTTCGAATGAACGGACTTGCCTACACACGATCAACCAAAGTCCGACGGATTCGTACGTGATGACGTACGACCAGACTAAAATAAAGAAGTTCATAGCCAGTAGCCAATAGCTGCCCTAGCGTCGGTTTTTGTCCGTCGGACTGGCATACAGACGAGCTGACTTTTCGACCGGACTCGAGTCCGTCGGAAAGATTTGAAACATGTTTTATTTCTAGGACTGTCGGACTTTTGGAAAAAAAAAGTCCGCTGGAGCCCACACACGGTCGAATTGTCCGACGGTGTCCGGTCCGCCGGACCTAGTCCATCGAAAAGTCCGCTCGTGTGTACGCAGCATAACTTTAAACTGGAATGCACTGCACAAGTATGAAGTAACAGAAAACAAAACAAAACAAAAGCATCAGTTACATATAACATCTCAGTGTGGGCAGTCAACAACAGGAGTGAAGGGTAGTCCATATTAAGAGCAATCATGCATCATTATGCCAGCATATCCAGGATTTCCACTGTTTAAGGAATCTAGGAAATCCGTTGTTTCTAGGAGTCAATAATTATTCATTTTTGAAATTTGTTTTTAGAATCTCTAGTTTCCCAAGGGTTAGGTGCTTGCTTCCAGCTTCTAGTAATGGTAGTCCTAGCTGCCAATAGAATGTGAGAGATCACTGCATGGAAATGACAGGGTATATTGACTATCCCTATATTTAGTAAGACCAAGGCTGGGTTTTATAATTATGCTAGTTACTTCTGAAATCATTTAGCATTTTTTTCCAGAAACTACAGAGATTCTTGCAATACCATATAATGTGTGGAAATGTATCTACAGAGCCACAGTTCCACCATCAAAGTGGGGAATGTAGAGGGCCAAATTTGGCAACTTGGTAAGGTGTATAATACCAGCGGGTAACTATTTTTAGGGACATCTCCTAGTGGTCTATACAGGAAGTGCTGTGTAGGGACAGATTTAACATAAGGCACTCAAGGTATGTGCATCTACATGCTAGTGTAGAATAATGTTTATGCCCCTGGCAATATAACATTGTGTTGACTCCCTAACATGGCCTTACTATAAAAGAGCTTTTAGCTCTTTGGTATGGTATTAAAAGGCTTAAACCACATCTGTCCCTAATAGCATGACTTTTGTGTATTTTTTCTTTCTACATTTTAGTACACTTTATTAGGCTGAGATTGATGTGGTTTAAGGTATGATAAAGTGATTGACACCTGGTAGTTTCCCTGCCTATAGACTCCCGATACCCAAGCCAAATGAAAAACACAAAGAGAAAATATTTTCTTTAATAGTAAACGTATAAATAGAAAATGGGCTAACATTTCGGCTTCAACTTGTTTTGAAAATGATTTGGGGCATGTAGAAGACTGAAGAATTGCTCAGCTATTCTGTCCTTCCCATGTACAAGAAATCAACTGTCTCAGTTTAGCTGAATGATCTTCTTTAAAGATGGATTAGTTACTGATGTAGGGAGGAACATCACCAACCTTGCATATTGCTTTAGATTTGCAATATGCATAATTCAGGAGTAAAAAGAATATTCATTTTTCATTCCTGGTATCACAGATTCAGTGATTAGCAGTCAATCACTTACAGAAAGCTATCATGCAAACAATCATGAGAAACCCAAGTCAAACTAAGATGCTTTTGATTTAAGCAGCAGTGGAGATATATCAAACATTATTCTGGCAAGGAATTGTACAGATTAGAAGAATAATGAGCAGATGACCTTGGTCGACTTGGTCCATGGTTGATATATAGACAGAAAATATGACGGAGATTTCCAAGTATAGGCAATAAAAGACTCTAAATAAATCATTTTTGCATTTACAGTAAAGACGTGATGTGGTTTGAGCAGGTTTATATGAAAACTAATAACACACGTTTTAAAGAGCAGGCAATATGATAGCTCAGCACATTATTTGTATAAACTTTAAACCCATTTAGTAGGCACCGAGTGTAACGGGATTGCATTGGGAATGTCAGTGACTGTACAGCACATAGACAAGATGATTACAGACTAGATTATTGTGAACTAGTTTTGACCTCCATGTTTAACTCCTTCATTGTCAGCATAATGGTCATATATATACAAGTATAACAAATATACACAATAACATTTTTGCATTTTACAAAGCATAAATTGGCAGGAGAAAAAACATGAAAAACACATTTTCACTTCCTAAATCTAAAGGCGTAGTGACACAAATCAGTATGATGCAGCTTTATGAAAATTTGCAGGATACAAGGACACAATAATCAGGACAGTACTGCTGTAAGAAAAAATATTATAAAGCATCAGAAGTATTTGGCTGATTGCATGTTGTTTTCTTTACGGAGAGCAAAGATAAGCTGGGCCACATGGTTTTTTGCTTTTGTGGTACATGTCTGACCTTCACTGAATAGTGAATGTGGGACTAAGGACCGCATCATTTGCAAAAAAGTGTAAAGAACATTTATGAATGCCCAGAATACATATCCATATCAAGCTGTAAGTATGTAAACATGTAAGCATAGAGTTGCAACTCTTCCTCTCTAATTAAAATAGCAGGTTAAAGAAAGGGGCAATAGGCTGGATTGTGTTTAAATGAAAACGAAATAATAAGAAATCTAAAGGCAACATAATTCACTTAAAGCGGAGTTCTGCTTTAAAAAAAAAAAAAAATTAAAAGTCAGCAGCTAAAAATACTGCAGCTGCTGACTTTTAATAATTGGGCACTCAGCTGTCCCAGGGTCCAGCGATGCGGGCGTACGAAGCCCCGCTCCTCTCCCTCTCCTCTCTGCGGCGCTGGCATTGTAACTGTGGGTTCACAGCCGGGCACCCACTGCGCATGCGCGAGCTGCGCCGCACGCCATGACTGGGCGGGAAATCATCTGGGACCTGTGACATGTCCCAGATGATTGCCGAGAGGGAGGGGGAAGAGGTAATCTCCCTTCCTGTGCCCCAGGAGGAAGTGGGAGCTGGGACCCTCTAAAAAGAGGGTCCCGGCTACCCCCCAAAAAAATGACATGCCAAATGTGGCATGTCAGCGGGTCACCTCCCTTAAAGCGGAAGTTCCATTTTTGGGTAGAACTCTGCTTTAAGCTGCATTCACACTTTGGTATTTTGTGAATGTGCGTAAAATTGTGTACTTTGTGAAATGCCTGCCATGCTCCCATTGCCATTCATTGTTAATGGTACCCCAAATGCAGGAAAAAAATTAGATTTTCGTGTGAAAAACATTTTTGTGTGAGGGGCAACCCATTAAAATCAATGGACTGCCCTATGCCTATGGCACCAAAATGTGCTGCGTTTATAAAATGCAAAATGTGAATGCAGCTTTTAAGACTTCGACTGTAATTGTACATTGATGGATACCATTCAAATTTTGTGGGATACTATATGATGTTGTATCTCACAAAATTTGAATGGTATCCATCAATGTACAATATGATATGATATGCTTTTATAGTGTAATATCACTTGTGCAACAAGCTGGATTACAGACCTTTAACAGGATCTGGTTAGTGTGTCCATAGAAGCCCAGACACTTACTGTATATATAACTGTCCAGTGCACACATTCATTGGATGTAATAAGGAGGACATATTATTCTACATACACACCCTTGATGTATTCTTCACTCCTAGCTGCATTGCAAGAGAGCAATTCATTTGACATTATAGACCTTCTATGCATGTTTATTTAGATGGATTAACACAGGTTATGCTCACTGCATTCACACAGAGCATGAAGGAGAAAGTGGTATGCTCTCTGAACTTTACATCTGGGATTATTCAACCATGTCAGCACAGATATATAAGTGTGTCATTTTCAACATACAAAGAAGATTGATGGATGGAGAATGGATAATCTACAGTAATCTACAGTGCCTTGAAAAAGTATTCACACCCCTTGAAATTTTCCACATTTCGTCATGTTACAACCAAAAAAATACTGGGATTTTGTGTGATCGACCAACACACAGTGGTACATAATTTTGAAGTGGAAGGAAAATGATAAATGGTTTTCAACATTTTTTACCACTAAATATGTGAAAAGTGTGGCGTGCATTTGTATTTAGCCCCTTTACTCTGATACCCCTAACTAAAATCTAGTGGAACCAATCGCCGCCAGAAGTCACCAAATTAGTAAATAGAGTCCACCTGTGTGTAATTTAATCTCAGTATAAATACAGCTGTTCTGTGAAGCTCTCAGAGGTTTGTTAGAGAACCTTATAGAACAAAGAACATCATGAAGGCCAAGGAACACACCAGACAGGTCAGTGATGAAGTTGTGGAGAAGTTTAAAGCAGGGTTATGTTATAAAAAAATATCCCAAGCTTTGAATATCTCACGGAGCACTGTTCAATCCATCATCCGAAAATGGAAAGAATATGGCACAACTGCAAACCTACCAAGACATAGCCGTCCACCTAAACTGAAAATCAAGAAAAAAACTGCGCTTGTGATGAATTATAATCAAAAACTGCAGCTGCACCGATCTAGTGAGATATTATTTCAAAACAGAATATAAATAAATGTGTTGCGCTAAAAAAACAAACAACATGAAAAAAAATGAAGACCTTCAATTTGTCTGCATCAGAACTAAATTGGCTTCTGGAGGTAAAAAGAAGCCTCCAGAAGCCATTTTAGTTGTGATGCAGACAAATTGAAGGTTTTCAAATTTGCCTCCAGATACACAAATGCCTAATACCAAAGTCCCTTACTGTTGGTGATGCAGCTTTTCCCTTCATTACAGACGTGAGAGCGCAGAGCAGGGGACACACGGTCCTTGGAGGTGGCGGGACTGCACTTTTTGACCAAGTAATCTGAGGCGAACCCTGAACTCAATGACCCTCTAGATGTGACTGAAGACTGCCATCTAATAACTGACACTTCAGGATTGAGAGGATTTATTACTTACACTGGCCGTTTGGAGCTCATTGGATGTTATCACTGGATTGAGAGGATTCGTTGATCACACTGGCCATTTGGACCTGTATTTCTTGTCTACCTTATGAGGATCCCATAAAGGAGTTGGAGTATCCTAGACACAAAAGCCCTTGTTGACCCCCCGTAATAGGGGGTCAAAGACTTGAGACTGGGGCGGAGTATCACCTTCCAGCAGGACAACAACCCTAAACATACAGCCAAAGTGACAATGGAATAGTTTAGATCAAAACATATTCATGTGTTAGAATGACCCAGTCAAAGTCCAGACCTAAGTCCGATTGAGAAGCTGTGGCAAGACTTGAACATTGCTGTTCACAGACACTCTCCATCTAATCTGACAGAGCTTGAGCTATTTTTATAAAGAAGAATGGGCAAAAATGTCACTCTCTAGATGTGCAAAGCTTTCACTCTAAATGTCACTCTCTAGATGTGTAAAGCTGTCACTCTAACTGTCATTCTCTAGATGTGCAAAGCTCTACCAGCTTTGCACATCTAGAGAGTGACATTTTTGCCCATTCTTCTTTGCAAAATAGCTCAAGCTCTGTCAGATTGGATGGAGAGTGTCTGTGAACAGCAATGTTCAAGTCTTGCCACAGATTCTCAATTGGATTTAGGATTTAGAGACATCCCCAAAAAGACTTGCAGCTTAAATTGCAGTGAAAGGTGGTTCTACGAAATTTTGACTTAGGGTGGCTTAATACAAATGCACGCCACACTTTTCACATATTTATTTGTAAAAAAAAAAAATTAAAGCCATTTATTATTTTCTTCCCATCTCACAATTATGTGCCACTTTGTGTTGGTCTATCACATAAAATCCCAATAAGATACATTTATGTTTTTAGTTGTAACACGACAAAATGTGGAAAATGTCAGGGGGTATGAATACTTTTTCAAGGCACTGTAATTTTCCTGATTTACATGTGTTACTATATTTGGGATACTACAGAGTTGATAGAATGTTTTCTAACTTCACAGTGTGGCTATCATTATTGTGAGTGATACTTGCTGAGGTTAAGTATAGCATTGTACAGCGAGGAAGTCCAGTAATAAGTGCTCTATCATTCGAGCTATTGCTACATTGTATTGCACTTGGTTTATGAATATGGATATTTGGGAATAGGTTCTTTGGGGGAAACTGTTTTATCTCTTGTATATCATAGGGCTGATTTACTGGAGAGTGCAAAATCTGGTGCAGCTGTGTGTGGTAGCCAATCAGCTTCTAACTTCAGCTTGTTCAATTAAGCTTTGACAAAAAAAATGGAAGCTGATTGGTTTCTATGCAAAGCTGCACCAGATTTTGCGCTCTCCAGTTTTAGTAAATCAACCTCCATGCCTTTTCTTTTATTGTGTATGCGCAATAAATAAGTACAGTGAAACCTTGGATTGCGAGCATAATTAGTTCCGGAAACATGCTTGTAATCCACAACACCCATATATCAAAGCAAATTTCCCCATAGGCAATAATGGAGACTCAGATGATTCATTCCACAACCATTTATTTATAAGTCCTTCAGTTTATAGTCCATATAAAAAGATTATAGCAATGTGACCAGGTTGTGTAACTATAAGATGTCCATCCACAAATGGAAGCCTCCACAAGGGGATTAGAAGCAAATTCCAGCAGGAGCTATAGAGCATAAAAGAGAAGAGAGGCTCCTCTAAATGTAGCAATATGGTTACATTTAATGAAGGTACAACATTTAGCAATTTTGACTTGATAAACAAGTGATGTCTTGATATACAAGTAGCGTCATGTCAACTGGGTATTAAAGAGAAGAGAAGAGCCTTTAAGTGTAGCAACTGACAGCGGTGAGAGTTGGCGTTGCGGAGGATGGTCTATGTGGATAGCTTTACCCCGGATGCCTGCATAAGAAAAAAGAGGCACATCTAAGTATGCAGGCATCCGGGGTAAAGCTATCCACATAGACCATCCTCCGCAACGCCAACTCTCACCGCTGTCAGTATGCAATCATGACCGGCAAGACTACCCTGCAGTAGAGCGATCGGAGGACGGTCTATGTGGACAGCTTTACCCCGGATGCCTGCATACTTAGATGTGCCTCTTTTAATCATCAACCATGTGAGTTGCTAAATGTTGCACCTTAATTAAATGTAACCATATTGCTACAGTTAAAGGCTCTTCTCTTCTCTTTAATACCGCGTTGACATGACGCTACTTGTATATCAAGACATCACTTGTTTATCAAGTCAAAATTTGTAAAAAAATGTTGCTTGTCTTGCAAAACACTCTCAAACCATGTTACTCTCAATCCAAGGTTTTACTGTATACTGTATACTATAAGATGAAGCAGCTTTACCGCTGGTTATTGTTATTATTCATCATTATTGCTACATGAAATCAGGAGATGACTTATAGAGCCCATAATCAGGTATATGATGTGATGAACAATACCGGGGGCTCATTGTCACTAAATACTGACAATCTATGTGGTGCTCTGCGAGACTTTGAAGCAGCAAAACATTTTTTTTAGGAAGAATTTTGTCTAAGGTAAGCCTTATATATCACTGCAAAATATGTTTCATTGCATATATAAACACCGAATAATAAAATATAATAACACTATAAAAAAATGATTCATCTGTACACAAAATATCAGAAAAAAACATTTATGCTGCCCGCTGAGCATTTGACTGCTGCATTCTGTGCATGTGAAATAATTGGTGAAAAATGGATAGTATCTTTATGCACTCCTATACATGGCTTAGAAGCCCCCTCTCCTCAGGCTAATGTTCTCAGAGATTAAAGAAAGACACAACTGGTCTGTTACTAATGACCTAGTACAGCTGAGATCATTTGTTTTGAAATAATGGAATAAGATAGCAGTGGGACTTTTGTCATGTGTGCCTGACGCAAGGAAATGAGAAAATATTTAATACATTTTTATTAGATTTTGTATTGCCTTTTTCTTCCTTAACATGCATCAACAGAAATGCTATAGATTTAAAATGTCACATCTTTTCCAGGACTTTGAATTCAGTTGCACAGTAGTACAAACACATCATGGCTGACAAAGGACATTTAGAACCTAATTTATTATCTATATTTCGAAAATATATTAAACAGATTCTTTGCTCCATTATAATCTCTAAATATATGGAAATTCCATTGGAACAAAACAAGTAGCTTCTTGACTTGTTTTATTATGTGTAACTCAATTTGCACTATTCCCTGCTGGACACATTGCAATACTTTTTCCCCCAAGGTGCTAAACTGTTCTTCATAACACCATCCACAAAAGTATATATTAGGGATATGTTGTGTGAATGGATATTTGCGACTACCCATTGTTAAAAACATATTTGATGTTGTTTGTTAGAATGTGTTTTATTTATAAAATAGGGTTACCCATGGAGCAAGGACAAGATGGCAAACAAGAGTGGGCAAATAATCTGGAAAAGAATCCTACATTATAGACAGTCACTACAGAGTATACAGGAGACAAACTAATACTTTGTGTGCAGCGATTTTGAGCAATAAAAGATCACTGGATTTGATATTTTCTCAAACCTTTCTTAAACATCTTCTATATAAAAACTCATGAAACTTTTACATGTTTAGTACTTATATATATTAACAGATATTGCACTTAAAGCAACACTAAAGTGGTTTACAATCATTTTGTCATGACTAAGAAAAGAGCATATGAGGAGATGCAGTTATCAATTTATCACTTTAGATTTGTTTTTATTGCAATGTGAGGCAAACAACAGATCTCTAATGTGAACAAGATTAGTATATTCAACTTTATCAATTGAATTCAATACGAAAAGTGAACAGCAGTGCTAAAGTATAAATGACATGATAAATGATGTTATTGCTTAATTACAAACATAATGCATACAGACATCAAAATATATCCAAAAGAGTGACAAAATATTACAATTAACATAGTGTGAAAAAGAAAAGAAATGTGTGGAAAATCTATAAAGGATGAATAAAGTCCACAAAATAAACAGTCACAAAGTGAGGTGAAAAAGATGCCAAAGTGCGTGGAAGCCGTCCTCCAAAGGGTGACAAGATCTTCACACAACACCATAAGTTTATCAGACACCTCTCCCCATCAGTTGTAAACTCACCGGAACTATTTGCTTCACACTCGCATCTTTGACATAAGAGCAGTTACCCCCACAGGGTTAATATCTCCAGCACACCGCTCTCCACTCTATGCAGTCAAGGTATAACATGCTCATAGGAGACAAAAGAAAGCTCCACTAGTGTAATATGTCTAAAACCATAATCCATTTATTGAATAAAATCTTCAAACATTGCACTTACAAATTCCACACATAAAATGAGCATTGAGAGTAATAAATCCCAGGATTCCCAGGACGAAGTTGTGATGATGAAACCTGTCGGGATGTAGCTGTATGGCAACTAGAAGGGATGTTTAGGTTATCGGGAGAGACAATCTGGCGAGGTTCCCAGCTCAGTGAGACATCACCTGCTGGCTATTTGACTGTAACCCCTACAATGCCCTGGGCTTTATTACACTCAATGATCGTTTTATATGTGGAATTTGTAAGTGCAATGTTTGAAGATTTTATTCAATAAATGGATTATGGTTTTAGACATATTACACTAGTGGAGCTTTCGTTTGTCTCCCCTCTCCTATGAGCCTGTTATACCTTAAAGTGGAGAGCGGTGTGCTGGAGATATTAACCCTGTGGGGGTAACTGCTCTTCTGTCAAACATGCGAGTGGGAGGCAAATAGCTCCAGTGAGATTACAACTGATGGGGAAAGGTGTCTGATACACTTACTGTGTTGTATGCAGATTTTGTCACCCTTTGGAGGACGGCTTCCATGCACTTTGGCATCTTTTTCACCTCACTTTGTGACTGTTTATTTTGTGGATTTTATTCATCCTTTATAGATTTTCCACACATTTTGTTCTTCTTCCCACTATGGTAATTGGAATATTGTGTCACTCTTTTCGATATATTTTGATGTCCTTATGCATCATTTTTGTAATTGAGCAATAACGTCATTTACCATGTTATTTATACTTTAGCGCTGCTGTTCACTTTTAGTATTGAATTCCAGTGATGTTGCTTTTTCAAGGTTGCTTTTTTTATGTATTGAAAGTAGCGGCTTTAATTCACTGATTGTTACACGATCCTTTTTTCATTCTTTGGTGCAGTGGTGAATGAGTGTTTTTCATCTGGTGGATTGCTTGTTTACATAGTATTTTATGATTTAGTATATATTGTTACATTTATAGAACTGTATCTTATGCTGCTCTCATTACAGATCAAAGGCAACATACTAAAACATGGTCATCATATAGAATGACACTGTGAGAAAATGTAGCTCTAGTATAATTCATCTATCGCAGGCATCTTTTGGCTCCCTACTAATCACCAGCACATTTCTCTTACAGAAAAACTTTTAAAGGATGTTTAAAACAAATAACAAAATGTATATATAGTAGCTTACCAGTCCCTGACCCTTTTTTAAAAACACAATGTATGGAACCACATGGTGTGAGGATGCCAATGCATGGGGGCGCCATTAAAGTGGGAGTCCGGCGACCAATCTTTTTTTTTTTTTTTTTTAGGTCATTGAGACACTTTGCTAATCCCAAAATAATACTCACAGTTTGGGTGTAATATTTCCGCCTCTGTCTGTTTTTGTACTGAAGAATAACTTAAAAAATGTGATGCTGGCTGTTTCCATCTTGCTTGTGGGCATGTGAAGCCCACAAGCATTGATTTCCTGGATGCGGTGAATGCTGTTCATTCACAGCTTGTTCAAAAGCATCATCATTGTTCCCGCACTGAATCTTGGGAAGCCTGACACTAAGCTCCCAGAAGACAGTGCGGCGCCGTGGAAAGGCAATAAACACGCCTACTCCCATGGGAGGAGAGACAGGAAGTGCCACACTAAAGTACAATATAAAGGTAATTACAGCGATAAAAAAAATTTTCGTGCGCCATTTGAACATCTATGCAATTAACTGAAGGGGGTAAGATTAAGTTAAAAATTTGAGTGGAACCCCGCTTTAAGAATGAATGGCACCTCTTTGTGTCTGCTAAAGCGTAGTGGGGTTTATTTATTAAAGGAGAATAAACTGTGCTCTGCAAGTGCAGTTGCTCCAGAGCTTAGTAAATGAGGTAAAGCTTTACTTTGCAAAGAGTACTCAATCATGTGCAAGAAAAATAAAAAAAACAGTATCTTTGCTTGCACATGATTGGATGATGGAAGTCAGCAGAGCTTCTGCTCGTTTTCTAATCTCTAGAGCAACTGTTCTTGCAGAGCGCAACTGCACTTTGCAAAGTACTCAGTGTATTTGTCTTTAGTAAATCAAACCCAGTGTGCTTCTGTGTGGTTAGGGAATGCATGTGATTATGCATGCGTTCTTGATTATCACATATGTAAACCTAAAGCTTGGTACACACTATGGGCCCTTGCACTACATAGTTAAAGGTAAATCTTAAGGAAATTGAATTAAAAAATTATATAATAGCTTATGAATTTTTCCATTCAACCCAGCAAGTTTAAGGGAAAAAACTGTCAGCTCCACCGCTGAGCTGTTGTGTTCTGACAAGGGGACAGCCTCCCCGCCAGAACACTCAGAGCGCTGATCGGGATCTGGTCGGCTGCTGGTCTTTCAGCATGCTCATCCGACAGAAGCCGACCAAACAGCCAGCTTCTTTTGGACCGCCTGCCATACACATAGGCCGAATGCTGGCTGGCTTAAGCTCAGTGGTAAGTTCTAGTGAATTGAACTGGTATATCAAACAATGTTATCTTCCTCCCAAGCAACTGCCCCCCAGCGTAATGAAGTTGAAGAGAGGTTTTTGTGTGTTTGCAGTTCTGTTCTACAGAGACTACCATGGCTCCTTCCACAGATAACGTTAAGTGAGTAAGCATAACCACCATAGGCCAGAAAGCGTGTTATTCTCAGGATTACCAGGTAAAAAAAACTATAAAAAAGAAAACAATGCCGATTCCACATCTATGGACTGACATTTTGCAATAAACCACAATTTCAGTGTAGATACATTTAAATGTAAACAATCAGACAAAATATGTACTTAAATATGATGCATTCAGATTTGTAAGCAAAGGTATACAATTCAGCAATCTCAGTCAATTGTACATTTTTCCACCACTCCTTTCACTTCCACAAGTGAATAATTTTTGTAAAGTTATAGGCTTGTGTAACTCAATACACCTTTGTCGCTTTGCATCTCCAAACTGCAAGATCTTATTTGGCTGCACACACAGCTGACTATAGCAAATGCTTAAAGGCTATGTTTATTTGCATTTAATGTTGCCCAGATCAAAATGTATATTAGAACTCACCAGCCACTGATTAGCTTAGTAGTAACTGAAAAAAGTGAATTAAATCTACTGCATTCTAATGTCCTACTTTAAGGGCTCATTTAAATGTGCATTGATTATGAAGAAAGAAGCAATACCGATTAACGCTCCTATAGCATTTATGATGTGCTTACGTTGTGTTTATGAAGTGCTGAAAAAGTGATGTAAGGGAAATGATCTACTTGGAAATGTGGTTAGGTTGTAGCGCTATATCAGACATTTTTGTGAATTCTCTGGAAGATGGATTCATATAATTTGATCTCTCTTACATTTGACTTGGTCCAGCTCAGCTTTGTGGAAACAAATAGTGTTACCACACAGCTGCTCTGTACAAAGAGGAAGTGGCTGGGGCTGCTCTGTTCTAGTTCTCTATTACTTCCCAGTGCATCCGGGGATACAGGAACCTCCACTGTCTCTCCTCCAATGCCCAGTTAATACTTTATAAGTGCTTTTGCTAACATTCCATAAACACTATAGGTGCATATGTTAAGGCATATGTTAAGGTGTGGCCATAGAGCATTGCCACTGAAATCAATGGAGGCAGCTGACAAGCATTGATGCCTCATGAAAGCAACATACAGCTTAATTTTTAATACAACACAATGCTACTGCTCCTGTGTAGTGCCACTGTAATATTCATGGCGGGCATTTATGAGGCTTTAAAATGCTGAATAAATGCTGCATAAATACATTATATTGACGCACATCTGAACGAGCCCTAAGTCTCAATGATGAGTTTGGCAAAGTTCTAAACTCTTTAGCTATCCTCTTTGCAGTACCTAAAGCTAACTGGTTAACCACCAGCTCAGCATGTAGACACAGAACATAAAATGCAAATCTTGATAGAATGACTAACTGAATGTTGCAAAGCAGCTGTTTGTTAAATGATAATAAGTTAATACTGCAGTTACTGAGGAAAGAAGCATTACCTTACCTTCAATAGCTGAAAGCAGAACACGTGAGTGATCATACGCAATTACATTTGCATATCTGTTCTTTGGTTTATTAACTTCTAGGTTAGAGTGTTCCCATGTGAACTGTTGTCCTGGGTCAATAGACTGTAAATGAAACAAAAGGCAACATAATGGAACACATAATGGAACTGTTATTTTAAAAAGATTTTAGCATCAAAAATGACAAACTGTACCAATGCAATTTCTTGTAAAAAGCAAACTATTCATGGTTCAGTAATTAACATATTCTAAAGACAGATCACAAAGATAGACATAGAAAACAAACCTTTGGTTGAAAAGAAATTAAAATGCTGTCCTAAAATAGATTTCACTGGTGCGTGAATAGCAACACCATTTTTACTGTTTAAAATTTTGTCTACTTTTTTCACTGAAATGTAGAGAAGTTTATTTATTGGTAAAAGTCCATAAACCATGTACAGAAATCCTTCAGTGTAATAACTGAAGGTAAAAAAAAATGTCTGGATGCATTATAATGTGATTGATGTCTTTGTTTACATTAATGTATAGAGTCTATGGAGTCCAATAAAAAAATGTCAGTCACAGTTAGGGTTCATGCACACTGGATTAAAAAATGCTACTTTTACAGTTTTGCATTTTGCCTGTAGAAGCAGCCCAATGTTTTTCTATTTGTCCATACACATTAGAACTGCCAAAAGCAAGAATCTCATAGTGCAGGAGAAGCTCTGCTATTTGACAGGCAGGGTTGGGATTATGAGTTTTCTGAGGTATGAGGGGGTCTAAGGACCCTCGTATAGTCTGGTACTCATTTTTTTAGGGGTTCAACTAAAATGAATTAAAAGGTACTTCAGCTATATTGTTACCTTAGGCACCTATTTGATAATGACAGGTTCACTTTTTTAATTCTAACAATTCTAAGCAAATAAGTGTGGATTTCTAATCTTTTTTTCCCAAACAAATCAATATTTACAGCAAAAAAAATATTTCCAACTATATCATTGTCGGTTACATATATCGTATTCATATGCAAATCTTTCTACAGCTTTGATTTTCTAGCACCCCTAATGTTATAGCTTCACTGTAGAATATTTTGAGATTTTGGGGGTTATTTACTAAAGGCAAATCCACTTTGCACTACAAGTGCAAACTACAAGTGCAAAGTGCACTTAAAATTGCACTGAAGGTGCACTTGGAAGTGCAGTCGCTGTAGATCCGAGGGGGACATGCAAGGAGAATAAAAAACTGCATTTTAGCTTGTACATGATTGGATAATAAAATCCCCTAATTTCAGATCTACCCCTCAGATTTACAGCGACTGCACTTCCAAGTGCAATTTCTATGCAATTTCAAGTGCACTTTGCACTTGTAGTGTAAAGTGGATTTGCCTTTCGTAAATAACCCCCTATCTGTTTATATTTATAGTGGCTGCTTATGTTTCTGGTGGAAAACAACAGCATTGTTGAGCGCTGGGAGGGAGGTACCATTTACTTTTGTGCTTGATTATCTCTCATTGTTTACATATGCAGATCTTATTGCCTATTTTCTTATGTAAAGCCATATTCAGATTAAATAGCCATTAACTATACATGAACTATCTTAATACAGCCATATAAATATAAACTGTATGTGCTTAGCCTTTGTCCTATAAGTACAGGTGATAATATCTTTTACTGCATGTGGATGCAAAGGGGCTCCCACTGAAGTATTACCGCCCATTAATCTATCTCAATGCTTTTACACAACAAAACAGGTTAAAACATATTATTATTGCAGCTCGACAATTATGGTGAAAGAAATAGCTTGGTGCCATATTCGAGTTTCACAATTTAGCCTTCATATAAATCAGTGCAAGGAGAATGATAAGTAACTCATAGCAAGTAATCCGATTTCAACTTTGCTTAAAAAGTCAGAACAAAGAAAGGTTATTGGTTGCTATGATGGGTTACACAATTTTCCATATAAATTGTGAAGTTACCTATTTGCCACCAGGCCCAGAATGACTACCTGGCTACTTGGCTCTAGCCGCAGGACTTCTTGTGTTTCAGATTATTACTTATTTGTTTTAAACTCCTATGAGCTGCTCAGAGCAGTTCAGATTAGAAAATAGCATTATTCACTGCAGGTTACACGTTTGTGAGCTCAGCCTTCATGAATGAGCCTATGCATGTATGCGAATACACAAGCTTTATGTATGTTTCCTTATTTATCTTTACTTTCTTTATCTTCAGATATGTCTGACAGTGTCAAATATAAGATCTCAATAGCTAAAAAAAGGTAATCAACTACAGGGCATCTTTGACACTCATAGAAGTTTTTAGACAATATAGGGTTAATTTTCCAAACAAGTACAGCAGGTTCACTTTGAAAGGTTAATTTTCACAAGATTGGGCAGCACAGTGACTAAGTGGTTAGAACTTCCACCTAGCAGCACTAGGGTTGCCAGTTCGAGCACTACTGCATGGAGTTTGCATTTTCTCCCTGTGCCTGCATGGGTTACTCCGGTTTCCTCCCACATTCCAAAGACATACTGGTAGGTTAACTGGCCCCTGTCTCAAATGTATCAATGTGAGTTAGATCTTAGATTGTAAGCTCCTTGAGGGCAGGGACTGATGTGAATGTATAATAAATATATATGTAAAGTGCTTAACAAGAGTGAAAAAGTATATATCCAAAGCAATAAGCTAATGAAAAGTCCAAAAGTAAAGCGAGTTATATGTAACTGTGAAAACAAATAGACATAATATGTGAGAAGTCCATCCAATACGTAATCTATAAGTGTACTATGCGCTCACCAAAGACATCAAAATATCAAGCAGAAAGTGGTATTCACGAATATCACCAAGATCCATGATGAATTTCTGTGCAAGTAAACCTCCATCCAAAATATGCATGCACCCGAAATGAGACATACAAACGCTCCAAAGATTAATCCTTAGTCAATCTCCCTTAGTTTATCCCGTTGGCAGCATGGATTCCTCCGACACGCTTCGTGTGCACGGACGTTATCAAGGGATACGACTCTCTTGATAACGTGCATGAGCACATAACAAGTAGGGAGGGGCCTACGTGCTGACGTCACATCGCCACCTCCATGTGTTTGGAGCAGCAGCCGTCATTGTAAATCTGTTTGGCTTGTTTTTAGGCTCTGCAGCATATATACATGTATTTTAAATACTTTTGACAATAAATACTACACTATATAAGCTGTCTTGGGCTACTGGTTGTTGAGATTTTTTGCACTTAGTTTGTTGCTTCCTGGAAGAAGGAATCCATGCTGCCAACATGATAAACTAAGGGAGACCGACTAAGGATTACTCATTGGAGCTTTTGTATGTCTCATTTCTGGTGAGTGCAAATTTTGGGTGGAGGTTCATTTGCACAGGAATTCATCACAGATTTTGGTGATATTCGGTGGATACAAATCTTTCTGCTTGATATTTTGATGTCTTTGGTGAGCGCATAGTACAACTATAGATTATGTATTGGATGGACTTCTTACATATTATAGACTTTTTTCCACAGTTGCATATAACTCACTTTACTAATAATTGGACTTTTCATTAACTTATTGCTTTGGATATATACTTTTTTACTCTTGTTAATCACTGCACATTTATTATTTATATTTTATTTACAGTGTTTTGTACAGTCACCTTGCATGCCAGCTGCTATATTGATTGGTGCGCTCACTATAGCTATTTTATATTTTAAATATATATGTAAATCGCTGCGTAAATTGACAGTGCTATATAAGTACCTGTAAAAAAATAAATAATTGTATTATGGAAATCAGCAGAGCTTTACCTCTTGCACTAAGCGAGAGAGAGAAAAGTGAAAATTTACTTCACCAAGTAAACGTTCTATTTGCCTTTATTAAACCAACCCCTATGTAAGTTCAGCCTGTTGATGAGCAGCAACTGTCAGCTTCAGGTAACCTCTGATCCATGACTCCCAAGAGTTGTGAAACATTTTAAAAGTATTTTTCTTTGAATGTATTCATTTTATTTGTAAGATTACTTCCCAAACAGGAGGCAAATTTTCATTTTAACTAAAAAGCATAACAGGCAGCCAACCAGTGTTGGAAGATCAGATGAGGAAGATTGGCTCAAAAAGATAAAATTAAGTGCAGATACTATGGGGATGATTTACTAAAGGCAAATCCACTTTGCACTACAAGTGCAATGCATGTGCACTTAGAAGTGCAGTCACTGTAGATCTGAGGGGAAGCTCTGTTGATTTCTATCATTTAATCATGTACAAGCAAAAATGCTGTTTTTTATTTTCCTTGCATACCCCCCCTCAGATCTATAGCGACTTTACTTTCAAGTGCACTTGTAGTGCAAAGTGGATTTGCCTTTAGTAAATCAACCCCTATGCCTTAACCCTTTCACCGACAAGCCCTGCTCTCTACTTTTAACCTCAGGTAAGTATAAGGGGGGAGGGGGGGTGTGGCTAGACAATTACTTGGACATTTTTACCTTAATATAGAGAATGCATTAAGGTAAAAAAATGTTGAAAAATGTTTAGCCTTTAGAACCACTTTAAGTTAAATTGTTGCTGAACCTGCTAAACCCAGGAGCCCGCATTCACTATATCTGGTCTCCCACAGTACACAGAACATGGAAATGCAATTATTTTAGTAAATATAAACTGCTAAATACCTTTTCTCATCAGCAGTATATAGCAATTTTCATTCTCCTATGACTGTTCTATGAGGCTGCAGGACCCCTGACTCTCTGTCTGGACAGTGCTGATTGGCCTTGTGCCGATCACATGCACCCTCCCAAGAAACAAAAAAAAAACTCTCTAGCAATATACACCAAACTGGCAATGTGCAGAGTGACTCCAAGGCACTGACTTTTCAGGAGATTGATTGGGGCCAGTGGAAGAAGGGAGGATCAGAGAAGATAGGATCACACAGCCTTTTTACATAATGCAGAGGATTAACCCCTTAGGTTCCACAGTGACTATAACAAGCATGCTTTACTGCATATATAGACTGATTTTACTGTTGTGAGTTTAGCAACACTGAATAACACATATTAGTACAAGTTAAATTATGTCTTTTTGTGAAATGGTAAAAATCACAGGTATGTAAAGCTGTAAATAGGCAATTTATAATAAAAATCCACAGTGCCATGTATGAGCTGTGTTGGTGTGCATTTTGATAAAATTATGCAGGCATACATTTTATCACAGTTTAGTGCATTACAATGCAGGGTAACGCATTGCAGTGGGCTACTTTGCATGGATTTGAAAAAAAATCATTAAAAAAAAAAAAAAAAAAAAGGACTGCAATGCATTGTAGCAAAGCACCGTGCACCAATAATATGCTGTGAGGGGAAAAAGCCTGGTATAGGTAGGGAGATATCGTGGTTATTGCGGGGTGAGTTACAGAGATGGAAGGTGCAGAGAGGTCGATCGGAAGCCACAGAGAAGCTGGGGGAGAGCATCGGGGATCTGGAGTGTACAGAGGGGGTGAGAGCAGTGTGGATCAAAGGGCAGAAGGAGCAGGAGAAAAGCCTTAAAGGGATTGGGGGGCACAAGGAGGTGGGGAGAAAAATAGCGGGCATCAGAAGGCACATGATGGACACACAGACAGGGGAACTGTCACAAGTATGGCACAGAGTGGGGAAGCTGGTGGTATTGTGTGTGTGGGGATTTTATTAAATGGCTTTGATCAGGGACTTTTCAGCTCTTGACAACAGTTATTCATTAATGAGCAAAGTGAGGGGGCCCTTCTGTTATAAGCTCATGGTTGTTGAAGTAACCATGAGCTTATAAGCAGATGAGAAATCCAAGAACGTAAGGCTTACTTAGCTAGTCAACTGGAAGTAGTTTTTTTTCTTTCAACAGAAACCTTACTTACTTGACAGCAAAAGGGTTCAAATTAAACCTGGAAATATGTTGTTACTACGGATGCAATACAATTTGTGAGTTTTACAAATTTCATCAATATTTATTCTAGAAATGTTTTAAATGCTTGAGATAAATTATCATCTTAATTCATGCTCCTGCAAAAATAAGCTCAATACCAGTACACCTGCCCCATGCCTGAAATACTAGTACTTACAGATACTGATCATCTGGCACACCTTACCAATCAACGACCTTACCAATCAATGACCAAGAAATCAATAAACGTCTGACAACAGTTTCTGATGCTGTGGCCTGCTAGTTTCCAATAAGAGAGTGCAGCTGGCATGCTGCTGACTAGACTAGTAGCCAAACAGAGCAGTATTTGAAATCTGCTAGCATTTGATCATGGAGAGGCAGAGGTGTTAGAAAAAGCAATATTAAATGTCTTAATAGTTCAGTCATGGGAGGGCTAGCTGCATCACTGACTATCTGCCATCATAGCACTGGTACTCAAATATGTCTTGTGCTGCCACTCTTTCTCTTAGCTGTTTTTCATGAGCTGTCTATATGAAAATATTGTTGTATTATACATGTCTAATAAACATACAGGGTCATGCTGTTAATATCATATACATGACAAATTTTGCCATAGTTATTGAGAAGTTTTTTGAAAGCCGATGCCTTATAGTAATTATTTCTTTATGGAGTTTGTGGGCTTATAGTGGTTAGAACAGTGGGAGATCTAAGGTTGGCCACAGATGAGAATATTCATTCCTTCCACCACAGGTGAAAGGAAAGAAAATCTCTCAATTCCCCCATTAACATAGTCATTGTTGATGGGGGAATGCCTCCCGCTGTGCTATTATATTCTGCTAGCGGGGGGGGGGCGCAGGGAGCATTTCCGGAAGGCAGAATACAATGGTTACTGGTAGCAGCTATAGCCGTTGGCATTAACCGAATGTAGAAAGATCCAACATGCTGGTTGTATGGATCGACTTGGGTACAATCAGCCTGATCATACATGAATCGAAATTTGACCAGTGTCTGCTAAACCAGATGCATTTCAATCCATGTATCCATGCTGGCTTAAGGGAACTTTTTTATACATGTTTACAATAGAAATGTATTATCCACATGTGTTTCTATATCTCTGCTTCAATATTCAAGCATTTTGTTTGCATGTACATATGTGCATGTACATATTTTAGGCCAGAGAAAGTAGCTCATTGAAATTGAAAACGTTATTACGGACTTGCATCAATTTAAAATATATTCTAATTAAAATATACAAACATTTCCTACCAGAATATTTTTCTACTATCCATAAAATGATGCTTGGAAACGTTTCTGTTTTATTCCACATTTTTATAACTTGATAAAGGTGACTCAACTAATCATTACTTGATGAGGGAGCAATGTAATCATACAATCAATGAGGCTGGCAAGGATGTACGTCACACAATCAGCATTCTCACAACGCCCTTTATTTGTTTTTATTTTTTGCAAAGTTGAAATGCAGGTTTGCGCTTTTGTCTAGAGATGGGCGAACGGTTCGGCCCGAGCATAAGTTTGGGCCAAACTTTGGTTGTTCGGATGTTCGGCGAACACCGAACAATATGCGGTGTTCTGGGCAAATTCAAAAGCCACTGGAATGTCTATGGGACACCAACATGAAAAATCAAAAGTGCTCATTTTAAAGGCTTATATGCAAGTTATTGTCATAAAAAGTGCTTGGGGACCCGGGTCCTGCCCCAGGGGACATGTATCAATGCAGAAAAAAGTTTTAAAAACAGACGTTTTTTCGGGAGCAGTGATTTTAATAATGCTTAAAGTGAAACAATAAAAATGAAATATTCCATTAAATAGTGTGCCTGGGGGGTGTCTATAGTATGCCTGTAAAGTGGCACAGTTTTCCTGTGTTTAGAACAGTACTACAGCTAAATGACATTTTTAAAGGAAAAAAGTCATTTAAAACTGATCCCGGCTGTAATGAATTGTTGGGTCTCGGCAATATAGATAAAACTCATTGAAAAAAACGGCATGGGTTCCCCCCCAGTCTATTACCAGGCCCTTTTGGTCTGGTATGAATATTAATGGGAACCCCAAAAAAAAAAATTGCGTGGGGGTCCCCCCAAAATCCATACCGGGCCCTTCAGGTCTGATATGGAAATCAAGGGAAACCATGCGCCAAATTTAAAAAAAATGGCGTAGGGGTCCCCCTCAAAATCCATACCAGACCCTTATCCGAGGACGCAACCTGGCAGGCCGCAGGAAAAAGAGGTGGGGATGAGAGTGTCTCCCCTCCTGAACTGTACCAGGCCACATGCCCTCAACATCGGGAGGGTGCTTTGGAGTAGTCCCCCAATGCACCTTGTCTCCATGTTGATGGGGACAAGGGCCTCATCTCCACAACCCTTGCCCGGTGGTTGTGGGGGTATGCGGGAGGAAGACTTATCGGAATCTGGAAGCCCCATTTAACAAGTCGACCCCCAGATCCCGCCCCCCATGTAAATTGGTAAGGGGTACATTGTACACCTACCATTTCACAAAAGAAAGTGTCAAAAATAGTAAAAAAGACAGGAGACACTCACAAACAAGTCCTTTATTAAAAGATAAAAAAATAAAAATGTCCCGCGATGTCCTTTCATCTTCTATCACGCCGCTGATGAGCCAAAAAAGAAAAAAAAACCCGCAACACCTCCACCTCCCGCCGAGTGACGCTTCTTCTTGGTGACAGCTCTTATATAGCTGAGGGTGGGGCAACCCGGTGACATAAACGGGTGACCCCTCCCCCTCTGATGCCTCCTGACATCAGAGGAAGGCGGGGTCACCTATTTACGTTACCGAGTGGCCCTGCCCTCAGCTATATAAGAGCTGTCACCAAGAAGAAGCATCACTAGGTGGGAGCCTCCCATGGAGGCAGAGCTGTTGTGGTTTTTTCTTTTTTCGGCTCATTGGGCGACGTGATAGAAGATGAATGGACATCACGGGACATTTTTTTTTTTTATCTTTTAACCACTTGCCAACCGCTGCACGCAGATAAACGCCGGCACAATGGCAGCAGTGGGCAAATGGGCATACCTGTACGTCCCCTTTAAGAGCCGGGGCTAGGCCGCGTACAGTGTGACTGTACTCGTGGGACCGGTGGACTCGATGTCTCCCGGCGAACGTGTCACGGAGCCGCAGAACGGGGAAGTGCCTATGTAAACAAGGCATCTCCCCGTTCTGCCTTGTGTCCTGACAGAGATCACTGCTCCCAGTTGAAGCCCATCCCCCCACAGTTAGAATCACTCCCTAGGACACTTAACCCCTTCATCGCCCCCTAGTAGTTGTTAAAGGGGTCTTCCAGATTCCAAAAAGCCCCCCATCAACATGGGGACAAGGTGTTTTGGGGGGGATACTCCAAAGCACCCTCCCCATGTTGAGGGCAAGTGGCCTGGTACGGTTCAGGAGGGGGAGGCACTCTCTCATCCCCCCTTTTCCTGCAGCCTGCCATGTTGCGTGCTCGGATAAGGGTCTGGTATGAATTTTGGAGGGGACCCCTACTCCATTTCTTTTTTACATTTTAGCACAGGGTTCCCCTTAAAATTCATACCAGACCTGAAGGGTCTGGTATGGACTTTGGGGGGGACCCCTCCACCATTTTTTAAAATTTGGCACAGGGTTCCCCTAATTTCCATACCAGACCTGAAGGGCCTGGTATGGATTTTGGGGGGGACCCCCACGCAATTTTTTTTTAATTTTTGGTTCGGGGTTCCCCTTAATATTCATACCAGACCCAAAGGGCCTGGTAATGGACTGGGGGGGACCCATGCCGTTTTTTTCAATGAGTTTTATCTATATTGCCAAGGCCCGACAATTTATTACAGCTGCGATCAGTTTTAGATGACTTTTTTCCTTTAGAAATGTCATTTTGCTGTGGTACTGTTCTAAACACGGCAAAACTGCGCCACTTTACAGGCATACTATAGACACCCCCCAGACGCAATATTTAAAGGAATATTTCATTTTTATTGTTTCACTTTAAGCATTATTAAATTCACTGCACCCGAAAAAACGGCCGCTTTTAAAACTTTTCTTTGCATTGATACATGTCCCCTGGGGCAGGACCAGGGTCCCCAAACACTTTTTTATGACAATAACTTGCATATAAGCCTTTAAAATGAGCACTTTTGATTTTTCATGTTCGTGTCCCATAGACTTTAACGGTGTTCGTGTGTTCTTCCGAATTCTTTGCCTGTTCGGATGTTCTGGTGCGAACCAAACCAGGGGTGTTCGGCTTATGCTTACTCGTGTCCAATAACAAAACATGTCATGTCTAATATACTCCTAGCTACAATCATCTAAAGTAGCTTAGAAGTATAACAAGTCAAGCAGATGTCTTTATCAGCCATTCAGCAGTTCATCTCTGTACTAGGGCATGACCATCAGCGTTTTATGCAACACCCTCTGTATATTTCCATAAGATTAAAGTCCAGATGGTCAAATCTACTGAATATATCTGAAGCCTGCACGGAAACACAGTGAAGTAAGGTACTATATATTAAAATACTGTCTGTTGTATCTATATCAATAAATACACTACCAATATATTCTAAAAACAAAACCAACAGCAATGAGTAAAATATGAATATACGCATAGATTAGTCTCTCATTAAATGTTATTAAATATATAACAAGAAACTAAATTTCAATGGGCTAATCTTTAAGAGATGTGCGGGAATCAAACATAATAAATTTACATACTGACCTAGATGGCTGCAGCATTGGTCCGATGCTGCAGCTGTTCCCTGCCAGCTCTAAGACAGCTGGTCAGTCACCACTTTGTGCTCTGCCCCTCCAGCGATCACTGGAGTGTTGGGCTATGGAAGGGGAGGGAGAGGCTGGCTCAGACTCCCAGAAGTGCACTGAGAGGCTAAGCCAGATGCCAGTCAGTCATCTGTGTGGATCCTGACATTATTGTTGGGATCTCTGCAGAGCCTGGACCAGCACTGTGACATCAGCCAACAGTAAGCTTTAGCCCACTGTCGGCTAAATCTGGGTCACAGGACCAAGTACAATCCTATGACCCGCAGGAGAAGTATGGCCAAAAGAGCTTTGGTCATACATCCCCTTTAAAAATATTTCTTGTAGAAATAATATTTATAACATAAAGCAGCAAATGAGGCCTTTATAAGATATTTGATTTAAAATGTCATGCAACACTACCGTAATTAAATTTACAGTATGTCCTTTTTTTCCCACAAACAGAGCTTTCTTTTGGTGGTATTTGATCACCACTGGGTTTTTTATTTTTTGTGCTATACAGAAAAAAGTCGACAATTAAAAAAAAAAAAAAACAATATGTTTTACCTACTGCTATAAAACATATCCAATAAAAAATAATATAAAAAAATCTAACTGTTTTCATAAATTTAGGCCAATATGTACTCTGATACATATTTTTGGTAAAAAAAATCAGAATAAGCATATATTGATTGGTTTGCGCAAAAGTTATAGAGTCTACAAACTATGTGATATATACTAGAATTTTTTTTTCTTTTAATACTAGTAATGGTGCCGATCAGTGACTTATAGCAGGACTGCGATACTGTGATGGACAGTCTGACACTAACTGTCACTTTTGACACTTTGTGGGAACCAGTGACACACTGGCTGGGAAGGGGGTTAAACATCAAGGGCGATCAAAGGATTAAGTGTGTTTTGTAACCAGTATTTTTCTGTACTATGTGTGTTGTTTTTACTAAGGGATCTGATAAATTTAAATTCCTGCTTTGTAGGGAAAGAAAATCCATCATATCCCTGCTGACAGAACAGAGCTCTGCCTTGTTTACATAGAACAGGCGAAGTCCATTGGCCGGCACCCACTGATCAGCTTGTGCTGTGTCTAATCATAGCACAGCTGCAGTGCCCCCTGCCCTGAACTGCCGGATGAAGTACTAGACACATGATCTGGTGCAGGGGAGCTGCTCTGTTGCCGTATAACTAAGTAATGCGGTCGGCAAGCAGTTAAGAAAAACTAAAGTGATTTTGAAATCGATGGCAAGAAAACATCTCATAAAATTTGGGACAGGACAACAAAAAGCTGGCAAAGGAAGTGGTTCCTAACAAGGAAGAGCAGAAAGAATATTTTTTCAACTAATTAGGTTAATTGGCATCAGGTCAGTAGTATGACTGAGTGCCTCAGATGTAAAATTACAAAGACTTTAAAGGCTAAGTTCACCTTTGTTCACATTTTTTTTCTAAAATCCAGCTCCCTATGTACCAATATAGCATTAATGTAGTTCTTTTGCAAAAATAAAAAAAGGTTTCCATTTATTCTACACACACTCACCTCACTGTCCTCATGGCTGTTTAAAAATATTGCTCCTTTACTTTTGCCTTACTTCCTGGATAGACTTCAGGGCATGACACAGGAAGGATTTGACCAGTTGACCTCATTAGCACACACCTCGCATCATCTACCCTCAGCTAGTGAACTCCTTCCTGAGTCATGACCTAAAGTCTGTCCAAGAAGTAAGGCAGAAGTAATAGAGCAGTATTTTCAAACAGCCATGAGGACAGTGAGGGAAGCGTGTGTAGAATAAATGGAAAACTTTTTTATTTTTGCAAAATAAGTACATTAATGCTATATTGGTACATAGGGGAGCTGGAATTTAGAAAAAAAAAAGTGAACACAGGTGAACTTAGCCTTTAAATATATCATCACCTATAGCACATAATATCATCAAAAGATTCAGAGAATCCAGAGAAATCTCAAGGGTGCAGGGGACAAGGCCCGAAATGCAATATTGCTTGTGATCTTCGGGCCCTCGGAGCACTGAATTAAAAACAGGTAATAGCTGGCTGTGCAGAGAGCCATGAACAGCTGGGGCCACTGGTGGCCTGTCATTACAGTGAACGGGCACGATGGCTGCACCTAGCCGATCAGAGCCGTGGCACAAAGCAAAAGCTAAAATTCACCGGTGAAATTTCTGACACAGGAATGTGAAGATTATTGACTACAGGCTGTGTGTACAGGGAAGCAAATGAAACCATGAAGCAACATGATCAATGCAGATAAAAACATAAGGTGTAGATAAGAAGGTTTATAATGTTTTTAAAGAGAAACTTTATTCCCCTATACCTATTATTCAGGGTTGTCCTCGATTCACATATTCAGCTGCCGATAAAACACATAAATGGGAAGTAGGTGAAGCCTTGTTTATTCCTAATGGGACTAAACAAAGGCTTCACCTATTTACCTTTTGTGGGGGAGTAGTATCTTATAGCATCCAAAAATTTAAAAATGTATTAATAATAGTGATTTTGGACTGAGGTGTGTTTAGCACAAAATGGTGACTCATGCAGGAAAATTATATTTTGATGGGAGGAAAAATTACTTTTGAGATGGCATATATAAACAAAGCAATAGGGACAAAAAGATGTTCCATTAAAGAACTACTAGATGGTACCGGTCCTTTTAGGAGTAGCCATTTTAAGAAATATCTATAAATAGAAGTAGCTTAGAGAATAGTAGCCATTTGCCATTGGGTGTTTATAGCACTTTATTCTTTGAACACTTATGATTTATTTGTTGCACCCTGGACGAAGCTCTATTTATGAGCGAAACATGTAGGGTATTTTGGGTTCACAGGATAGGTTTTGGTGCATGATCACTTCAACATGGGGATATACAGTATTTGGTGGGGAGGGGTTTTGATTAGTCTGGCTAATCTCCTAGATCAGGAATAGGAGTGATTAGCATACTGCAGCATAGGACAGTTTATGGGTCCAGTTAGAATAGAAAGATTAGGGACACCTTTCCAGGAGTGCCTTTGAATATGGAGGAAATTTAGTGGCATGTAATTCTGAGATCTGCCCAATATACTCCTTCTAATTGCTACAGTGTAGATAGAGGTAACCAGACTGAGAGGCTGCCCCTAAACAGAAATTAGCTACATAAACATGTGGCGGTCTCCACAACTTATGTATCACTTTCCTTTAGCTATTAAGGTACACTGAGACTAACCAACAAATAACAGGATAGTGTTCTAAGAACGTATTTATTTGCTAAAGTAAGACTCTCCTTTGTACTTAGTCTCTTTTCCTATCCTTCCAAACAAATGTATGACTTAAAGTGATTGTAAAGGCTCGTTCTTTTTCCCCATAAAAATAATAAACATGTTGTACTTACCTCCTCTGTGCAGTGGTTTTGCACATAGAAGCCTGGATCCTTCACTTCTCGGGTCCTACATTCTGGGCTCCTGGCCCCACCCTCCAGTTCAGTGCCTCCACAAAATGCAGATTGCTATGGGGGCACCCAAGCCAAGTCACAGCTCCCTGTGTCCATTCAGACACGGAGTCCCGACCCGGCCCTGCCTCCTCTCTCACCTGATTGGATAGCTGACTTTGATTGACAGCAGCGGGAGCCAATGGCGCCACTGCTGTGTCTTAGCCAATCAGGAAGGAGAATCTCGGATTGCTGAGAAACTCGTGGACATTGCTAGACAGAGAGGGACCTCAGGGAAGTGTTAGGGGGCTAAGGGGGATCCTGATCACAGAAAGTAAAGAAAATGTGAGCCTTTAAAACCACGTTAACATTTAACAATGCATGGCTTTGTTCATTGGCTTGTGAATTTGATTGACAGCAGCAGGAGTCAATCGCTCCGGCTGCTGCCTCTCTGTGCTGTGAGTAGAGAGAGAGCAGAGAGAGCAGCTGCTCTCGGGCACAGCGCTGGATCAAGATCAGGCCCAGGTAAGTTTTTAGAGGGCCTGGGGGCAATCCTGATCACAGAAAGTAGAAAAAATGTAAGCCTTTAAAACCACTTTAACATTTAAAGTGGTTGTAAACCCTTACAACACACTTTTTGCTACAGGTAAGGTACGGTTTAGGAGATATCCCCTGTATTTGCATGTGCCGACGTCATCGGCACTTGCGCACTGAAGCAAACTGAAGCAATGGCATGTACGTGGCGTTGCTTCAGTGAATGTGCCATTACCGGCGGCTCCCGCCGAAGCGGGATACGAGGAGGGCTGCAGGGGCTTCGATCTCAGGTAAGTAATTCATAATGAGCTAGTATGCTAAGCATACTAGCTCATTATGCCTTTGTCTTGCAGGGTTTTTGTTTTTTTGTTTGTTCTACGGTTTACAACCACTTTAGCAATGTGTGACTTTGTTCATTGGCTTGTGACAACTGTATATATACTGTATGTCCTGTATTACTTATAGTTCTTATATTTTTAGTAACACTTATGCTTATTCTGATCTATTTGGTATTATGACAGCATTATCCATTGTATTGGCAATTATTGCCCACCTAATCAGACCTTGCAGAACAAGACTCTGATATCACACCAAAATTCTATTCTTTGAAACAGGTTTGTATTAGGCAAAATGGAAAATGCACTGCATTGTTCCTAATACAATAAAAAGCCGCTAATGTGTTAGAAACCTCCAATTTAATTTTCCTAGTAGGAGCATACTTGTGACTATTAAGATAAATGACAGAATGATACTAGTAAGTTTATATCACATTAGGGACACTAATGTAATTAGCAAATCAAGGGGAATGTAATGAATGAATTAAGCTTAATGGTAATCGCAGTAATGCATTTTGCTCATCAACACAGTAATAGAGTAGTGGTGTTTGAGAAAGAGTATTAAAAATGCTAAAGGGTGCCCATTTTAAAAGAATAAACATAAAATTAGCATCATCTTGATTTCTATATAATAAAATTAGAGATTCCTGGTTAAATTGGAACTTCATCCAAACAGCTAAATACAGAGTTCAGATACATATATATGAACTGTGTTAGTGACCGCAATGTTAGAAATTCTGTGCAGCCACTCTTATTATTCAAGTACCATGTCATATGAAAATCTTCAATTACTTAGTAATCACTGACTACCTTAGCATAGAATCAAACAAAATTCAATTTTAATAAATAAAATAGGATTTTTGACTAGCCAGTCTGTTTCATAGAGTATGTGACATGGGATCTTTAACAATTACCATGGGTTATATGCAGCTACATTCAGGTGATTGGACACTGGCAAAAAAGAGAGGTTGCAAGGAAATCCCCCTATGCAAGCCATTCCTTTCACAGCTAGCCTCCATTCTGTACCACACAATAGGAAGATCACGTTAACAGAGGGTTAGATCTGGGTTCTGTACCATACTCCTTGCAAATCTGAGAATAAGCCGTTTGATGCTAAAAGCCTGTGAAGCACTAACAGACCTGTGCCTTCATAGAGATAAGAGGAACCCTAACTTTCTGACTATAGGCTTGAATTATGACTTGTCTAATTCACCTAGAAATGATGGAGTGCAAAAAGGGAGTCCACTTCAAGTGTTCTCTGGAATAACGAAGTATAAATCTGCCTAAAAGAGGCCGTGGCCGAGAGATATACTATAACAAAGCATACAATGTCAAAACAGTTGAGAGAAATTTCCTTGGGTGTTCCAGAGCAGGACATAGAGAGGGGAAAACAATGTCTTTGTTAGGATGGAAGGAACAAGGATTTACAGTTGTATGCAAAAGTTTAGGAACCCCTGACAATTTCCATGATTGTCATTTATAAATATTTGGGTGTTTGGATCAGCAATTTCATTTTGATCTGTCAAATAACTGAAGGACACAGTAATATTTCAGTAGTGAAATGAGGTTTATTCGATTAACAGAAAATGCGCAATATGCATCAAAATGAAATTAGGCAGGTGCATATATTAGGGCACCCCAACAGAAAAATCACATCAATATTTAGTAGAGCTTCCTTTAGCAGAAATAACAGCCTATAGACGCTTCTTATAGCCTGTAATGAGTGTCTGGATTCTGGATGAATGTATTTTGGACCATTCCTGATTACAAAACATCTCCAGTTCAGTTAGGTTTGATGACTGCCGAGCATGGACAGCCCGCTTCAAATCACCCCACAGATGTTCAATGATATTCAGGTCTGGGGCCTGGGATGGTCATGTGGTCTTCCATTTCCTCACTATGTTCCTCACAGTGGACACTGACAGCTTATATCTCTGCGATAACTTTTTGTAGCCTTCCCCTAAACCATAATGTAGAACAATCTTTGTTTTCAGGTCATTTGAGAGTTGTTTTGAGGCCCCCATGTTGCCAATCTTCAGAGGAGAGTAAAAGAGAACAACAACTTGCAATTGGCCACCTTAAATACCTTTTCTCATGATAGGATGCACCTGTCTATGAAGTCCAAGGCTTAATGAGCTCACCAAACCAACTGTGTGTTCCAATTAATCAGTGCTAAGTAGTTACAGGTATTCAAATCAACAGAATGACAAGGGTGCCCAAATTTTTGCACCTGTCTAATTTCGTTTTGATGCATATTGCCGATTTTCTGTTAATCCAATAAACCTCATTTCAATACTGAAATATTACTGTGTCCTTCAGTTATTGGATAGATCAAAATGAATATGCTGATCCAAACACCCAAATATTTATAAATGACAATCGTGGAAATTGTCAGGGGTTCCTAAACTTTTGCATACGACTGTAGGCCTCAGGTCAACCTTGTCCTTGTGTAACAATAGGAAGGGCAATTTGCAGGATAAGGCTGCTATCTCAGAGATCCTGCCTTAGAGTTTCCTTTGATTGTACTGAAGGCCAGATGCTTATCTAGACAAGACTGGAGGAAGGACAAGATGCTTTCTATAAAGTAACTCCAAAGTTGAAAGGTGTGAAGGTAGATATTGACTTCCCAGGCCTCAGGAATAGGGATGAAAAAATGTGGAAGCTCCTGTCCCTTAGAACTTGAGCTTCAACAGTCATGTCTTTAAAGCCAGCCACTGAGAAGCAGGATAATGAACCATTCTTTGATACAGAAAGTCCAGAAGAACTGGAATGACTCATGGAGAGTCTGCCAGGAATCTGAATATGTGCAAGTATCACTTCCTTCTGAGCCAGGTCATTGCAATGAGTAACACCAGAATGTGCTCCATCTCAATTCTGCAGAGCAGACAAGGGAAAAGCTGGAGAGGCAAAAAGGTATAGATTAACTGGTCCTATCTGATCAGAGTAACTCGAGCATTCACTGTGAAGGCCTAAGCGTCCCTGGACCTGGCAACAAACTTGTTGGGTTTGCTGATTCTAGATGCCAGAAGGTCCACATCTGATATCCCTCATCTGTGGCAAAGGGCTTGAAACCCTTTTGATGAAGAGCCTTTTTCCCCTGGAATTAGATGCTGATAACTGAGAAAGGCCACCTGAAAATCTTCCACGCCTGAAATGCGGATGGGGGGCAGGGCCACAGTATAGTTCTTCCCGAGAGAGGATCAACTTCACTACCTCCTGAGTGGTGAAGCTTCTGGTGTCCCCTTGATGGTCGATGTAGGCCACGGCCATGGCTTGATCTATATGGATTCTCATCAGGTGTCCTCCAAATTATCCTGAGTTCCAAGATATTGATGGGAAGATGGGCTTTCTCTGAAGACCATGTTCACTGCAATAAGGACTCCTCCCCAGCCCAACAGGCTAATGTCAGCTGCAAGCACTTTTCACATTCTTGGGGGAAATATGTTTCCTGACTGCAGTGCTGGACTGGAAATAAACCAAGTCAGAAGGAGTCTGGCCTTGTGGATCAGATGTATGGTGTTGTCCAAGGACTGGGTCTGTTTGTCTCATGCTGCCAGATTTTGTGTCGCAATGGTCAGGAGTGAAACTGGGCATTTGGCACAGCGTCGAAGGAAACAACCATGACAGCTAATGCAGGAATTAAGTAAGGGTCTCCTTTGGGCCTTGAGGGGCTGGACATGAGTTTAGAAGGGACAAAGTGCAGAAAGATCCTGGACAAGGTTGTGTCTAACATCAGGCCCAAGAATTTCAATCTCAGAGAAGATTCCAGGGACTTTCATGGAGTCTGCAGCGTCCACTGAAAATTGGCTCACAAAGCTAGGAAGGGCTGATCATTTAACAGGAGATTGTACAGGTAACCCACACTGTGTATCTCTTGGCAGTGCCCTTAAAACCAGGGCAAACTCCTTGGTGAAAATCTGGGGTCCGTGAACAGACTAAAGTGTTGATGGGAAGTCTTGTAGGCAGGAATAAAAGAGGGCTTTGCATTCCAGGTAAAGCATACTCCCTAAGGGATCTTCAGGGATATGGCTCTGTCACTGGCAGACCATGGCCCTGGACCCTATGGCTAACTCAATAGCACCCTATGGCTAACACAATGTGATGCCAAGATGAACACTTAAGCAGGTTCCAGTGTTCTTATGAACATTAAAGGCTGGCACCACATTTTCAATCTAGCGGGGTCTAGGTGTGATCCCCAATACTCAGCTGAAGAGTCAACCAATCCGGAAGCTGCAGTAGATGTCAAAGCAGCTATAGTGCAGCCAGGGATCTTGAAAGATAAACAATCTTGATAGAGAAATTAACATAGAATAGAGAAAACCTCCATAGGATGAAGGTAAGCTTCTCCTAGTACAGAGAAAAGAGTCCATCATCCAAGGACATTAGCAAAATACTGAGGCTACGTGGGAATGGGAGGGCTTATTTAGGGGGATGTCCCTGAAGCCTTTCCCTTTTGCCAGTCTTTAGTCATTACAGTGGGTTATTTGCAGCTACCTTCAGGTGATTAAAGATCCTGTGTCCTGTACTGTATGACTAAGAAAATAAAATAACTAATTTGCACCTAATTTATTTCTTAATTTTTATTTTAAGAAGAAATAAAAATAATACCTCATACTCTTGAGAAAACTTTAAGTTGTCATTAGCTTTCAATCTTTCGATGTGATCAGCCAGTTCTAGTATAGGTATGGGAGGATGACTGGCCATGCCTAAAAAGGAAAGGGGATACAATTTGAAGACAAATTCACATGTCAAATCATGTACGCACATACAAGGCACAGTAAAAACAGCAACATGATTATTAATGTGTAAGTAGTAAATGCTGCATGTGTGAGAAGCAGGCAGATAAGTTTGGTTACTTAAAGCTGGACATGCTCTGGAAGGATAAGCTTTGATGCAAGAGACATTACTAGAGATGAGCGAACCAACCGACAGATTTCAGGACTTGTCGCAGATGAAGTTGATTCATAACATACAAATATCCACAAACAATTCTACTAGCCAACCCACTGGATTCAATCTTCTGATTTTCAGTTTACACTCCCCTATAAGACATCAGCCCAGCACCTCAGGCTTACAGGATGGCACACCTATATCAGAGGTGTGAACCCCTGCTATTTCAAGTCAAACCCTTTGTTATTAAGAACCCCTAATCCAATCAGCAACGGTCCCTTCTGACCCACTG
Source organism: Aquarana catesbeiana (assembly GCF_042186555.1). Classification (NCBI taxonomy): domain Eukaryota; kingdom Metazoa; phylum Chordata; class Amphibia; order Anura; family Ranidae; genus Aquarana; species Aquarana catesbeiana. The sequence goes on from NC_133324.1 coordinate 410,893,284, forward strand.
TAGGATTGACAATGGAATCCAGAAGGGGGGTTATATTCAATTTACCAGCCCCTAGTGATCTTTGCTGTCCTACAATGCATATCCTACTTAAACAACCTGTTTATGGTTGAAGCTGAAAGAACACTGTAATGGAATGTTTATTACAGTATGAAGTTATTCAGAAAGACAACTCGTGAACTCTGGTGAATCTCTATCAGATTCAATCATTTTGGAGCCGTAAATTACTTAAGGGAAGAAATGTAAAGTACCTATAATCTAAGATTTTTTAAGGAATTGAATACCCATGCTATTAGCTTTTTGGGAAGAATTTTTTTCCCTAACCAGATAAAAACCTAGGAATATCTTGTACATCCTAGAGCCATTCCCAGCTGACCACATGCCAGACATGTAGCTAAGGGGCCTGCTGTCACCGACTGTTATCCCTGTAGCAGAGCTGCTATAGAAGCATTAACACATGTTGGAAGATGCATGTTTTACAGTGTGAGTACTTGTAAAAAAGTAAACAAAAATTCATACTATGGGGTTGATTTACTAAAAGCAAATAAACTGAGAACTTTACAAGTGCAGTTGCACTCATTATCCCCATAGCTTTGTAAATGTGGCAAAGTGTTTTTTTTTCCTTGCACCTGATCGGGTATTCTTTACAAAGTGAAGCTTTATCACATTTACTTTTTTTAAGGAAAACGAGTGCAGCTGCACTTGTAAAGTTCACAGTCTTTTAGCCTTTAGTAAATCCATCCAAATGCAGTTAGATGCAGCTCTTAGCGGCAAATAATAGCAATGCTTTTTTTTTCTTTTTAACACAAACATTGCTCAAGCAACCTTAAAAAGAAAAAAACGTTTTTTTTTTTTTTTTTTAAACTAAATGTAATTACTAATTCATTCTCAATTAAAACATTGCTATCCTTTACTATCCCTTCCTAAACCTTATTTCCCCCTGCCCTTTTTTACTATTTTATTTTGCCAACTTTTTTATACTGTCTTATGAATATGCTTTTCGTGTTTTCATTAATTTTTTTGATCTAGTTTTTTGTAGCATATTCCTTTGTCAACAGCTTGGCCCCATTGCTTTGTACTATAAATATCGTATGTAGAATAATAATAACCAACTCTTGAAAGACAATGCTACTAAAAAACCCTTGTGTGATATTGCCAAATTAGTTGCCATACAAAAATGGCTCCGGTTTGGATTAGGTTATTTTAAAGAAGTTGTTTTTTTTTCTTCACTTCATTTTGCATTTGGTGAATGGAAAAGAGGAGAGTGACTCTTTTATTCAATGACTAGAGGTAGGAGTTTCAGCCTAGGTAAACTGAACATAACCCCCCCAATTCCCACACCACATAATGGGTCATATTATTACCATAATGGTGCTTTAAGACACTCTTATTTTTTAAGTATCTGCCCAATGCTCAAGAACATAGGGGTGCCATGGTATTAGCATAGAAAAGCAACCATATACTTGCAGGCCATTTACTGTGGGGATGATAACTTCTAAGCCTGAAGTCATGGAACACTTTCTTTAAGTGGTAAGGCCATCCTCTTTTATAAAAAGCGAAACAAAAATAAAATAAAACTGACTGATGGAATCTAAACAGCTTGTGGAAGCTATGTTATGAAATTCTTTCATCTCCAGTAGTCACCAAGAGTATTCCCAAAGCCAACTCGCCTAGCCTGAAGGACAATATTGTGCAGTGAATCATGACGTTAGCTAAGTAAAGGAATGTGATACAGTTAAACCACAGGTGAAGGCATTTATTTTACATTGTTTCAAACCCTTTGTTCTGCACCAAATGATATGGAAACTTTGATTAAGTGGTGAAAAAGTAGGGAGCTAAGAGAACATGAAAGCCTCCTAAAAGAAAAGAAAAGGGAGAATTGACATGACTAATGCATAATGAATGAAACTAACTTGAAGAATGGAGGTTACCAGTGTAACCGGCGACACCTGAACCTGAAAAGCAAATGAGTGTATAAATAAAAAACGGGATAATGTCATGAAGAAAATCAGTGGGAAACCTATGTCGTTTTGATAAAATGAAATACTTCATTTTTGAAGACATTTGTAAAGCAAAGGGGTGATATAAAATTGAAATGTGTTAATGGAAAGACAAATGATTTTCACATTAAACCAGTATTATAGTGTGGGACATCAACATGCAAAACATTTACAATATAGCATGCACAGTTGTGTGATAATAGTTATTAGAAGAAAACAATGATAATCAAAGGCCTCAAAAACTATTAGCAGATTGTAGAGGGTTACAGCTATGGACACAGGAAAAAAATGTAGTTATTCTTAAAGAGTTCCAAGCCCAACCCCTGAAAAATGTCTACAACCTACCTAAGGTGTAAACATCTGTGTCTTATTAGGACAGAAAAACACAATAAAGGGGGACTACAGCAACCTGCCAGTTGCAGACATGTTACCTTGCAACTAGCAAGGCTTGCATTAACATTGCAGTATCGCATCGTAGTAAAGGGGTTTAACATTTTGATCAAGGAGATACAAACTGACCAAGTATCTTTAGTATTAGGTTCAACAACAGCTGGAGGCTGGAGAAGCACACTCATGACATATCATGACCCAACCTCAGCTCATAATGGAGAAATAACTGGCCAGTGGATTTGAATTAGCACACCCCCAAGAATTTGTTAACAAAATCAATTTTGGGGGCTTAAAGTGGATTTCATAGTAAAAAATACATCATGATACAAATTTACTCTAATGTATTTTATTTCCTACATGACTATTTAAAACTGCAGTGTCTACTGAAGAATCGGAAATCTGTAACCTGAATGGCTGTATTCATTCTAAATTTATGAAGCGATGAGCCAGGTACCAGAAATGTATTTAGTTGAGATAAAAACTGGGTGCTACAGCTACATAGAAACAAAGAATGCATCATGGTAATCCAGATCAAGCACCCCTATAGAGAAATGTGGGTAGTGCATAGTCAACATAGGACAATAAAAGACTTTTTAAAACTAATGGTTGATTGATGTGTAGGATATACAGTAAGTGTACTTGTACAGCAAAAAAAGAGAAAAAGAAAAAGAAAAGACAAAGATGTTTAGACCTTTCTGAGTGAATCATGGGAGAGAGTTATTATCATAGAAAGACTGAGTGGTAGTTTGACTAGAGGGGGAAGACACAGAGCCAATCAGGGAGGCATATAGGACTGAATTACTGTTCAAAGCTGTAAAGAGCAAAAGCCAACTGAAGATGGGAAACAAATTAGTAACAACAGTAGAATCAGATTGTTAAGCACATACACAGAATTCACAGACACAAAATCATGCACATACAGTGATGTGTTACATGACTAATAATATTAATTATATTACTTTAACAAAATCATGGCGCTCCCTAATGAACAAAGGATTTGGCTTTTTCACATCAAAATGTAGGCAATACAAAGAGACATACTGTACAAGTTGGCATATGTGACCCACTCCAATCCTTGTACTAAGTGGGTTTGTTATGTCATGTAGTCCCTCTTGGGTCTTTATACCATAAACTGCAGCTGGGAGCATAATGTTAGTAATGTGATTTATTTATATATTCAAACAAAAACATGAATGCATTTTATCGGCTTAAAATGTGGCTTAGATTAAAAATAAAAATAAATCTAAATTCAGAAATATAATGTAATACACCAAAGTTGATCCAGCAGACAATCTAAAGCTGAACTTTAGGCAAATATAAAATACACACATTAATACAGCTCTGTAGTCATTAATACACCACTAGGTGTATTTTTCTAATGTAGGCACCTGAAATCCAATTTAGAGCACATCTCAGACTGGGAGAAACCCCACAAGGAGCCAGTGAGTTGTGATGCAGTGCCAACAAAGGACATTCTTGTTAGGAGGAGAGAGCAAGGTGGGACAGAGAGATGAGCTCATCAGTGTGCTGCATCTCCTAACTGTCCAGTCACACAGGCTGGGGAAGGGACAAATCCAGAAAGTGTTGCTTCACTGCAGCAGATGAAAATCAGGCTTTGTCAGATGGAAATGTGATGTGTGGCTGAGTTTTGTAAATATCAGGACAGGGTGAACAGAAATAAAAAACCCTTTGGCAGGTGAACCTTCTTCCTTTTAATTATTTAGAGTGTGTATTTTTGGGAAAAAAGTACATAGTTCTAGTTCCCTAACCGTTTAATTTTTCAGTTCTTTTTGTCCCTAAACCCCTTGAAGTCCAAGAGCATTTTTTCATTTTTGGTAATGTCTCGATTATACTTATAGTGTTTGTAGTCTATCGTAACATATTATACATCACTTTTTTTGAGACAGATAAGGCCTAATTTGGTAGCAAGTTTTCTTGGTTTTATTTTGAGAACCCCCATATGTATACCACAAAATATTAACAAAGTTTGCTGATTAAAATATCATAATAGTGTAAATTTGATGTAATGCAGAGGGGTGGTAAAGCTCAAAGCGAACATATATGTTTTACTTTAGGATAGCTTTATTCTCCTTTCGATGCTGCACTGCGATGCAGGCAGCAAATACATATTGTATTTATTTTTAGGATATGTGCTTTTAGGATAACCCTACTCAGAGGAAATAGTTTATTGTCTCATCCTTTCTGATGTAAACTTAATGCGGAAGAACTGTGTTCACAGCAATCTGCTACAGGCACTCCTATGGAGTACTGTATAGCAAGATCAAGACCAAGAACTGATTGTTTCAGCTCCTCGGCTTAGCGCTGGACCCCAACTATCACAAACAGTTGTCGTTTCCAGTGCTACTGCCAATGGGGGTTGCAGGAACTACTGAGGCTGGGTGACCATTTCAAATGGCACTGGCTGGCTCTAGAATACTGTCACTATCCCTATGCCATTTTTAAATGCTGTTGGAGACTACAATAGTTATTAACCACTTGCCGACCGCCTCACGTCTATATACGTCAACAGAGCGGCACGGGCAGGCAAAATCACGTACCTGGTACGTGATTGCCTTCCCGCGGGCGGGGGGTCTGATCGGACCCCCCCCCCCCGGTGCCAGCGGCGGTCGGCATTTGTCTAGGAGCGATCAGAGATGAGGGGGAGGCCATCCGATCGTGGCCCCCCCTCGCGATCGCTCCCAGCCAATGAGAAACATCCCCTGCCTGTGTATAGTACACACAGGCAGAGGATGTGATGTCATCTCTCCTCGGCTTGGCAGTTTTCGTTCCGACGCCGAGGAGAGAAGACATCCGAGTAAGTGTAAAACACTACACAACACAGTAGAACATGCCAGGCACACTAAACACCCCCGATCCCCCCCCGATCGCCCCCCCATCCCCCCCCCAATCACCCCCCCCCGTCACAAACTGACACCAAGCTGTTTTTTTTTTTTTTTTCCTGATTACTGATTGGTGTCAGTTTGTGAGAGTTAGAAGTGTTAGGGCAGTGAGTGGTAGCCCCCTGTAGGTCTAGGGTACCCCCCTAACCCCCCTAATAAAGTTTTAACCCCTTGATCACCCCCCGTCACCAGTGTCGCTAAGCGATCATTTTTCTGATCGCTGTATTAGTGTCGCTGGTGACGCTAGTTAGTGAGGTAAATATTTAGGTTCGCCGTCAGCGTTTTATAGCGACAGGGACCCCCATATACTACCTAATAAATGTTTTAACCCCTTGATTGCCCCCTAGTTAACCCTTTCACCACTGATCACTGTATAACCGTTACAGGTGACGCTGGTTAGTTTGTTTATTTTTTATAGTGTCAGGGCACCCGCCGTTTATTACCGAATAAAGGTTTAGCCCCCCGATCGCCCGGCGGTGATATGCGTCGCCCCAGGCAGCGTCAGATTAGCGCCAGTACCGCTAACACCCACGCACGCAGCATACGCCTCCCTTAGTGGTATAGTATCTAAACGGATCAATATCTGATCCGATCAGATCTATACTAGCGTCCCCAGCAGTTTAGGGTTCCCAAAAACGCAGTGTTAGCGGGATCAGCCCAGATACCTGCTAGCACCTGCATTTTGCCCCTCTGCCCGGCTCGGCCCAGCCCACCCAAGTGCAGTATCGATCGATCACTGTCACTTACAAAACACTAAACGCATAACTGCAGCGTTCGCAGAGTCAGGCCTGATCCCTGCGATCGCTAACAGTTTTCTTGGTATCTTTTTGGTGAAATGGCAAGCACCAGCCCCAGGCAGCGTCAGGTTAGTGCCAGTAGCGCTAACACCCACGCACCGTACACCTCCCTTAGTGGTATAGTATCTGAACGCATCAATATCTGATCCGATCAGATCTATACTAGCGTCCCCAGCAGTTTAGGATTCCCAAAAACGCAGTGTTAGTGGGATCAGCCCAGATACCTGCTAGCACCTGCGTTTTGCCCCTCCGCCCGGCCCAGCCCAGCCCACCCAAGTGTAGTATCGATCGATCACTGTCACTTACAAAACACTAAACACATAACTGCAGCGTTCGCAGAGTCAGGCCTGATCCCTGCGATCGCTAACAGTTTTTTTGGTAGCGTTTTGGTGAACTGGCAAGCGCCAGCGGCCTAGTACACCCCGGTCGTAGTCAAACCAGCACTGCAGTAACACTTGGTGACGTGGCGAGTCCCATAAGTGCAGCTCAAGCTGGTGAGGTGGCAAGCACAAGTAGTGTCCCGCTGCCACCAAGAAGACGAACACAGGCCCGTCGTGCCCATAGTGCCCTTCCTGCTGCATTCACCAATCCTAATTGGGAAACCACCGCTTCTGCAGCGCCCGTACTTCCCCCATTCACATCCCCAACCAAATGCAGTCGGCTGCATGAGAGGCATTTTCTTTATGTCCTCCCGAGTACCCCTACCCAACGAACCCCCCCAAAAAAGATGTCGTGTCTGCAGCAAGCGCGGATATAGGCGTGACACCCTCTATTATTGTCCCTCCTGTCCTGACAATCCTGGTCTTTGCATTGGTGAATGTTTTGAACGCTACCATTCACTAGTTGAGTATTAGCGTAGGGTACAGCATTGCACAGACTAGGACACACTTTCACAGGGTCTTCCAAGATGCCATCGCATTTTGAGAGACCCGAACCTGGAACCGGTTACAGTTATAAAAGTTACAGTTACAAAAAAAAGTGTAAAAAAAAAAAAAAAAAACACAAACAAAAATAAAAAAAAATAAATAGTTGTCGTTTTATTGTTCTCTCTCTCTCTATTCTCTCTCTCTATGGTTCTGCTCTTTTTTACTGTATTCTATTCTGCAATGTTTTATTGTTATTATGTTTTATCATGTTTGCTTTTCAGGTATGCAATTTTTTATACTTTACTGTTCACTGTGCTTTATTGTTAACCATTTTTTTGTCTTCAGGTACGCCATTCACGACTTTGAGTGGTTATACCAGAATGATGCCTGCAGGTTTAGGTATCATCTTGGTATCATTCTTTTCAGCCAGCGGTCGGCTTTCATGTAAAAGCAATCCTAGCGGCTAATTAGCCTCTAGACTGCTTTTACAAGCAGTGGGAGGGAATGCCCCCCCCCCCACCGTCTTCCATGTTTTTCTCTGGCTCTCCTGTTTCAACAGGGAACCTGAGAATGCAGCCGGTGATTCAGCCAGCTGACCATAGAGCTGATCAGAGACCAGAGTGGCTCCAAACATCTCTATGGCCTAAGAAACCGGAAGCTACGAGCATTTTATGACTTAGATTTCGCCGGATGTAAACAGCGCCATTGGGAAATTGGGGAAGCATTTTTTCACACCGATCTTGGTGTGGTCAGATGCTTTGAGGGCAGAGGAGAGATCTAGGGTCTAATAGACCCCAATTTTTTCAAAAAAGAGTACCTGTCACTACCTATTGCTATCATAGGGGATATTTACATTCCCTGAGATAACAATAAAAATGATTAAAAAAAAAAATGAAAGGAACAGTTTAAAAATAAGATAAAAAAGCAAAAAAATAATAAAGAAAAAAAAAAAAAAAAAAAAAAAGCACCCCTGTCCCCCCTGCTCTCGCACTAAGGCGAACGCAAGCGTCGGTCTGGCGTCAAATGTAAACAGCAATTGCACCATGCATGTGAGGTGTCACCGCGAACGTCAGATGGAGGGCAGTAATTTTAGCAGTAGACCTCCTCTGTAAATCTAAAGTGGTAACCTGTAAAGGCTTTTAAAGGCTTTTAAAAATGTATTAATTTTGTTGCCACTGCACGTTTGTGCGCAATTTTAAAGCATGTCATGTTTGGTATCCATGTACTCGGCCTAAGATCATCTTTTTTATTTCATCAAACATTTGGGCAATATAGTGTGTTTTAGTGCATTAAAATTTAAAAAAGTGTGTTTTTTCCACAAAAAATGCGTTTGAAAAATCGCTGCGCAAATACTGTCTGAAAAAAAAAAAATGAAACACCCACCATTTTAATCTGTAGGGCATTTGCTTTAAAAAAATATATAATGTTTGGGGGTTCAAAGTAATTTTCTTGCAAAACAAAATAATTTTTTCATGTAATCAAAAAGTGTCAGAAAGGGCTTTGTATTCAAGTGGTTAGAAGAGTGGGTGATGTGTGACATAAGCTTCTAAATGTTGTGCATAAAATGCCAAGACAGTTCAAAACCCCCCCAAATGACCCCATTTTGGAAAGTAGACACCCCAAGCTATTTGCTAAGAGGCATGTCGAGTCCATGGAATATTTTATATTGTGACACAAGTTGCAGGAAAGAGACAAATTTTTTTTTTTTTTGCACAAAGTTGTCACTAAATGATATATTGCTCAAACATGCCATTGGGATATGTGAAATTACACCCCAAAATAAATTCTGTTGCTTTTCCTGAGTATGGGGATACCGCATGTGTGGGACTTTTTGGGAGCCTAGCCGCGCACGGGACCCCGAAATCCAAGCACCGCCTTCAGGCTTTCTAAGGGCGTACATTTTTGAATTCACTCTTCACTGCCTATCACAGTTTTGGAGGCCATGGAATGCCCAGGTGGCACAAAACCCCCCCAAATGACCCCATTTTGGAAAGTAGACACCCCAAGCTATTTGCTGAGAGGTATAGTGAGTATTTTGCAGACCTCACTTTTTGTCACAAAGTTTTGAAAATTGAAAAAAGAAAAAAAAAAAAAATTTTTCTGGTCTTTCTTCATTTTCAAAAACAAATGAGAGCTGCAAAATACTCACCATGCCTCTCAGCAAATAGCTTGGAGTGTCTACTTTCCAAAATGGGGTCATTTGGGGGGGGGTTGTGCCATCATGGCATTTTATGGCCTTCAAAACTGTGATAGGCAACGAGGAGTGAAATCAAAAATTTATGCCCTTAGAAATCCTGAAGGCGGTGCTTGGTTTTTGGGGCCCCGTACGCGGCTAGGCTCCCAAAAAGTCCCACACATGTGGTATCCCCGTACTCAGGAGAAGCAGCTGAATGTATTTTGGGGTGCAATTCCACATATGCCCATGGCCTGTGTGAGCAATATATCATTTAGTGACAACTTTTTGTAATTTTTTTTTTTTTTTTTTTGTCATTATTCAATCACTTGGGACAAAAAAAAATAAATATTCAATGGGCTCAACATGCCTCTCAGCAATTTCCTTGGGGTGTCTACTTTCCAAAATGGGGTCATTTGGGGGTTTTGTACTACCCTGCCATTTTAGCACCTCAAGAAATGACATAGGCAGTCATAAACTAAAAGCTGTGCAAATTCCAGAAAATGTACCCTAGTTTGTAGACGCTATAACTTTTGCGCAAACCAATAAATATATGCTTATTGACATTTTTTTTACCAAAGACATGTGGCCGAATACATTTTGGCCTAAATGTATGACTAAAATTGAGTTTATTGGATTTTTTTTATAACAAAAAGTAGAAAATATCATTTTTTTTCAAAATTTTCTGTTTTTTTCCGTTTATAGCGCAAAAAATAAAAACGGCAGAGGTGATCAAATACCATCAAAAGAAAGCTCTATTTGTGGGAAGAAAAGGACGCAAATTTCGTTTGGGTACAGCATTGCATGACCGCGCAATTAGCAGTTAAAGCGACGCAGTGCCGAATTGTAAAAAGTGCTCTGGTCAGGAAGGGGGTAAAACCTTCCGGGGCTGAAGTGGTTAAATAAAATGTCATTTTGTAGGGATATTCTCATACCACAACTGGTTGACAGTCATATAGGAACAGCCATGTCAATACATCTAATCTAATCTGTGTGATGTAATCATAAATATTTATTTTTTTTGCAGAAATTCCAAAGCCTTCTAGGCAACTATTGAATAATAGGCTTACCTTATTTACTACTTTATATATCTTCAGAGCTAATAGACATAATGCCCTTTGTGTCAGGTCATTCCATGTAGTTTAATAACTCGCTGAGTCAGTAAAGACTGCTAAATGAAAGGCCAAACCATCTCATCTATTTAAATATTGATGCAGCCTAATTAGCCATTCTTACCTAATTAATAAACACTGTAAGCTGTTATTTTTATATATAAATGTATACATGGTTTCATGGCTACAGGATAACTAATATGTTTAGGCAATCACCTTGAAGTCTCATTGATTAAGTAAAAGCTTTCTTTTTGTGGTTTTAAATGGGCTTTAACATAGATTTATGACGTATAATAACTGTAGTCTTATGAGGTTCTGGAATAGCAGTGCAAACACTTAAAGGCACTGCAATTTTTAACAGCATTTGGAAAGGCAAAGGTACTGGCCAATATTTTAACAACCCACTACTACTATTACGACTAATTTAAAATAATATTACCAGATCGTATATGCTAAATAAATGAAAGCAATTTCTCCAGCATTTTATAGTTAGAAATATGACACAAATATCCACTTCAGCTCTAACACTTGAATCCCCCCTTTAGACCAAAATATATTGTTTAAAAGGACTAAGAAGGCATAATTTTCTGATATTGTCTAGCAAAAAATATTTTCTATGTATCTTTTAGGCAAAAAAAAAAAGAAAAATCAAAACTAAGTGTTAGTTTAATAAAAATTAAAAAATAACACTAAAATTATGATGAAAGCATTGCAAAAATATTTACAAATTAAATTAAGTATTTGTTTTTTCAATTCTGAACTTTTTAAAAAGTGATTTAAAGAAAAAAAAAATATAAACAAAAAAAAAGCTAAAATGTTTACATATTAATGGTTTATATATGTCAACTCCTTGTGCACTCATATAGATTTTATTTGGATGGATTACAGCCAGTGTTGACACCTATTTCCAGAATTAGGATAATCCTAAAAAATTAGGACTGTTTCCACAACAGATGCTTACAGTACTTCACACCCTTAGGGCTCATTTACGCTAGCATTAGCTCTGCATTCTGTGACTTCATTACTGCCTGTTTAAACCCCTAAAGACCCACACCACATGTGTGTGCATTGCACATGGTTGCCAGGCAGTTGTGGTTCAGCCCTATTTAGATGAATAGGTTATGTTCGGTGGGCAGTACTACCTGCCAAAAGCAACCGGGGGGGGGGGGGGGGGTGACATTTTTGATATGTGCACCCCGTCCATTTTCTTTGCAGCTTAAGGGGGAGCTGTTGGAAGGTGGTAAAAACAGGGTTCAGCTGCGTGTTTCTATGGAGTCATAACCAGAAGTGTAAACCTAGCCTTAAAGTGATCATGCTGTACCTCAAAAACACTAAACTTCAGGTTGTTTGGGGAATTTATATTTTTAAAATATGTGTATCAAACATAGTACAGTATGTCTCATAATAAATGTTTCCTAAAAATGTAAAAGACAAAAAATACTTCATATTTGGCACACATACACAAGTTTTGATTTACAATTTAAAAATTGGCTTAAATGATCAGATTAAAAAAAGACTTGAGATACTTTCATTGGTTTAAAGTAATGATTGAGAATCATACTACTCACCTGGTGTCTGGAAATTAAGACGCCTGAGTTCAACAGGATCAGTGGGATGATGGGATGGGATCTCTTTATTGTTAGGCAAACTGCTCTTTCTCGAGTCTGACTCCGTCCTTTTCCTGTATAAGAAAACTTACAGTAAGATACAATCTGCCAGTGTAGCTTGCGACATTACAACAGTATAGGTACACGATCATATAAGTGAAACAAAAATATACAGCATCAGTAAACCTATATATTAATATAATAATGATTTTTCCAAAAACTATTAAAATAAATATATATGTGAACAACCAAATGCTATTAATTTAAAAATGATCACATGTATAAGAAGATAACCCTTCAAAGCTAATCTCCTTTCCTGAGTGTCCCCCCACAGCCAACTGTTTGCTATAGGGGCACTTGTGTGGGCATGCTCCCAAGCTGACCTGTGTGCATTCATAGGCACACACAGTGTAGCTTGGCCACACCCCCTGCTCCCTCCTCATCGGGTCTTATTGACAGCAGCAGGAGCCATTAGCTCCCTCTGCTATCAATTGATCTTGTGAGAGCAGGGAGAGAGACCATAGCTACTGTGGATGGGCACAGCGCTGGATCGATGTAGGACTCAGATAAGTATTTGGGGAAGGGGGGAACAAACAGCTAATGAAAGTTTTTTTTACCTTAACCCCTTTGAATCAATGGTACGCATATATATGCGGCCTTCCGGCAGATGGGCTTTAACTCCAAACGCCCGTATATATGTGGCCCTGTGTAAACAACTTACCATGCTGAGAGCAAGCTCCCTGCATGCTCCCAGTATGGTAGCCAGGGGAATCGGCAAGCTCCCGATGCATACTTGCGATCGGGAATGTTCCGATCATGTGACCGCTGTGACAGCCAATAACAGCGGTCACATGAACTGCTGGAAACAATTAAATAAAATACTCCAGCGCTAACAAGCATGTGCTCAGTGAAAATATATAACCAAAAATACTGCTGCTAGCACGAAAATAGGATTCACACCTCACCTATACAGTATATTGCAACTTTAAAAATAAAACTGTGCCCGTGCAATAAATTATTTATTATAATCTTCATAGTGTGAAATTATTAAAGTACAATTAGTGAAAAATACCAACAAATTTAAAATGCTCAGTAAAGTGCTTTCTGTGCAATAAATGCAATGGGGGTTATTTACTAAAGGAAAATCCACTTTGCACTTGAAAGTGTACTGAAAGTGCACTTGGAAGTGCAGTCGCTGTAGATCCGAGGGGGACATGCAAGGAAAATAAAAAACAACATTTTAGCTTGCACATGATTGGATGATAAAATCAGCAGAGCTTCCACTCATTTCAGATCTACCCCTTAGATTTAGAGCGACTGCACTTTCAAGTGCACTTTCAAGTACACTGAAAGTGCAAATTGGATTTGCCTTTCGTAAATAACCCCCACTGTGTGCAATTCATAATAAATGTGTGTGTGGTGGAGAAAGTTTTATGTATAAATCTTTATTCGTTTACCATCTTACCAAAGTATAGCACACTAATGAAAATGTACACAGGACACTGATATATATATATATATATATATATATATATATATATATATATATATATATATATATATATATATATATATATACTGTATACATTTTTGAATGGACTGTTTATGACTTTATTTTATTATATTATTTATGTGACACACATTTATTATGAATTGCGCACATTGGGGGTTATTTACGAAAGGCAAATCCACTTTGCACTGCAAGTGCACTTGGAAGTGCAGTCGCTCTAAATCTAAGGGGTAGATCTGAAATGAGTGGAAGCTCTGCTGATTTTATCATCCAATCATATGCAAGCTAAAATGCTGTTTTTTATTTTCCTTGCATGTCCCCCTCGGATCTATAGTGACTGCACTTTCAAATGCACTGGCAGTGTAAAGTGGATTTTCCTTTAGTAAATAACCCCCATTGTCTTAATGGCACAGAAAGCAATTCACTGAGCATTTGTTGGTATTTTTCACTAATTGCACTTTATTAATTTCACACTATGAAGATTATAGTAAATCATTTATTGCGCAGGCACAGTTTGATTTTTAATATTTTTAAGGTCATATAAACTGAAAGCCCACCTCCGCCTATCAGCTTTTAGAACTCTTAAAGGGCCGGGAGATGGTTGGCGGGAAGGAGTTAATGCAGGTAAAGCAATAAGGTAAATATCTTTTGACTTTAGAATCAGAACCATTTTAAAGTAATCCTGGCACTTGCTAAACTAGGTAGACAATTGTTTTAATTTAAATCAATTTACTTGAGTGAGTTGCTATTATATAATTTACTAATATGTACTTAGAAAACAACATTCTGAAACTGTTTTATTAAATATGCTCATACTCAAGTGACCTTCTTCCAAATATTATTCCTTTTTTATGGACATTTATCCAGAATTTCAGTGGAACTCTGTTTCAATTTTCTTAAATGTATAGTAGATGTCAGTGGGAAAAGTGTTACTTTTTTGTTAACAGACCACTGACATAGAGACAGATGGAGGCCTACAAGAGCATATTAGCTCATTTATATGTTGTCAATTTACTGGGGCTTCTCAATTGTGTTAAGGAGCCAAGACTATTGCTTTTTGTAAACATATGGCTAATTGTTTTCTGGACAACACTGACTGATTCCCCTTGCAAATGCTTCTCTGGCTTTGCATGCTTGAAATCATCTACCACCTTTTGGATGAAGCGAGTTACAATGAGCTCAAGCCATGGCTGAGTTGTTTAATGTGTGACAAAGAACTCATCAGTTTCCTATCTTAATAAAATCTCATCCCAGTGCCATTTTCGGCAAGCATTTTCTGTGCACTTTTAGCATAACAAAGACTAGGAGTTTATTACCTATACAAAAGTATTGGAAACATTTAATTATTTGTAGGTGATGATATCAGCAAGCTGAATACTAATTACAGAAAATAAGCCCCGACAAGTCTTGCAAGTGAGCTCAAGAAGAGAAAATTAATAAATTCTGTGACTTGCCGGCAAGGTCTTCACTTCGAATAACAAAGCTAAATTAGAATAGGAATACTCAATAATGGTTTGGTAAGTCAGCTATGGTGTATTTGTTAGCATTACAAAGGTTTCTTGTTGATTTTTCACCCACAGAAAATATGGTTCAACTTTCAGTTCCTCTCTAACAACATGTTTTTACATTTCAAATAGTAAAACGTTTTTAACTTGTACTCTTAGACATATATTATGCAGATATTCTAAAATGTCTATTTTTTTACAGCCAGAAGAGTATGGCATTCATTGGGATGCACTTATAGTTTACAATTCTGAAGAACCTAGTTTTTATTCATTGTTGCAGAGGAGCAGCTAAAATGTCTTGAGCTGTAATATAGGCTCTGACCCAGAAAGCTTAAAAAGTATCATTAGCGAGTGATAACTTAAAACTTATAATAACGCATGTACAGTATGTGCTATGTATGCATGATAAAGTTATGTACATGAAGTCATACTGCACATGATATGTTGTAGATATCCAGTATTTCTCTGTACAGTGTCTGGGTCCCAGCCATTTCACACACAGCCAAATTAGAGAAGTATGTTCCAAGGTTTATCATTGTTTCTATAGATCTGTCAGTAGATTTTTGTGCAGTGGGTCAGTTATGCTACTTAGTCTTCCAAACTTCCTTAGGGCATAGGCCCAGGAACATCTGGTGAAAACCTAAATGCATATCTGTATATACAGTATATACAAACACATGCACACACACACACTGGTCAGTTATTATACTACTGTGAAACACTTCTCACCTGTCTGGTTTACTGCTCCATTTTAAAGAAGCACAAAAGAAAAAGGTTAAATGTTAGATGACAAGTAAAGCTCCAAATTTATATGTATTACTTGATAGTTACCTAAAACACAGAGATCACTACAGCCTCTTATATTATATGCAAGCAATTAAGCACAAATAAAATCAAATCATAATGAAACTGAATATCCCATTATTATGTGTTTTAACAGATATTTCACATAATGCTGACCATAACTTCACTTTATGTACACCACCTCAATTTGCTGGTGGGGAAAGTATGTTGAAACTATCTACGAACTTGAAGTTCTAACCCATGACTTGCCATGAGCCACCTTAGAAGGTGGCAGCAAAGCAGTCTTGCCTCACAGAGAGCCAGGACTGTGAAGGAGTGTGGGTAAATATTTTATGACTCTAAATGGTAATACTCATAGCAGTGGCAGAAAAAAAGCTATGTAACTAAAGTACATTTTTGGCATCAGTTCAACGTGAAGTGTTAGCATTGAAAAAAATTATTTAACTGCTTGCCGAACAGCTGCTGCAGTTTTACTGTGGCAGAATGGCACGGCCGGGTCAAAACAACGTTACCTTATGTCACTTCATCTTTTGGCCACTAGGGGCAAGTGCGTGCCACCAGAGGAGCGCGCGCACGCCTGCAGCATGTGCCCGGAGCAAATGCGAGTGCCCGGTGGGCGCGATGACCGCTGGGCACCCGCAATCACTCGTGACAGAGCGAGAACCAGGATCTGTGTGTGTAAACACACAGATCCCGGTTCTTTCAGGGGAGTAGAGACAAATCGTGTGTTCATAGTTCATACTAAGTATGAACAACGATCTCTCGCTCCTCCTAGACAGTCCCATCCCCCCTAAAGTTAGAACACATCTAGGGAACACAGTTAACCCCTTGATCACCCCCTGGTGTTAACCCCTTCCCTGCCAGTGACATTTAGACAGTAATCATTGCATTTTTATAGCACGGATTGCTGTATAATTGTCAATGGTCCCAAAAATGTGTCAAAAGTCCAATTTGTCCACTGCAATATTGCAGCCCCGATAAAAATCCCAGATCGCCGCCATTACTAGTAAAAAAAAAAAATAATAATAATAAAAATGCCATAAATCTATCCCCTATTTTGTAGATGCTATAACTTTTGCACAAACCAATCAATATACGCTTATTGCGATTTTTATTACCAAAAATATGTAGAAGAATACATATCAGCCTAAACTGAGGAAAAAATTTGCTTTTTTATAAAAAATGGGGGTACTTATTATAGCAACAAGGACAAAATATTGTGTTTTTTCAAAATTGTCGCTCTTTTTTTGTTTATAGCGCAAAAAATAAAAAACGCAGAGATGATCACATAATACCAAAAGAAAACTCTATTTGTGTGAAAAAAAAGGACGTCAATATTGTTTGAGTACAACACTGCACAACCGCGCAATTGTCAGTAAAAGCAACGCAGTGCTGTATCGCAAAAAATGGCCTGGTCATTGAGCAGCCAAATCTTCTGGGGCTGAAGTGGTTAAACACAAAAGTGCAAAGGCCAAAGTGCATTTGCACATAAGCAGTTGGTTTAAAAACTCTTTCACTACCAATACAATGAACTGTGAATTTGTGGAAGCTAACATAGATAGTCTTGATTTATAATAAGAATTTGAATATTATTAGTTCATTAGGTTACACTAAACGTGAATGTACTGAAGTGATCTTATAAAGCATACACATTAGGAGGAAAAGATCACCACTACTCCTGACTAGCCCAGGTGAATAAATGATAAGGAATGACCTCAGCCTACATGTCTCCACCAAACCACACACTCTGATGCATTTTGCCCCACCCACCGGAGCTTTGTCATAGGGACTGTGCAGAGTTGCCAAAGCGTAAATGAACAAGCTGAAGTTAGAAGATGATTGGTTACCATCCACAGCTGCACCAGATTCTGTGTTCACCGGTTTTAGTAAATCTCACCCTCCATGTCATTTTTGTACAAATACCAATATAATTATGCTGCATGAACTCCAGGTGTCACTTTTATTGCACACAATTACACAAAAATCCAGTAAAACTTACCTCTTATAAAGAAGAATTGCTATCACAATACAGATGATGAAAACCACAGCAAGAACTGGTCCCACTACCCATATCAATCCCTCTTCTTCATCTGTCATTGGCTGTGGATCAAGTTCCATAGATACAACTGGATCTGAATAGGGGCTTGTGGCATACATTGTCTGAAAATATGCAGTTATGAATCAGTATCTAACAGTTTTGTTCATATCAGCTTATATACAGTGATAATACTCAAAAAGTTGTATGCAGGTAAAATTGATGTAAATAGATGGGTATATTCGCTTGTGAATCAAAAGCATGGAATGCCTCCTCCACCACTTCCTGCACTTTTGAGCTCCATAGAGAGTTTCAATCAGAGAAAAAGGCTACTGCTGTGCTTCCTCTTTAGAGAACCCAGAATACTTTGCCCAACTGGTGTCATGGGTGCTCCCAGTACTACAGGTGTCCTTGCAATTTTATATAATTAATTAAAGCATATGTAAAACATCTATTTAAAAACTTGGAACCTTGTGCTTTGCCCATACAGGGAAAATAAACAAATAAACATTGCTGCCAGCCCCCACAGCATATTAAACTCACCTTTCCCTAGTTCTGCTTCTGGGAAAATTCAAGTTCATGGGGACCATGGGGCTTTCTTTCCTCACACATGGTAGCACTGATGCTTAGCAATTAGATGCTTAGGCAGAACATCATTACAAGGAATAAGTAGAGAGTCATCATCCTTGTGTGGGCACTAACTAAGACCAACTTAGAGCTAGAGCAGGGCTTCTTCCCCACACTGCCAGCAACAGGGAAGTAAATGGAAAATATGTATAAGCCATTATGGGGTCATAGTTCATCTTTACAAAAAAGATTGTTCAGGTAAGGGGTGTCTATAGATAAAAACAAACTGTGCAGCTTTGATCCACGTTAATAATACCCTTGCTATAGCTGTAGGCCATTTATGTACCTCCTGAACCATGACTGAAAAACTCCCAGAGAAGGCATCAGCCCATCCTGCATTGTTACTAGGATGTTGCTAAGGCACTACCCACTGTTACTGTTCACCCCCAACATCACAGGAGTAAGCTCTAAAATGCTAAGCTCAAAGTTACTGCATCAGAAGTGAGAAACCACATGTGAGGGTGTTTAAAATAGAGAAAGAACTTGCTTCTGTGATGAACAGTAACAGTCTTAGCAATGTCCTAGCAACATAGCAGGATGGGATGATGTCATCTCTGGGAGTTTTGCAGTCGGGCTTCAGGAGGTACATAAATGACCTACACCTATAGCAAAGGCATTATTTAGCTTCGGTCAAAACTACACTTTTTTTTTTTTCTACAGACACCTCTTACCTGTGTAGGCAGTTTTTTGGTAAAGGTTAACTATGTCTTTAAAGTGAACATGTTGTTTTACCATGAATATGCAACACACAGATTCATCCCAAATAGTTAAGATTAACCATTGGGTTACAAGTATAATAAAATATTTTTGCTACTGAAAGAAAAAGCTTGTTGGAAGTTACAGCACCACAACAAGTGGTTAGATCTTTCAGCTGCAAATACATTTAATCAACTGTGTAGTTTTAGCCTTGCAAATCACTATACTATAGACTTGTCAGTATATAACCATCTACATACATTGGCAATGACCGCCTACTCAGTGCATCAAAGCTCATGATACTATAATAGACAGTAAACAGAATTTCCAGCTAGCAGCATACAGCTATATGGATTATGAACCACAAATCTGTGATATGGCTCAACAATAATAAAGAGAAATAATTATCCTAGATACATTTACTGACATCAGTCATTATGTTATTACACATGCATGATTCAATTCATGCACTCTAGCCATATGTTTAAATCCATATAGGCACAATCATTATTTTGAAATGCTGCATTGCTTAGCATTTCTGTAAAATGCAGTTTTATGCACATGTTGTTTTAAAAAATAAAAAAATACATTTTCAAAAATCTATGTTGTGCTTAAACAAATTAGAGTGCAATCTATGTTGAATCGTTTCCCAGAAAGCTGTAATTTGCTTACATATTAGCTATTAATTTCCAGAATATAACTTTCAGTTCATGTCTGTTATCATGTGGCTGGAATGATGTTTGCCCATAAAAGCTATTTATTCATGCAATACCCAGACAAAGCAGGAACCTTTCATTTTCCACAGACATTTTAAAATATATAACTGCTGGAAAGTTCATGCTCCAGTACTTTCTGTAATAATCTCAGAGAGGAAGGTCTATCAATTGCAGAGCATCTCTGAACAGGAAATGAGGAAATTGGTACCACTCTTCACATTTGCTAGAGTCACACACCATTCAGATATTATTCAATACACTGCTAATTACATTCTTAGGTATTACAAGTGGAGAAATTGAAGGTTAATGCAAGTCATATCTAAGGTAATTAGAAGTAACACAAGGCAGGTTTTAATCTATAAAGCTAGGAGATTTAATGAAACATTATGCATAGTATCACCAGTCAAGGAAGCTATAGGAATTATACTCACTGGAGCTATTTTAAGCAGTTACACATGGTTGGAGAGCCTTGAGCAGACTCAGAACATGCTTGTGAGATTATATGTCCTACTTGGACTAGGAAAGTTCTGGAATCTTCCAGAGGGAATTAAGCCCAGTACCTGGTAGTCTGGATTTGCCTGCTCAGTTTGCTTGCCAAGAGCTCTACTAGGACAATCACAACAAATAAAAATTGAAGATAAAGCAAGATTTATGATATGCTAATTAAGTTTAAGGTATATGTAAAGCCATTTTCTGGGACAGAGAATGGTAGGGTTACAAACTGTCTGTCTGTCTTTTTTTTTGCCACCTATGTCCCATTATTGAGGCAATTTATTAAACATCCTAATAGAGACACAACAGGAAGTGAGAGAAAATCTCAGCAAAGTGAGGGTATTCCTCTTTTAGAAAACTGTTACTACAAGTACCCCAATTAAAAGATCTCCCCTCTATTTCTGTTTCAGGAACAATTTAAAGTTTAGAATCTCCCCTGTGTGGACACAGGCAGCATTAAAACCTAGGAGAAACTAGGTATACTCACTCTTCCACTGTATTTATGGAGGAGCAACATAGCCACCCTTGGACAGCAACATTGTCCACCATGGAAAGGGTAGGGATAGATGGACTGGTAGATTTAGATGGACCTTACTGAAGTGAATAACACTTTAAAGTCTAACTCCAGCTATAATTTTTTTTTAACAGTTACAGCAACAGTTTATTTCTCCCTTTGAGATAAAGGTTTTAACTATGGTAATAAAGGTCAACCATAGAAAGCACCATGTCAATGTTAAATGGTTTTTGACTTAAACGATTTATAACTTCCATTTTTGCTGGACAGCTTGGTCTAATTAAAGCCTGGTACACGCGATGAGAATATCAGAAGATCTGGTATCGTACGAGAAAAATGTTAGGCTACTTTCACACTGAGGTGCTTAACAAGCGCTATAGCGCTAAAAATAGCGCCTGCAAAACGCCTGTAAAGTGCCTCTCCTCTCACTCCAGTGTGAAAGCCTGAGGGCTTTTCACACTGGAGCGGTGCACTGGCAGGACGCTCAAAAGAGTCCTGCAAGCAGCACCTTAGAGGCGCTGTAGGAGCGGTGTATACACCACTCCTAATGTGCCCCTGCCCATTAAATTCAATGGGCAGCTCCGCCAAAGTGCCGGCAAAGCACCGCTGCAGGTTTTAACCCTTTGTTGTCCATTAGCAGGGTTAAAAGCACCCCGCTAGTGGCCAAAAAGGTAAAGTGCCGCCATTTTTAGTGGCGCTTTACCACCGACGCCCACCTGCCCCAATGTGAAAATGCCCTTAGTGTTTGTCCCTACAGATAATTTCGGATGAAAGCTGCGTACCAACGATCACATTATCGTACAATGCTTTCGAAAGCGGTATTTTTGTATGATTTTCTGATCATGTGTACGAGCCTTTGGGAAGTAGAAGCATAATAGACTTACTGGCAAGATCAACAGATATAATAAAACTATGATACAAAGGGAACTCAGAAAAAAATCCTATGTTAATGCTGTTGACAGACTGTATCATATATTTCATTTTTAATTTTGCCCATTAAGAAAAAAGTAAATGTGGCACTACCTAAAAATAGCTGATACACCTAGTGCTCACAATAATTAATATTGGCATAAATCAGTAAGGCTACTTTCACACTGAGTCACTTTATAGGCGCTATAGCGCTAAAAATAGAGCCTGTAAAGTGCCTCTTCTGTCACTCCACTCTGCTTTTACACTGGAGCGGTGTGCTTGCAGGACGTTAAAAAAAGTCATGCGAACAGCATCTTTGAGGCGCTTTAGGAGTGGTGTGTAGAGTGCTAGAGCCAAAGTGCCGCTATGACAGCGGTAAAGAGCCACTAAAACTAGTGGCGCTTTACCGCCAACGCCCGCACCGCCCCAGTGTGAAAGGGGTCTTAATTACCTCAAAATTGCCTCATTCATCAAGGTGCTGCTAGACCCTTGTGGTCTCTGCTTGAGGTGAGCTGCTAGAATTCACTGGGTGAACTCTGAATAGTGAAAAGAATTGTAACCACATTATCCTGGATGGGAAAAGGAGTGTGTTCACAAAACTTTATTAACTGACTTTATTTGCATCGTGGCTTTTTTCCTATTACTCCACATTCCTTCAATAATTTTTCTTCTTCATGTGCACTCTGGATTGGATTGTTATTCTGCATGTTTTTTTATTGGACTACATTATTATGTATAAGGACACTTTTGTTTTTTATTATGTCTCACTCACTGAAGTGATGTGTTGATTATTATTATTTGTTATAATTATTTTTTTTTTCTGCGGCACAGGTTATTTGTTATTTTAAATATATTCTGCATTGTTACCCCTTTATGCCAATATTAATTACTGTGAGCACTAGGTGTGTCAGCTATTTCTTTTTAAATATAAAAACTTGATATTTAGCAATGCATTTTACACTATGATATTCCTAAATCAAGTTAACAAAAAAACAATGTCAGCAATCTGTACTGTACAAGAAACCTGCTTCTTCCAAATTTCATTATCCAGTCTTCTAGCCCCCAAAATCATAGTACTCCCTCTGTCCCATGAATCTCTGTCCTGCACATACAGTACACACATAAACAAATATATATATATATCCACAAAGGCTAAAGGAGATTGCGCAAACCTTAAACACATTATTAAATAATCATACAAAACACATAAACATGTGAGTGAATCGGTCAATGTGAATCAATTTAAATTGTGTTGAAAAGTCCCAAACACATAAAATAAACTTGAAATGAAGTAATAATGAATGCAACTTCTGATGTAGCACCCAAAAATCTGCAATGGCAACTGGTCAGTACTTTATATCCCAGAGGAGAAGTAAACTAAAAAGCCAGATGGCCTCTTACTGGACAAGATGGACCCCAAGTTCTAGGGATCAAACTTGCCTGGTATGCACAGTAATCAGCTGTGATGTTCCACCTGGTCCGCTAAAAAGCACTAGCCACTCTCCTCCGCTAAAGACAATGAGACGTTTAGTAAGTTTCCAACCTTCCAGTCACTCTGCCTGATGCTCCTCCAGTAAGTATAAAGGATTTAGAAAAAAAGCAACTTCATGGTGCAGTAAAAAATGGAAGTTTATTCCAAAATTTTGCATACGCACAGTGAGGAAATACAGTACAGACACAGCCGCAAGCTTTCAGACTGCCAGCTGGTGCATGGTGACATCACAAGATTCTCTCCAACCAATGCGTTTCCCTGTAACAAGCATTCCCTGTAACAAGTCGATGCTTGTTACAGGGAAATGCATCAGTAGGAGAGAATCTTGTGATGTCACCACGCACCAGCTGGCAGTCTGAAAGCTTACGGCTGAGTCTGTACCATATTTCTTCACTGTGCTTATGCAAAATTTTGGAATAAACTACCATTTTTTACTGCACCATGAAGTTCGTTTTTTTCTAAATCCTTTATACTCACTGGAGGAGCATCAGGCAGACTGACTGGAAGGTTGGAAGCTTACTAAACATCTCGCTGTCTTTGGCGGAGGAGAGTGGCTAGTGCTTGTAGCGGACCAGATGGAACATCACAGCTGATTACTGTGCATACCAGGCAAGTTTGATCGATATAACTTTGGGTCCATCCTGTGTGGTAAGAGGCCATCTGTTTTTTTAGCTTACTTCTCCGCTGGGATATAAAGTACCGACCAGTTGCCATTGCAGATTTTTGGGTGCTGCATCGGAAGTTGCATTCATTATTACTTCACTTCAAGTTTATTTTATGTGTTTGGGACTTTTTAACACAATATTAATTGATTCACATTGACTGATTCACTCACATGTTTATGTGTTTTGTATGATTATTCAATAATGTGTTTAGGGTTTGCGCAATCTCCTTTTTTCATTATATGTTTGTGAATTGAGTATTTAATTTTCGGAGGTAGCAGCATTCACATACACATGTACCTTTATCATTTTTTTCACTTTTTTGTATCACATATAATATTGTATCACATACAATATTGATCACATTATCAGTTTGGTAAGCCTAGAATAATTAAACTATATATCCACAAAGGCTATCACAATACTTTTTTATAATTACACAAAGTGCACTTGTGTATGTAGTTCTTTAATCTAACAAGATAATCATATTTCTATAAAAAAAAAACTACTTTGGCACTGCAACTGGCAATATTTTGTAGCTCATATGCTGTCTACTCATTACAAGAAATAATATCAGAAAAAAATGGAGCTTGCTTTGATTGAATTGCTTTGCTGAAATACAAGCATGAGAAAAAGTACATTTCATTGTTATACAAATTAAAAAAAAAAAAAATGTGCAAGACCAGTTTTATAATTTGAGATCCTTTGTAAAGACTCATCACCTCTGATTAATCGGTTTTGCATATGTTGATGATGTTAATAAAGGCACACTTCAAGTAGTCACAGTGCCATTGTAAGCTAATATGTGATCCATTTCAAAGAGTACAGCATACAAATGTTTTCCAAAATGAGCACATCACAAACATTTAACCAGTCATCTTCTAAAGAATATGCACTATAAAGACTACCTGCAATTGCACTCTTTTTATTATTTTAAGAGCTTACCATTATTATGTAATTACATTAAAACCTAAATGTTATCTAGAAAAAAAGCAATTTCAAAGTGAACTCTATACACTGAAAAGATTTTAGCAATTTTACTGTAGCTTCTTACATGACTGTTTTGAAGAGTGTGATATTTTTCTTGTCAACCTTTTTATCAAACTGATTGCTAAGTTGCTAGGTCAGCCTTAAAGGCTAAGTTCACCTTTTTGTTTATAAATTCCAGCTCCCCTATGTACCAATAAACCATGTGTACCCAATGTACTTCTTTTGCAGACAAAAAGCTTCTGTCTTTTAGGACGCACCTTACCTCAAACCTCCAGTGTGTTCCATAAATAACTCTTCCATTACTTCAGCTCTATCCTCTATCCATGTGGTATTTGGGACAGAAAAACCAGAAGAAGGAAGTAGTTTACCAGCTGACCTCATTAACACACACCCTGCGCCTGTTCTCCCCCTCTAGGAGATTGCTCCTGCACACCTCTGTACTCAAATGCAATCATTATCAGTCTATAAACCATTATCTATTCTCACTAAATACACAGCCAGGTTCTTCCTAGTTTTATATGTTACCGTCCTCTTGCATAGATCGTACATTTGCCAGAGTATGCAGAACTGAGTGATAACAGTCTATGTGGAACAAAACTATAGTATTGAAAACAGGAGAAGTGTGTCCCTGGAAGTCTGTAAAGCTCACCATACACTATACAATTTGATTGTAAAAACCCCATTAGATCAACCATCAACTATGTAATGCAAGGGCCTGCCTAACTGGATACAGACTGATTGGATAGATAGGTATGTCCTCCTATTATATGGTTTTGGTACAGGAGATTGTACAATCAGATCGTATGGTGTATGGCCATCATTATACACTTAAAATGAGATAGTCGCACTTTTGATGCCATTAATTGTTAATGGCACCCCAAACACATAAACAAACACTCATTTTGCCACATGAAAAAACTAGGGATAAACACAGCAAAACACGCAGTAAAAAAAAAGTGCAAACCACAACAAAATATCCCATGAGCTACTTTGCAATGGGCAAGCGCACCAAGAATTGTGTTAAAAACCGTGCCACGCTCTGCTCTAAAAAAAAGTTTTGAAGCTTCTTTGGGGCATATGTATGGCAGCTCTATTAAAGTGAATAGGCTGCCCTGTCTGTGACGAGCGTAAACGTTCCAAAACGCCCCACCCCCATGTGGGAATGTTTCCTGCTTTGTGGAGATGTGAATGGAGCCTGACAGGTGAGTATCTTCATCCACTCCCTCCTTATATATTAGTATAAAGATGGTCATACAATCTCTGCACAATGTCCTTTAGATTTAACACAACTTTGGACCCACCTGAATAATCTATTCAATTTGTATCAAATCAGACAGGCCATTGCACTACATAACTGATGGTAGATCTATAGGAGAGTGTACAATCATGTGATAATGTGTATGGTCACCTTAAGAAAAGATTTAGGAACATGGATGGAAATAAACTAAGAGGTGGTGTAGTAATGAGGGAGGTGTGCTCCAGAGTGGTAATACACACCTATTCTGTGATGCACTAAGACAGTGTATGATGGGATATGACACAAAGGAAGTGATGGAAGCAGAAGGAATTTTTTAGAAATTCAAACAGAAAGGTGAAGATTGAAATCTTCCATGGACAAGGTAAGCAAGAGATAAAGACACTGGAATGGCTTGAGCCAAAAAACATTAGAAAAGGCTTCTATTTATTATGAATAGTAAAATTCTGCTTGAAAAGGTGAACTTAGCCTTTAATCGCTATCTAATTTATCTAAGAGGTCTGTTAGGCCATATCATCAAAATGCCTATTGCAGGGGATCCCAATAGTTTTACTTTAAAGTGAAGCTCAACCCAAAAAGAGGAAGTTACACTTTAAGCACTCCTCCTCCACCTATGTTTTGACAGGTCCTGCTTCCACTTCTGCTCGGACTGTCTAGGTGATCCGAGCAGAAGTTCTCCTTTCCCCTTCCTTTCCTGAAATTTTCTGGGACATGTCACAGGCCCCAGAAGATTGCCCGACCATTCAGGAGGTGCAGCCACATCGCGCATGCTTAGTGCGCACCCGGCTGTGAAGCCGCAAGCTGTTACAGCCGGTTGCCCACAGTTGTAATGCCAGCACCAGGGAGAGTTAGAGAATCGATTGTCCGGGTGGCCACAACGCTGCATCTTGGGACAGGTTGATTGTGCACTTATTAAAAGTCAGCAGCTACAAAAGGTGACTTTTAATAAACACAAAAATGACTGGAACTCCGCTTTAAGCTGTGTTCAGATTTTAGGTAAAGCCAAAGGTTAATTAAGCAACTGAGATTTCGGGGGTTGTGGTAAACAGTGTACACACCCACAGGTTGCTGTATTGTAAGGATGTGACAATTTAACTTTTTGACAGTGCCCAAAATAAAATCACAAGGTACAATTTTTGGAAATCATAGATGTTTGCAAATGTAATTTAAACTGCATGCATTTACAAGTTTGTATGTCAATTATGGAGCTTTTTGTAAGTAAACCTTTACTAATTCACCCTTTATATTTTCTTTAGGGATCTACATTATATTTTACCATAATAGATAGTTCAGTATGAATTTAACACTACTCACCATTTCAGTGTTTTCTATGACAGCTAGCACAAAGAACACATATTCTTGTCCATTTTGCAGTGGCTTATTCTCAAAGCCGCCATAGTGTTTCTGATCACCCAGGGTAAACTCAGTTGGAAGAATATCAAAGTGAGCTGCGATGTAGGGTTTTGAGTCAGCTTCTCTCTTGAAACGAATACTTCTTCGCCTCCGTGAAATGTCTTTCAGCAGCTGAAAGCAGTCAAGGAAACAGGAATATTACATACAAAGTTAAGATACAGTATTGTCCTTCTGCGCATCCACCCTTTGAGGTATATCCCTTATATCCACTATCCACAGAAATGGATGAACAGTAAGGCAGATCACTTCTTAACAGGCTTACCTGGCAAGATCAATGCCCCAATGTGGTAGCATAAT
Source organism: Aquarana catesbeiana (assembly GCF_042186555.1). Taxonomy (NCBI): domain Eukaryota; kingdom Metazoa; phylum Chordata; class Amphibia; order Anura; family Ranidae; genus Aquarana; species Aquarana catesbeiana. The sequence continues at coordinate 410,921,043 of NC_133324.1, forward strand.
GCCAGATAGGAAAATAAATAACTGTGCAAAAACAAAAGACATCAGGGGCATCACTATGGATTAAACATGAGACCTTGAAATTAATTAAAAAAGTGATTCACTCACAAGGGTTTAATGAAAAACATGCCTATCATTTCCTTTACATGTTGCTATGGGATAGAGTAATCTGCCATTCAGCACAAGGACAATCATCACAACTGGTCTGGTAAAGCATGTGAAAACTGCAGTGTATTAAAAGAGAACAATGTATGTAGTGAACAATGGTTGTGCCCATTTATTTTCAGAGGTAGAAGTGCATGTAAGTGAATGTAGAACTAGCAGCCTGCTGTGGCCAGTGTACAGTCTGTGATCAAGGAATTGTTTTTTCCAGCAGAGTAGGTCATTCAAGTGTTGACCTGCCAAAAGATGGCATGGATAGGTGTCCTCTCAGCTGCGGAACAAGCACAGTGTCTGTTTTGGGATCACTCTTTTTCAAGTCTCTTTTGGACTAAAAAAACATATCTAATGTTTGGGGGTTATGAGTGATTTTCTAGCAAAAAAAAAATTTACATGTAGAAGAGGAGTGCCAGAATAGGCCCAGTATGGAAGTGGTTAATACTAAAGGTAGTAAATGATCTGCCTTCCATCTGGCCCTCACTCTAAGCATCTAAGAACACAAGCAAGCATAAGCAAAGAGCAACTAAGATCTATTCTCCCTGTATAGATCGAATGTGGGGAAAAAAAGAAAACTGAACAAACAGTATATGCTTTTTTAAAACATAACAGATATTTAAGACAACCCAAAAATCTAATTCTAAGGGAGAAAAAAATTGTGCCAGCTAACTGGATGAACTGTTTCTTGCCCACAACCCTAGTATAGACAATAAACAAAAAAGTATTCCTCAAAATTTGGGATTTTAACAGACCAGAAACAGTGAATGGTATGATATAATATAAAAGTACAAAGTTTATTTGTGAAAAATCTGATAAAATGGATCAATAAAAACAAACACATAGCATATATGACAGCATTGAAACAAACCAAGAGATAACCTATTGGTAAACTGCCTATAGATGCAGGACAGCAGAAAATCCAACTTGTTTCAACAGAAATAATGGAGGTCTTAGTCAGGGACAAAAGGTTATGCAGTTCCAGATTTTTTCAAAGTGAATCCTATGTGCTGATGATTCAGGGACTGGAAGTCATAGCTCAAGAGCAAAAGAAAAAGCAGCTAAGAGTGCCAACAGGAAAGAAAGGACGCCGTCAAACGGGGCCCCAATTTCAGACCGGAAGAACCCAAAAGGGACCAGAGCAAATGAAGGACCAGTAACTCTTGGTAATGGCTCCAGAAATCTTAATTACACAGAGTACATGGGGTCACTGAGTGTAAGGGTAGTATAGTGCATCGATATAGCCAAAAGCAGATATATATTTGGATTGTAAGTGTTTTTGCTGAATGCAAAGTGCAACAAGCATCAAGACTAGGGAGAGGACCGAATATGAAGCATTGTGGGAGATGCCACTCGCATACTGCACTGCTGAATTACAAGATATGATAGAACGCTACAGTCTGATGTAAGATGTCTCTACCTGGATTGGCATAGTACTTGTAACCGATGCTCCATCTTCAGTCCTCTCCCTAGTTTTGATGCTTGTTGCACTTTGCATTCTGCAAAAACACTTACAATCCAAATTTATATCTGCTTTTGGCCTTTTTGTCCCTGAAGAAGACCACCATTATTTCTGTTGAAACACGTTAGATTTTCTGCTGTCTTACATCCATAGGCAGTTGACCTTGGTTTGTTTAAATGCTGTCATATATGCTATGTGTTTGTTTTTATTGATCCATGTTATCAGATTTTTCACAAATAAATGTTGTACTTTTATATTATATCATACCATTCACTGTTTCTGGTCCGTTAAAATCCCCACTTTTGAGGAACCCTTTTTTGTTCATTAATTCTATGGAGTTACATAGGGGTTGATTTTCTAAAGGCAAATAGACTGTGTACATTGCAAAGTGCAGTTGCACTCTACAAGTGCATTTGCTCTAAAATGTAGTAAATGAGGTAAAGCTTCACTTTTGCAAAGAGTACCCAATCACGTGCAAGGAAAAAAAAAAAAAAACAGCATTTTGGTTTCACATGATTGGATGATGGAAGTCAGCAGAGCTTCTGCCCATTTACTAAGCTCTGGAGCAACTGCACTTGCAGAGTGCAACTGTACTTTGCAAAGTACACAGTCTATTTGCCTTTAGTAAATCAACCCCTTAGTGTTAGGACTGGTAACTATGTGCCAGCACCAGACAGTCTAGTGGCTCTCATCCTTTAAACTATACAGTACATTTGAAGCCCAACTCGAGGAAAATATAAAATTAATTGCTTGTTTTGCCTAAGAGAGAGGAGAAACACTTGTAGCCCCACTGCAAGGGATACTTTTTTAGTTGCTTGGAGTTGGGTCTTAAAGACAAGCAGGGAAAGTGTCAAACATAAAAATTGAACAGGAAAAGTGTTAAACAGAAAATGTAATTTTAAAGGGAAATATTTAAACAGGAAAAATATAATTGTAATACCCAAATAATTCTGAATATAAAAACCAAATAAAAAAGATCTTTTGATTTAACTTATAATATAGTGATAACTCTCCTCCATGATATAAATAATGTATTCAAATTAATGCAGTTGAGAGGTTAATTGAGGGTCAAGGAACTGATCTCTAGGTAAATCAACTGCAATCTACTGACTGCCAAGAAGGAAACAGAATAGTAAATGGTACATTTTTCTGAAGAGAATAAAGGAACAACTGAGACATCTTAACAGTGTTAAAGTAGTACTAAAGGCATTTTTCTAAAAAACAACTCAACATTAAAGGGGGGGGGGGTCTTGGGAGAGACAATAACAGAAACTTTAATTTTTTGGGTATAGATCTGTTTTAATCATTCTTTAGTCCAGGAAAGTAAACACTTCCTTACTAAAGATTTTAAAACACTTAAGTTTTCCCTAAATGTACTTTAGCATCCTCCGACTTCCTTTGCACCACTTCCCTGAACTTCCTGTTAGGTAGTGCATACACCTTACATTATTACTCTCTACCATAGTATATTCTTCAGGACTACATTTTCCATTATGCCAAGCGCAAGTGTGCATATGCCTCCCAATTACTGATAAAAGTTTGTAGGGATGCAGTCTGCACAAACACAAAAGCAGACCATCATAGGGTAGACATGCCTCTGCTCTTCCTTGCTTTTAAAGTGACAGCTATGCCTCCGGAGCCATTGCCAGTCATTTTCCTTTGGAAGAGGAGCAGAGCTGTTTCTTTGGGATTTGTTGTCCTCTCAGGTTGTGTATGTGTGTCAGTGCACAAAGCATACCAACGCCACTTTGTAGTCTGATGCTGGGAATGTGCACGCAAAGATAAGACCCTGCAAAGAAAAGGGGCCACCCTAACACCGTAAAGTGGGGCCAGCACTAAAGGGATCATTTGGGGCAGGGGAATGGGCTCTTTACAACACTGAAAAGCAGTATATAATATAAGTTGGCATTAGCAGTAAAAATATCAAAAGAAAATGTAGACTTTAATATCACTTTAAGGAACTAAAAAGGTATTTATAGTACTAATGTTATTTATGGTAAAAGAAGAAATATGTTTTCCATTCACAAAATCTTTTATGTGGTAAATGCATGTGGACGATATATATATATATATATATATATATATATATATATATATATATATATAAAGGACTCTGGTTCTTTATTGAGAATCATTTTCATTTTCCAGTCAATGCATATCTTATTTCCTCCACCATTAATTCTACAATGAGGCCTCAGCTCTCAATTATTCTGGTACAAAGTGGGCAGCAACCCATTCTGACCCAAAAATTTCTGAATTAATAAATGTTCTTTATCAAATCATTACACACATTAACGCACCACAAAGTACAGGATGATTAAAATGGTCCTTTGTTATGGGAACCAGCTTCACATACCCATACAATGTAATTTCCACAAAGTTCAATGTGACTCCTTTTTTATTCCTTTGAAACTTTATATTGTAGTAGAAATGTTCAAGGTTATACTGAAGCGTTTGTCTCACAATGTTTCTGGGTATTAAATAGTGTTTGAGATGATGTATGCTTTTAAAAAGACTGTTGATGTACAGTATGTGGGCTGTGAAAAGTCTAGTTCATGGTATAAACAGCTGGTAATGATACTCTGACAATAATAATAATCCAGTATACACAATGCCAGTCTACTGAATAGTAGATATAAATCTTTACACTCTGAACATGGGAAATTCTCCAAAATTGCTTTATAGTTATAAATAGATAGGGAACATTTTTTTAAAGCCTAAACGTATTGGGGGTGAAAGCCAATATGTTTTCCCTGGTGTTGTAAATATATACATTTGAAGTTTGCTGGTGTAGATAAAAGGGTAGATTTACCAAAACTGGAGAGTGCAAAATCTGGTGCAGCTGTGCATGGTAGTCAATTAGCTTCTAACGTCAGCTTGTTCAATTAAGCTTTGACAAAAAAAACCCCTGGAAGCAGATTGGTTTCTATGCAGAGCTGTAACGTCACTTCGCCATGTGGCTACTAGGGGGCGCGCACACACCCCCGCTCGACCCCCGAGCCGATGCGAGTGCCCGGCGGTCAAGATCACCACCGGGCTCCCGCAATCGCCGCTGTCACACAGAGAACGGGGATCTGTGTGTGTAAACACACAGTTTCCGGTTCTCTGAGGGGAGAACAGACAGATCGTATCATAAAAGTATGAACAGCGATCTGTCATCTCCCCTGCACAGTCCCCTCTCCCCTCCAGTTAGAACACACACTAGGGAACACATTAACCCCTTGATCGCCCCCTAGTGTTAACCCCTTCACTGCCAGTGACATTTTTACAGTAATCAATGCATTTTTATAGCATTAATTATTAATGCCAATGGTCCCAAAAATGTGTCAAAATTGTCCGATGCGTCCGCCATAATGTTGCAGTCCCGATAAAAATCGCAGATTGTCGCCATTACTAGTAAAAAAAAAAAATGAATAAAAGTGCCATAAAACTATCCCCTATTTTGCAGAAGCTATAACTTTTGCACAAACCAATTAATATACGCTCAATATACAATCAATATACGCTTATTGCGTTTTTTTTTACCAAAAATATGTAGAAGAATACATATCGGCCTAAACTGAGGAAAAAATTTTTGTTTTTATACATTTTTAGGGGATATTTATTATAGCTAAAAGTAAAAAATAATGCGTTTTTTTCAAAATTGTCACTCTTTTTTTGTTTATAGCGCAAAAAATAAAAACCGCAGAGGTGATCAAATACCACCAAAAGAAAGCTCTATTTGTTGGAAAAAAAGGGACGTCAATTTTGTTTGGGTGCAACATCGCACGACCGCACAATTGTCAGTTAAAGTGACGCAGTGCCGAATCGCAAAAAGTGCTCTGGTCAGGAAGGGGGTAAAATCTCCTGGGGCTGAAGCGGTTAAGCTGTTACAACCGAGTAAGCTTTAGAAAATATTTTTTTTCACACCGAAGGGAGTCAGAAGTGAGTGTAAAATGATATGTGGTTATATATAGATATGTATCGCATGTATTTTAATTCTAGGGTTCTGTACTGTAAGGTGTCGATCTTGTCAAATCTTACTTGTACTTATCTTCACTATAGTTTTCAGTCATCGACGTGTCATCATTGAATAATCAAAGAAAGTGCAGAAGTCAGTGCTGCCTTGTTTCATATCTCATGAACTGCCTGGGAGTGATCAGCTTTATCAAAATCACACAGCATTATCAAGGCACATATGAATAAGATACCTGATAAGTAGGGCTGCTGAAATTAATCGCAGCATCGATGCATCGCGATTCGGGTGTCCCCGATGCGGCATCGATGCATGCGACCCGAAAAATCGATGTCTGGCCCCGCCCCCTCCCGGGAGAGCGCTCCGTACGTAAAGCTGTTACTACTGTGTGTATTTTCCGCTCATGTGACTCTCGGCCGCGCCTCCCTCCTCTGAGTCCCCTGATTTCAGCCCCGCCCACTGACTGGAGCTATCAGGTCAGAAGAGAGGCGGGCGGGGCTGACATCAGGAGAGACGTGAGAGGAGGGAGGCGCGGCCGAGAGTCACATGAGCGGAAAATACACACACTAGTAAAAGCTTTACGTACGGAGCGCTCTCCCGGGAGAATTCCCTGCTCAGGAAAGATGTGACAACCGGCGGAACACCGGCGGCTGGAGTGGAGATCGGGGGGAGATGGTGAGCAGGCAGATCGCCCTGCTCATTACAGGTTGCCACCAGCACCGGCGAAGCAGCATGTAAGTACAGAGGGGGAGGGGGGGCGCTGTGACACAAGTCCATATCATACAATTGTCTTCTATGTGCATTCATCACACCACAACTCTGCATTATTGTCTGTGACCATCTCCTGTGCCATGTCCCCAGTCTGTGACCATCTCCTGTGCCATGTCCCCAGTCTGTGACCATCTCCTGTGCCATGTCCCCAGTCTGTGACCAACTCCTGTGCCATGTCCCCAGTCTGTGACCAACTCCTGTGCCATGTCCCCAGTCTGTGACCATCTCCTGTGCCATGTCCCCAGTCTGTGACCATCTCCTGTAGCATGTCCGCAGTCTCTGATCATCTCCTGTAGCATTGTCCGCAGTCTCTGATCATCTCCTGTAGCATGTCCGCAGTCTCTGATCATCTCCTGTAGCATGTCCGCAGTCTCTGATCATCTCCTGTAGCATGTCCGCAGTCTCTGATCATCTCCTGTAGCATGTCCGCAGTCTCTGATCATCTCCTGTAGCATGTCCGCAGTCTCTGATCATCTCCTGTAGCATGTCTGCAGTCTCTGATCATCTCCTGTAGTCATTTGGGGGCAGTCTGGAGCTCCTCTTTAAGTTGTCTGCACTGATTACACTTTGCTACATGCAAGGAGTGTTGTCTTTTTTTTAAGAACAGATAAAATTTAAAAAATTGAGTTCTTCTGACTACCTAAATTTTTTGGATGAAAACCGCGCGCAGTAATCGTGATGCATCGTTAATCGTGGACCTGATAATCGTAATCGAATCGAATCGTGAGGCCAGTGAAGATGCGCACCCCTACTGATAAGCTTTTGTGAAGTGTTGTTATGGTTACCTTCTATTCGTGTAAATAATAGGATCCTGACAGGCATCATCATCATCTATGTGAAGGTTAACCCGATGCCTGCTATTGCTCCCTGCCTGCTTTATAACATTATAAGATTTTTTTTTTTTTTAACAAAATGTTAATTATTTTAAACTTGTGTATGTTTACATACTGTATATACAGTGCCTTGAAAAAGCAATCATACCCTTTAAAATTTTCCACATTTTGTCATGTTTTAACCAAAAATGTAAATGTATTTTAGTGGGATTGTATGTGATAGACCAACACAAAGTGGCACATAATTGTAAAGTGGAAGGAAAACGATAAATGGTTTTCAAATTTTTTTACAAATAAATATCTGAAAAGTGTGGTGTGCATTTGCATTCAGCCCCCTTTACTCTGATACCCCTAACCAGTGGCATTGGGAGGGGGGCTGAGGGGGGCTGGAGCCCCGAGTGAGCCCCCAAAAAGCCCCGGGTCTCCGGCATTCACAATTGTATTGTTAGCCCCAAGTCCGAGTGGCCGTATGCAAAGAGTCTGCACTCTGCACAGCCAGCGGGGATCAATCCGACTCCTGGATCCTGCAGCACCTATGATGGTCATCACACTGGTCCAATGCTGGGACCACGGGACGTGTGATGTCCATCATAGGCGCCGCCTGGTCCAAGAGGCGGGAACTATGCTGCGGCTGCTACCGAGCACTATGAAATCCGGCGCATGCTCTGTATAAATGGGTGGGCCACGGGCAGCTCTCCTAACCTAACCTGGCTCTGGCTGCCTGGAGCATGGAGCGTGCAGCCTGCTGTCTGACTGGTCATGAATGGGATGGGAACACTACAGGTAAGGCTGAGCTGCAGAGGGTCAAGAGGTCATCTGAAGTCTGACGGGGAAAAGTTAGGTAGGTCAGTGCATGTGTCAGTTAGGTCAGTGCAGGTGTCAGGTAGGTCAGTGCATGTGTCAGGTAGGTCAGTGCATGTGTCAGTTAGGTCAGTGCATGTGTCAAGTAGGTCAGTGCATGTGTCAGTTAGGTCTGTGCATGTATCAGGTAGGTCAGTGCATGTGTCAGGTAGGTCAGTTCAGGTGTCAGTTAGATCAGTGCAGGTGTATGGTAGGTCAGTGCATTTGTCAGGTAGGTCAGTGCAGGTATCAGGTAGATCAGTGCACATGTCCGGTAGGTCAGTTTAGTGGTCAGCATTGATGGGCACTGGTAAGCCAGGCAGCAACCAGCAATTGAGCCTACCCACCTCCCCTGCTGAGCGCTCAACCCCCCCCCCCGCCGGTGCCATGCTTGGACTTCGGGCTTGAGCCCCTGGTCTTTTTCCCACCTAGCAACGCCCCTGCCCCTAACTAAAATCTAGTGGAACTAATTGCCTTCAGAAGTCACCTAATTAGTAAAAACGATCCACCTGTGTGTAATTTAAGCTCAGTATAAATACAGCTGTTCTGTGAAGCCCTCAAAAGTTTGTTAGATAACCTTAGTGAACAATCAGTATCATGAATGCCAAGGAACACACCAGCCAGGTCAGGGATAAAGTTGTGGAGAAGTTTAAAGAAGGGTTAGGTTATAAAAAAATCCCAAGCTTTGAACATCTCACGGAGCACTGTTCAATCCATCATCCAAAAATGGAAAGAATATGGCACAATTGCAAACCTAGCAAGACATGGGCGTCCACCTAAACTGACAGGCCGGGCAAGGAGAGCATTATTCAAAGACGCAGCCAAGAGGCCCATGGTAACTTGGGAGGAGCTGCAGAGATCCACAGCTCAGGTGGGAGAATCTGTCCACAGGACAACTATTAGTTGTGCACTCCACAAATCTGGCCTTTATGGAAGAGTGGCAAGAAAATGTTGATCATTGTTGAAAGACAGCCATAAAAAGTGCAGTTTGCAGTTTGCGAGAAGCCATGTGGGGGACACAGCAAGCATGCGGAAGAAGGTCCTCTGGTCAGATGAGACCAAAATTGATCTTTTTGGCCTGAAAGCGAAACACTATGTGTGACAGAAAACTAACACTGTGCATCACCCTGAACACACTATCCCCATTGTAAAACATGGTGGTGGCAGCATCATGCTGTGGGGCCACTTTTCTTCAGCAGGGACAGGGAAGCTGGTCAGAGTAGATGGGAAGATGGATGGAGCCAAGTACAGGGCAATCTTAGAGGAAAACCTGTTAAGAGTCTGCAAAAGACTTGAAACTGGGGCGGAGGTTCACCTTCCAGCAGGACAACAACCCTAATCATACATCCAGAGCTACAATGGTTTAGATCAAAGCATACTCATGTGTTAGAATGGCCCAGTCAAAGTCCAGGCCTAAATCCAATTGAGAATCTGTGGCAAGACTTGAAAATTGCTGTTCACAGACACTCTCCATCTAATCTGAAAGAACTTGAGCTATTTTGCGAAGAAGAATGGCAAAAATGTCACTCTATAGATGCACATAGCTGGTAGAGACAACCCCAAAAAGATTTACAGCTGTAATTGCAGCGAAAGGTGGTTCTACAAAGTATTGACACAGGGTGGCTGAATACAAATGCATGCCACACTTTTCACATATTTATTTGTAAAACAGTTTGAAAACCATTTATCATTTTACATTCACTTCACAATTATGTGCCACTTTGTGTTGGTCTATCACATAAAATCCCCCAAAAAATAAATTTAGGTTTTTGGTTGTAACGTGATAAAATGTGGAAAATTTCTTTTTTTTTTTTTTTTTTGTTTACAAACTTTTATTAAGTGTAAAAAACATTGGTACAAAAAAGTTGTTTACATATGCCATGGTGTATTCAATACTTGAGAGAAATTTTTAGTAAATGTTAATTAGTATTATAGCTGTAGTATCGTAAAATATCATCTTTATTGTCTTTTTCTGAAAGGTATCACTATTCTGAATTGAAGAAGTGATTGGAGTGATTAAACCATGGGTTCCATTTTTTTATCACATAAATGATACGTATTGTGTACTGTGTGAAATATTTTTTCCATAAAATTTATATTATTAATTCTAGTTTTCAAATGTGTTAGAGGTATCGATGGTGATTTCCAATGATATTTACACCTCTTGAAATTTTCCACATTTTTCTAGAATGGTGTTGTAAAAATGTGGAAAATTTCAAGGGGTGTAAATACTTTTTCAAGGAACTGTACATTGCCTCTTATTGTCAGATGGCAAAAGACACATAAGGAAGGATTCTTACTAGAACTTTGTATTACTATACAGTGTTTTACCCCAATCTTCTCACATAACCCCAATTTATTACACCCACAGCTTTATCATCTGACACAGCAGCAGCCAATACTGTTAAGCCCAGGCAAAAACTAAAACCTACTAATCAAAATTACAAGTTCCAAATAATGATGAAAAATTTGGACATCACAAGTAGGAACTATTTGATACCCTACACCTACATTGTGTAACCCAAACTTTGAAGTATTACAGTAATTTAACCACTAAACTGCATTTTAAAGTATTTATAAACTTTTTTATTTTACTTATTACTTAGATTTTTTAAAAGAACCTCAAGTTTTTCTTTAAATTGCATTGCTTAAAAAAGATAGCATAACTGTTACTGTTCATAATATAAGAGAAATGACTACTCCTGCATTACAACCGTATCTTACTCTGATGACGATCGAGCTGATTTATGCTTTACAAAACATTATTTGAAAAGCATCTATGCCAGTAAGCACAGTTATGCCAGCATACAAATAATGTCCGTGTGCACTGAATAATTGTTAAGTCACAATATATACATATAGTTCAAGTATTCCTGCATAAAACTGTACAGGCAGTTCCTGCATAATCATGTTTTCTGAAGCAGGTCGAAGGAAACCAAGCCAGGTGTTAGCAGCCATTTAGACCAGATGTTCTGGAAATCATGATTGATAACTCTATGCTGACACATCAACTCTTTAAACTTTAATATCAGGTTAACATAGGATACCCAATGTTTCAGAGTTGGATGAAATGGCACTTATTTCTTTATTATTAATTTTTGCACCAGAAAAAGGCATCTGGTCAGCACTTTATGGATGTGGTCATCATAGTCTGAAATTCAATAAATATCCAGTATGCAGAGTAAAATGAGGTATTACAGCTCTGCTCCAGCATCAAATGAAAGAGATCTATAGAATTCTAACCACGTTTGATATTGCAAGAATTATCTCTCAGCCTGGAGTATGCAGTTCCGATGTACTGTGCAATGAGGGAAATTTACTAAGACCAGAGCAGCCAGAATCTGGAGCAGCTGTGCATAGTAACCAATCAGCTGCTATCAAGCTCGTTTAGTTAAACTTTAGAAATGGGAGCTAGAAGCTGATTGGTTACAGAGGCAGTACTTGTAAGCTTTCTGACTGTTTGCCTGTTTTAGGCCTTAGTTCTGCATTTCATTTTGCGCCTATTGGGGGTATTTTGCTAAAAATGTAAAAAATATATGTGCATACACAACTGACATTTGAGCCAGTTGTTCTTTTAACTTGTACAAGGCATTAAGAAGAGCAACAATAAGGTTTGGAATGCATGATATAACTCTAGGTATTACAATTTCTGTACTTAGCATAAAATCCTTTCCTTGGAGTTTATTGAGGGATACAGGAAGTCATATACTGTTTGATTACACTGCTGTCTACAGGCACATTGGACACAGGCAAACCATTGTGTCCCAGCTCAGGATAACCCCCTCCTTTTGCCAGTAAGCCTCCGTTTTGCAACAGTACCAGACGGAGCACGATCATAAAGACAAAGGGGTAAGACCTGTGTCCCTTACTGGACTCCAAGAAAAGGATTTTACGCAAAATACAAAAATATTTAGTTCTTTATTGTACATTGAGGGTCACAGGAAATCATATGTCCGGACATCCAAAAGCAGTCAAACTCAGAGATGGAAAACAATAATTGCGAACAGGCTAAACATAGATTGTGTGAAGCTTAATGCCCAAAGCTGGCACTGCATGAGACCAAACTTAGTAGGAGGATGTCAAGAGTTGGTGATAAAATCTTTTGAACTAAACTTCATGTCAGAGACAAGAAAATTCACACCAATCAGCTTCTAACTTCAGCTTGTTCAATTAAGCTTTAACCAAAAAAAAACCTTAAAGCGTATTGGTTTCTATGCAGAGCTGCATCAGATTTTGCACTTTCCAGTTTTAATAAATCAACCCCACAGTATGAGAGGAACCCCTAGACACAGACCATAATGAGGAACTGGCCAATCTTATCAAAGCAGGAGGATATGGGACAACAATAATACATTTTCCAACAGGGAAGAACTCACTAAGCATGAGAGACGTGAGGAGGGAACACCTCTCCGAGGACTGAGATTGGGTACAGAAATGACTGTCCAATAGAGAAAGGCTAGAGAAGGATCTACGCCTTAACTGAACCCAAGGTCCGAGAAGAAGAAGGGGGGGATCCCTGGGACAGCCATAAGGGAAAATCTGCCTGAACCCTCACACTGTCACAGCAGTGGAAGTGCCTACACAGATCTAATAAAGCATCATAATCAGTGGAGCAACAGTTAGGAGTCTTATCATGATGGTAAAGAACATTCACCTGATTAAACCTAAGCCAAGGAAGCAAGGCCTAAACCCTAGTGAATTGATCCTATTTAGTCTTTAGGGCACTCCCTGTAACAGTCAGAGGATACCTGCCTTAAGAAAACTAGCTTTTTCAAAATGCAGATCACCCAGGGTATTATGGGGTTCACTTGTGACATCATCCACCTACAGCACACTACAGTGTGTGCACCATTTTCCCATGTACAAAAGTTGTAAGGAGCTTGCCCTCTGAAGACTGAACTGAGTAGAACAGGATTTTAATCAAGTCAGGAACCAAAACAACTGCCTGATTACAACAAGAGCTCCTGTTCCTCCTAGATGGTAAGGGTATATAAGGTCAGGAGACCTGCTAAGGTAATTATTCCACCATGTAAAAGGAACTACCTGTTCTGGGAATTCAAAGTATTGTCCAGGAGATGGGCATTCTCAAATGTCAGGAGCTTACCAAAAGTGGGAAGAGGAGTTCTCACCAGCCCTAGAACTGGGGACTGGTCCATTAGCCCAGGGACTACCTCATTCTCAAAGGCACTCCTTGGATACAGAATCTGCCTCCCAGCACCTTAACCAGAGTGATCTCTGCATTTGTATAGACAACAGACCAATATAGGACTCAAATCGACATGCTTCCAGCAGGTTATCACAGCTGAAACATACAGCTGCAGATATTTTCTTCTTACACCCTGCTTTAAAGAGGCTTCTAGCTGCTGGTCAGTAGAATCCTTAAAAATAAGGCCTTTTTTAGACTGGCATTTCGATCAGGTCTGCTTGTCAGTTTTTCAGGTGAACCTGATAGGAAGGTCGATTCATCCTTATAGATATGCGGGTGTAAACAGACTTGTGTCCAATTACACCTGCCTACTTCCGTGTCCAATCAGGCACGCTAAAAAAAAAAATGGATGAGGACCTCATCCTCTTCCGTTTAGGCTGAGCAGATTGGAGGTAGCCAGGTGTAAACATAAAGTGGAGTCCGTTTACTCCTGACCAACCATAGAGCAGAGCAGGTTCTGCCTGTGTTTGCTCTGAAGACACTGAGTGGACATGGTTGTCCCTCCAGATACAGAATAGTACATACTCTTGCTAGGGAAGACTCCGATTAAGTAGACCCTATAATCACAGAGCAACTAGATTTCAGATTAAAGACACCAGTGCTTTCAGATGCACAGGGTAAACGTCCCTGGAATTGTCAGGAGAGTAAAAGCTGGGGTCACCCAATGCAGCGGGATTGACCCTTCTGTCTTTAGATACGTGTTGGGACCATATGAATGAAAGGAAAATCCAGATGGCTGCACACCAAACTGATATCCAAATGCCTTTATTCACATAAAACCATGAAGAAAATGAAGAGCACTACATGTACAAGCAAAGAAGGGAGCATGATCAGGGAGCATGATCACCCTGCAGTGAAGAGATCATGCTGTTGGAGCTGGCTCATCTGTGAGTAGCGTGGACGTTTTGTTGTGACCATATGAAGGTGATGCAACTAACCTCAGGGTACGAGACAAGGCCTAAGGCCTCTGGTAGCCGGCGAAGATCTGGCCTGCATAATCTTTTTTTGCTAAAGGCAGCAGTATAACCCGACAATTATGACTTATGACTTCCTATTTTCCTCAATGGATGAGAAAGAAATAACATTTACAAATGGCAGGTTTTGTAGGAGGGTATAACTTATAGGCAACCACAAAATATACACATCCCATTCATTTGCTGCATGTAACCCTCACTGGAGAGGCACGCTAGGCAGTTCTTCAGCTCCAAGCTGTGACAACACAAATACACTGTGCCATGTTGCAAAAGACTATACAGAGGGACATAAGGGAAGGACCTATGAAAATTGCAACTACTGAGTTTGAAATGAAACACAGAAGAGTTTCCCCACTATAATGTTACCACAGAAGTATCACATCAATGGCTTGTGATAGCAATTGATTGCAGGATACAGAGGGCTTTGTTATGACTGTTACACAGTTTTCAGGTTTGTTTTATATTGACTTTCATTTTTTTTACTTGTTTTCCCTGTAATGTCTGATATCTGTGTAGTCTAAGATAACAGTACGTAAGTGATCATGATCTTATTAATTTATTTGGAGAAGAATTAAACTACCCTAAATGTTAATACAATGTAAATTAGAGATTTCTCCAAAATGAAAACTCTGGGAATTGTACATTTTAGTTTCTGTAAATAGTAAACAATCTCTACATCTTTTATTTAGGGAATCTTTTCTCTTGTGGGTGGGGTATTATTTTTACAGGCCTTATACATGTTATACATTGCATTCTCTTTTTAAAGGGTATTATTATTTGTATTATTATTTTTAGGACAGCTAGGAGAGATAATTATGAATAGGAAATAAAGCAGAGAAAAAGGGGTTGCAGGAAAATATCCTGCTAATGCTGGACTTTAATGTCATGACATGAGACAGAAACCATAATGTTATAAAATATATAATTTTATTATGAACAGTTTAAAAAATGTCCAGAATGTTGTAAAATATATATAGCAAAATACTATCAAAAAAGAGATTGTGCTGCGATATGACACAATAACCTTCTAACACCTGCTAACATACTTATATTAATTAGCTTGAGGTGTACAGGTAGCTAAATCCTTTAAGGGTCTATGCATTTTGCTGGATTGCATAGCTTTTTCAAGACCCATAGGTTGAAGGTCATATTAACGGCACATAGCAAGACATTGGAGGCATCACAAATCGTCTGTGGGGTGGACACGGACTGTAGCTCCTTCCATGCAAGCTAGGCCATATAGATCAATATAAGCCAGAGCATCCCTACTTTACGTCATTTGAAAATTACTTGTATTTGGTTCCCAGAGTATTCCTTGGATAATATAATGGATGTTGTTATTTTTGCACCCAGTTGGATGATAGTGTTTTTTCACCCAGTTACAAGCTATATATCCAACAGATTCATGTAAATCTCCATTTGAAACGTGGAACTCAAGAGGAATCCTCTATACAGGGAGCTCCCTGTGGTGTACTGGGATGTCTTTAGTACAGGACCAATGGCCAGTAATCTGATGCCCTCCCACACATCACATCCAGTGATGCCGCCAGCGAGGAAATATCAATGCAAATTTGCTGATACTTGGGGCTGCAATTTACCTTAAGGTACTTGTTAGTCTTTGCCTTGGGTAGCATGGTACAAGGGGGCACCTCCAAAACACAATATTTAACACATGTTACTTTTTTTACTCAAGCAGTCTGTAGAAATATGTGAGTAAGGCCTGGTTCACACTGGTGCGATGCGAGAACCCTGCGAATCCACTGCGGGTTCCCGCATCGTACCGACTCG
Source organism: Aquarana catesbeiana (assembly GCF_042186555.1). Classification (NCBI taxonomy): domain Eukaryota; kingdom Metazoa; phylum Chordata; class Amphibia; order Anura; family Ranidae; genus Aquarana; species Aquarana catesbeiana. Next base: position 410,937,022 of record NC_133324.1, read on the forward strand.
CTTGGCAGTTCACACTGCCATATGCGAACTGCTGGGGAGTGTCAATACATTGTTAACGACACCCCCAGTTCAGCTCGCGTATCGCACTGCGAACTGACAGTTCGGACATGAATCTGATCGCACATGTGTGAGCACACATGCGATCCGATTCTGGTCCGAACAAAAAAAAAAGGGTCCTGTGCGTGTTTGGACCGAATGCGGTGCAATATCAGCCATACTATCTGTATGGCTGAAATCGCACCACACAGACATCGCATGTAATGTGAACAGCAGTGCGCTGCAAATTACATTTGATGTCTGGCATCGTACAAGTGTAAACCGGGCCTAAAATCTTCAAGAGAGTTTTTTCAACAGTCCTTGTAGTAGTAGGTTAAACTATTCTATGTTGTAGTAGCTTTTCCCTGTGTATAATAAAAAACAATATGTTGGTCCGCTCCCCTTATGTTCAGGCAGAGCATGCTAGTATGCTAGTGCGAACTGAGACCCTGTGCATGGCTGTGATTGCACAATCCTGTGATCGCACTGTGAATTGGCACAGTGGATTGCAGGCAAAACATACCGAGGCAATGGAGCTATACAGTTTTTCTGTACCATGTGATCGCTGTGACCAATCACAACATCACAGAATGTATACACAGGTTGCAGCTAGCATCTGTGTGTTACTTACTGGCTGGGAATCAGGAAGCACAGTTTACTCTCTTCCAAACACCAGCCAGCATCAGTGTGGTACAGTGCCAACAATAAAAAAATCTACCCCAATGTAATTAGCCCCTCCACAGCATATGTCATCACTATCCTGTCCCTAACCTGACAGGACCCCTTTATCCTACACATCTGTACATTGAACCCTTCATCATCAGCCTTCTATTGTATGTGACCTGCACATTAACCATTTCAATTCCTGATCCCTCTGTAAAAAACCTGTGCATTTAATGCACCCTTACCAAGTGTCATATTTTAACCCTACCAATTCTGTCATGTTTTTTCATTTGCAAAATATTATGTCACCTTGGGGTGACTACTTTCCAAAAAGGGGTCATTTTTGGAGTTTTTCGTATTGACCTGGCATTTTTGTTTGCTATTAACCAGTTCCCCACCATAGATATACCGTGGCAGCTGATCTGCACCAGATCACTTACCTAGTATGTGATCTGACACTTCTAGATCTGGTGCGCGCATGCACGCCACCGGCGACCCGCTCCTGCAGTGATTAGACACAGCGGGAACTGATCTGCAGGTACCATGGACTCAATGTAGGCCGGCACCCACCGATCATTAGGGCAGAGTGCCGAACGACAGTCTGCCTATGTAACAAGGCAGATCACCATTTTGTCAGTAGGGATGGCATTGATTCTGTGTTCTTGCTAAGCCTTCCCCTAGTAAAAGTGCCTATCACACAGTGAGAAAACACTGGTTAGGCATACAATTAACCTTTTGATCGCCCCTGACGTTTAACCCCTTCCCAGCCAGTGTCATTAGTACAGTGACAGTGCATATTTTTAGCACTGATCACTGTATTCGTGTCACTGGTCCCCAATATGTACACAGCACTGAAACTGAAAAATGACCTAGTAATGAAGGGGGTGAAACATGCCGATACTGAAGTGGTAAATAATCCCACTGAATGGTTGGCAAAAGCGATGGAGCCAGAAAGAGAGGTTGTCATCATTTGTTTCTGCCTAGGACAGTAATATAGGCCTGCAAATGCTATACTTTGCATAGTGCAATCACTATGCAAACACAATTTAGTACATTTTTCTAAATTTACCCTGCGAAAAGATTTCATAAGCTTAATCCATGTGGTTAATAAGATGATGGCTTCTACCATCCAAACCACAAAGTCACATTTGTTTCCTTAAAGAACTTTTTAACCATGGCGCAGCCATACTAGGAACATTAGTTGGTATGAAAAGAACCACAAAGTACAGGTCAAAAGTTAAACTGCATTGCAAATTGCAATTTAGCATTTGTTTCAGATTTAGCCGATTCTACTAATGAACCCGACCTTTAATGGAGTTCATATCCATAGAGATTAAGCCATTGCTGTATAATCATTTCACCTCTTTGAACTTTAACATCTTTCTTTGCATTGAGCAAAGAATAAAATATTTATTACAAAGAGAGAAGATCAGGACATTTTTGTGCTTTAATTTAAGTAATTAAACATTCTGTCCCCGCAGGCTTACAATACAAATTATAAGTCCAGGCTGCAATTCATGCTGATGTTATGTAGAAATGGCATATGGACAGTGCCAAGAATCTTCTTTTTATTTTAGCCAAAAAGACTGTAAATAAACTGCTTAAAAATCTTCAATGAAACAATGGATTTTGCAAAACAATGAAATAAAAAATGCATATTATTCAACATTACCTCATCTAGTTCCATTTCGTCTGGACTCTCCCATGGCTTAGTAAACTTTCCACGGGATTTCTTCAAAGGTACAATAACAATGTAATAGCCTCTGGAAGAAAATAATAATTATTGCAATAATTATGATGAACCAATGAAAAAGAGTAACAAATAAATCACATTTATATAACTTTTACAGATACCAATGTTTTCGGGTTCTCCTTGCTCAAAGGGCAGGTCTATTGCATGCAATACATAGCTGCCATTGCAAATGACAAGAGATGCTTCCAAACTTGTCATGTAAGTGTGGAGGCTTGATATACAGCACTAGTCATGTACGGAGATTACCAAATGTTGGAAATGCAGGAAAGAGCTCAGACCTAGCTCAATCCATCCACTGGTATTTCAATGAAAATTTTAAAACAATATTCCCATTGTGAAAGTCATACTTAATTAATCAGACATTCAGTGACAAGTTTTATATTTTTAGGTTATATTTATACCATGTTAGTATGTTAGAGAGAGTAACCTGCTCAAGGCTAAGAGCCCTGAAAAATTAGTCATAGGACTCATTTTGAGGCACAGCTTGGGCCAGGCCACATGACCCATGCACATTTCTATAAACTCAACAACTGCCCCTATCACTGGGGGGGGGGGGGGGGGTCACATTTAAAGCAGAACTTCACTGTATCTGATTACCACAAACCAAAAACGCTATTTAATTCATTTTTAACCACTTAAGCCCCAAACCATTTGGCTGCCCAAAGACCAGAGCACTTTTTGCGATTCATCACTGCGTCGTTTTAACTGACAATTGTGCGGTCGTGGCTCCCAAAATTGACGTCCTTTTTTCCCCACAAATAAATTGACGTCCTTTTTTCCCCACAAATAAAGCTTTCTTTTGGTGGTATTTGATCACCTCTGTGTTTTTTTATTTTTTGCGCTATAAACAAAAAAATAGTGAAAAAAACGCATTATTTTTTACTTTTTGCTATAATAAATATCCCCAAAAAATATATAAAATTTTTTTTTTTCCTCAGTTTAGGCCAATACCTATTCTTCTACGTATTTTTGGTAAAAAAATAGGGGATAGTTTTATGGCATTTTTATTAATAATTTTTTTTTTTACTAGTAATGGCGGCGATCAGTGATTTTTATCATGACTGCGACATTATGGCAGACAGATTGGACACTTTTGGTGTGATTTTGGGACCATTCACATTTATACAGCGATCAGTGCAATTAAAAATGCATTGATTACTGTGTAAATGTGACTGGCAGTGAAGGGGTTAACCACTAGGTGGTGCTGTAAGTGAGTCCTAGGGAGTGATTCTAAGTGTAGGGGGGAGGGGCTATGTGTGACACGACACTGATCACCGCTCCTGATTACAGGGAGCTGTGATCAGTGTCCTGTCACTAGGCAGAACGGTGAAATGCTTGTTTACATCCACTCTCCGTGAGACGATCGGGGGTATCCCCGCAGACATCGAGTCCGCAAGGCCCGCGATCACACTCACTGAGGTCGCAGCACGCGCACGCCTGCAAACCGCTTCTTAAAGGGCAATGTACAGGTACGTTAATCTGCCTGTACGTGCCCTTCTGTCGACGTATAACGGTGTGAGCCGGTCAGCAAGCGGGTTAATATTCAAAGCAAACTCACTGATCTAGCCATGATTCAATGCTTTATTTTGCTGAGAAATCACTTAGAAAAAGACCCCCTAGCATTTCTGCCCGTGGCCATCTTAAATGGAGGCAGATGATTCATGTACCATTTACTTCCTGGAATACATCTGCCCTTAGCTCAAGCATGCAGGCAAGCCGCTGTGCTTAGGTAAGAAAAAACGCTCCTTCCCTCCTGAAGATTCCTAGGATGTATGACATTATTTGCCTAGGCATGCAAACCAGGAAGCAACTGAAGAAATGTAAAAAAAAAAGTTTAAAACAAGTACTGGTAAATATGATATACTTTCCTATCTATTTACTAAAGTTAGCAGCATAAGGATTAAAAAATAGTCAATGCTGATTGAGAGAGTGAAGTTCTGCTTCATGGTGATTTAGTACATGCTGCTTTTACCAAAATATGCCTAACATTTCAATACATTTTTCACCCACCAGAAAGATGATGAAAAAAATAAAAATATTAATAATAATAATAACAAAAAACTTAATTTAAATAAACTAAATGTCAACATTCCTTTAATCAACTTCAAATGTCTGTTGTTGTTTCATTATTTGAGTGGCACATGAACAATTTACATTTTGCTCTATATTACCATAAATTAATTCTTTGAATTAATTATAGACTTAGCAGTTCTTCCGCTACAGCACACCTTTAAAAGCAAACTTATGAATAAGGAATCATTTTTTACAATGCACCACAGGCAACTAATGCAAACAACAACCAACTGCACTTGCAGTATTTACATTTACATGTGACTGCGGCTGGCAGTGCGGCTCTCGTTCTGGCATGAGGTCATATGACGGCGTCCCAGAACGGCCGCTCTCGCGTGCCCGCAGGGGTGCGCAGCGCGTCGATCGCAGCCGCGCCCCATTACTAGGACAAGGCGCGACCCCGATCTCTTTAAACATTGTGATCGGCTGTGTCCAATCAAAGCCGGTCACGTGTAAACACGGAGATGCCGGTAATCGGTGCTCCTTGCCTTACACTGACAGAGTATGTGGTGAGGAGAGCCGATCAGCGGGGGACTTCTAGGTATGTAATCTGGGCAATGATCATCAGTACACTGATTACAATATAGCGCCAACAGTGTCACCAATCAGTGCCCACTATTGCCCACCAGTGCCAGTAATCAGTGCCCACCAGTGCCAGCAAGCAGTGCCCACCACTGCCCACAAGTGCCACCAATCAGTGCCCGTTAGCGATGCCAGTCAGTGCTGGCTATCAGTGCCAACTATCAGTGCTGCCCATCAATGCCCATCACTGCTGTCCATCAATGCCCATCAGTGTCACCCATCAGTGCCACTCATCAATGCCCATCTGTGCCCATCAGTACCGCCTATCTGTGCCGCCTATCAGTGCCCACCAGTGGCGCCTATCAGTGCCCACCAGTGCTGCCTATTAGTGCCTATCAGTGCCACCTAACAGTGCCCATCAGTGCCGCCTATCAGTGCTCATAATATCAGTGCCACCTATCAGTGGCCATAAGTGCGGCATATTAGTGCCTCCTCATCAGTGCCACGTAATCAGTGCCCATAAGTGCTGCTTCATCAGTGCCGCCTTACACTGACAGAGTATGTGGTGAGGAGAGCCGATCAGCGGCATCTTCATGCAGGGGGACTTCTAGGCATGTAATCTGGGTACTGATCATCAGTACACTGATTACAATATAGCGCCAACAGTGTCACCAATCAGTGCCCACTATTGCCCACCAGTGCCAGTAATCAGTGCCCACCAGTGCCAGCAAGCAGTGCCCACCACTGCCCACAAGTGCCACCAATCAGTGCCCATTAGCGATGCCAGTCAGTGCTGGCTATCAGTGCCAACTATCAGTGCTGCCCATCAATGCCCATCACTGCTGTCTATCAATGCCCATCAGTGTCACCCATCAGTGCCACCCATCAATGCCCATCTGTGCCCATCAGTACCGCCTATCAGTGCCCACCAGTGCTGCCTATCAGTGCCCACCAGTGCTGCCTATTAGTGCCCATCAGTGCCACCTAACATTGCCCATTAGTGCCGCCTATCAGTGCTCATCAGTGCCACCTATCAGTGCCCATAAGTGCGGCATATTATTTTTTAGTGAAAAAAAAAAAAAAAAACAGCAGTGATTAACCACTTCAATACCCGCGTATAGTCATATGACGTCCACAGATGGGATCTCCCATCCTGGGTGGACGTCATATGATGTCCTGGGATTCCCGGCCGTCTAGGGGGCTCCCGGCGGCGCGCGCGCTTCCGCCGCGTTCCTCGGGACCCGGTGCATGTGCCCGGTGGCCGCGATGTCCGCCGGGCACCCGCGATTGCCCGTTAACCAGGCCGGCATGTGGATCTGTGTGTGTAAACACACAGATCCACAGCCTGTCAGCTCTGAGGAGAGCGATCTGTGTTCCCAGAACGGAGGAACACTGATCGGTCTCCTCCCCTAGTGCGTCCCCTCCCCCTTCAGTTAGAATAATTCCCTAGGAAACATACTTAACCCCTCCCCGCCCCCTAGTGGTTAACCCCTTCACTGCTTGTCACATTTACACAGTGATCAATGCAATTTTATAGCATTAATCACTGTATAAATGTGATTGGTCCCAAAAATGTGTCAAAAGTGTCCGATGTGTCCGCCATAATGTCGCAGTCACCAAAAAAAATCACGATCGCCGCTAAAAAAATAAAAAAATATTTTTTTTAAAAAAATGTCATAAATCTATCCCGTATTTTGTAGACGCTATAACTTTTGCGCAAACCAATCAATATACGCTTATTGCGATTTTTTTTACCAAAAATATGTAGAAGAATACGTATCGGCCAAAACTGAGGAAAAAATGTGTTTTTAAAAAAAAAAAATTGGGATATTTATTATAGCAAAAAGTAAAAAATATTGTGTTTTTTTTCAAAATTGTCGCTCTTCTTTTGTTTATAGCGCAAAAAATAAAAACCGCAGAGTCGATCAAATACCACCCAAAAAAAGCTCTATTTGTGGTGAAAAAAGGACGTCAATTTTTTTTGGGTACAACGTCGCACGACCGCGCAATTGACGTTTAAAATGCGACAGCGCTGAAAACTAAAAATTGGCCTGGGAAGGAAGGGGGTGAAATTGCCCTGTATTGAACCGGTTAAATACCACCAAAAGAAAGTTCTATTTGTGTGAAGAAAATGATAAAAATTTCACCTGGGTAAAGTGTAGCATGACCGCACAATTGACATTCAAAATGTGACAGCGCTGAAAGCTGAAAAATGGCCTGGGCAGGAAGGGGGTGTAAGTGCCCTGTAGGCAAGTGATTAAACACAACTTGTATACATTAGCATCTATATTTAGCCTTACAACTTTCACAAATTGTATTTGGAAATGAAATTGTTGATTTTGCATCGTCTATGCCTATATGCAGACCTGTAACCTAATAGTTAGAATATTAATGTCAAGATGCAGACATTGCACTTGTTTCTTTCACTAATTTAAGTTTCAGTGTCATGTTGTAAGCAACTGTCCTATCAACAGCGTATTAAAATAATGGTGCTGCCTGATGCAGGCATCATAAGGTTACCTATTACCACCTTGCCACTGCTCCTGAATCATAAAAATTGCAGTGCTTTTGGGTATGGGGCAGACACTACATTGCTCTCTGCCTCTCACAATATAGTTTGCGGACAATTGCCAGGATCAGGAGTGATGTTAAGAGGGATGTAAGTCAATATGCTTATATGCTTAGCCATATGCAAATGCAAACTTTATCGGAAAACTGTAATTTGCATAGGCTTTTTAGAAGAACTGGAGTGGTGGGCCAGGGGAGGTGAGTGCTGTTAAAGTAGAAAAGCAGGCATCTAAGCAACACTATTATTTTACAGTACAGTACATAATACAATAATATGACAGCATAAAACAGTACACTTGCACAATGTGGTAGGCTAACTTCCTAGTCTGCTCTACACCAACACTGACAGCTCTATGCTCTCCACCTCACTGCGCCATCTGCATCCATCTTCTCCATCAGTTTTGCCATATCCAGTGGTTTCTCTCTCTGGGCAGACAATGATGATGCAATGTCAGTAAAGCTGGATACATACTATACAACTTTGTTGTTCGATTTCCTTTAGATTTACCTTCAACTATGTAGTGCAAGGGCCTGCCTGATTGCATAAAAATTGAAAGTGCCACCTAACAGTGAAGACCTAACAGTGAAGAACAGACCTCATATTATATGGTTTTGGTAAATCTAAAGGAAAAAAATCTAAAGAAAGTTGTATAGTGTGTATCCAGCTTTAAAGGCCTCTAGAGTTACATTGTCTCAGCACCTGGCTACATTCTTAAAGATACAGTGCATCAGGAAAGTATTCACAATGTCTAACTTTTTCCACATTTTATGTTACAGCCTTATTCCAAAATGAATTCAATTCATTATTTTCCTCAAAATTCTACAAACAATGCCCCATAATGATAACGTGAAAGAAGTTTGTTTGAAATCTTTGCAAAGTTAGTAAAATAAAAAGATGAAAAAAATCACATGTACATAAGTATTCACAGCCTTTGCCATGACACCCAAAATTGAGCTCAGGTGCATCCTGTTTCCACTGATCATCCTTGAGATGTTTCTACAACTTGATTGGGGTCCATCTGTGGTAAATTCAGTTGCCTAGACATGTTTTGGAAAGGCACGCATCTATCTATATAAGGTCCCACAGTTACCAGTGCATGTCAGAGCACAAACCAAGCCATAAAGTCCAAGGAATTGTCTTTAGATTTCCGACACAGGATTGTATCTAGGCACAGATCTGGGGAAAGGTACAGAAACATTTCTGCAAAGTCGCAATGAGCACAGTGGCCTCCATCATCCGTAAACAGGAGACATTTGGAATTACCAGGACTCTTCCTAGAGCAGACTGCCTAGTCAAACTGAGCAATCGGGGGAGAAGGGCCTTAGTCAGGGAGGTGACCAAGAACCAGACTGTCACTCTGACAGAGCTCCAGCATTTCTCTGTGATGAGAGGAAAACCTTCCAGAAGGACAACCATCTCTGCAGCATTCCACCAATCAGGCCTGCATGGTAGAGTGGGCAGACGGAAGCCACTCCTTAGTAAAAGACACATGACAGCCCGCCTTATATTAGAGGACATTTTTTGATAATAAGTCTCCTGTAAGCAGACCACGTCTGAATGACGAGACCTAAAATAACGAAGAGCTTTAACCCTATTTTGGAGTTAATTAAGACCCTGAGTATTTTGAGAGCTTACGGTCAGGGACATTGTCAAGTGAGATCAGGGAGGAAGTGGAAAAAGCAGGAAGAAAGGTGGAAGGGAAAGAGGGTAAAATTAATAAAAAAGGGTTAGCTAGTTCTGCAGGGGCCACACAGGGTCAAAAAGGCCTGGATAGAGGAGGGGGAGGGAAAGGGTAAGTAGTAGAGCACTACTCAAAAGGGCACCACATAGGCACTTAATACCAACCGGAACCATAGATGGCGATTATGGTAGTTACATGACAAACCATGATCGGGACAATGGAACACACTGCAGTGCTATAGCATAAGAGTTGCAAAGACACAAGCTAATATAAGATAAAGACCTGGGACATTATTTTTAAAAAATTATAAAACCTACCTTAAGAGTTCCAGTAGTAAGGGCTAAATATTCTAATAGTAGCCAAACATAATGAACGAAAGCGGACTGGCAAACTTAAATGTATTACAGGTCTCTCTGCCATGGGAACGAACGTACACCAGGCAAAACCAGCCCATGTAGCCTACAACAGCAAATGCGCTATTATATGACCATAGGGTGGTCAAAAACAAGATAAGGTAGTTCCAAGAAACTCTATTGTGGTACACCTCCGCCCCCATGTCAAGAGGCACCAGTCACAATATCATATTAAAATTGCTAAACACCCTTACTACAAGGCTCCAGCTGTAACCCCTAGTGCAGGAAGGATGTTCAAAATATGATATTACCAGTGTAAGTGTTTATATAGTGGGATGACCCATACAAAAAAATATGTCAGCACATAACTTAGAATGTTAACAAATGGCCGTTCCATAAAGAAGATCTAGAACGTAGTCATATTCAAGTAGAATATACTAAACCATGCCTCAAGGCCAAGTTTCCATTGAGGGTAGGAGATAACTAGCAAAGAGACTCTCCCTCCACCAGCATAAAAACACTAGCATTCCACTAGAGGGGAAAAAATGTTTTAAAAAAAATTTAAAAAGGGGGGGTTCACCTATACACCTCCTCTGAAACAGGGTGACGAGACATCTGCTCAAAAACTGGAACATCTAGGCTGCAAATGATGCATATTCGTCATAGTTCTAGTAGCAAAAGAGAACATGACTAGTAATATCTGAAAAGCAACAAACTGATGAACATTGCCGGCTACCCTTCTAAGGGCCTGAAGGCACCAAGCGAGACCAACCCATGTGGCCAGCAATCACAAACATGTCAGAAAAGTGACAAACAGAACCAAAATCGTTCAGTCAGACCGCATGACCACAGGGTAGGTGTCAAACAGGTTATGGTGGGCCCATAAACCCAGGCCAAGGAACACCTCTGTATCCATATCAGGAAGCACTGTACACTTTACTTCAGTATGGGTACCACTTTGCGGCCTCTCTCCAGAAGCTATCCCTACAGCATAAATGCTGTTAAAGGGGAATGTTCAAATAAACTTAAGACTCAAATAAGCAGAGTAACTTATACAGATATAACATCATGAAGTTCCAATTGAAAACCAACCTCCTTCCCCAAGGAAGATCCAGGACTAAGTTTGAAAATAACAGTCTGAGTTGTGGCTCATGGCTCAGTATCTCTAAAGAGATACAAGGAGCAATGAGTGAGGGATTGCACTCCTATCTGCTCAAAGGTGGGAGCATTCCCCTAAAGGAGGGAACCTATTCACCTCTATAAGAAGATGGAAGAAAAAAAAACAGCTGGGCCTAGACTGAAACATCAAGACCACCAGTAGTTCAGGTGTACTCATCCTGGTTCTGTTAGATCAGCCACTTGAGAAACCAGAAAGGCATTCAAAGCCTGACCCAGGCTGTCTCCCTGTAAGCAGGGATGGCAAAGGGCACATACCTGTGACTGTGAATCAGGAGAGTGAGATCCTTCATACTAAGATAGGGTACCCTCCGAAGGCAGAAGATTTAAGAATTCCAGGCAATGATTGGCCTCATGATCTGTCGTGAGTAAGACTTGCCATCATGCAGAAATTGTAGCTTGAATGGGAACTCCCCAGTGATACATATCTGATTTGATTTTAGCACTTGTAGCATGGGTTTGAATTCCCTCCTACTAGCCATAGTAGCCGGGGAAAGATCGGTGAACAATTAGTATGTGTGTCCCTGGAACTCCAGAGAGGACCGACGCTCACTAGTATGGTAGAAGTGGAGGCACACAATTATGGTTTATGGGGGCCATCAACAGATAGTTTGTGTGGGCCCTGTGTACGCTGTCAAATTCAAATTTTTTGATTGGCAATTCAGGGGTCAGCTTTTGAAACAAAGCAGTCACTATAAACTGTAAATGCACTATTGTTTCTGGGAACCTGGTTTTGCTCTTTCTCCAGGGCGCTGGATGCATCATAACAGTCCCGGAGTGATGCAGGAGTGTTCTCGTATCTGGCTGAGCAGACAACGATAGTGAAGCAATCAGTGATCTGTGTACCTGCTTTTCCTCGCAGTCTGGTGTGGTGATTAGAAAGCCTCTACCACGGTCAGCTGCGTGCATGAACCACATGCAAAGAAAAAAAAATGTTTTAAAAGTTTTGTTCTGCTTAAAGTTAAAAAAAAACTCAAAAAACAAAAAAAATGTTTACAATTTAAAATCAAGTTTACTTAAAAATATGCAGGGTAAACAAAAAAGTATATTTTAAACATACAGTACAGGACACAGGCAAGTGTTCATAGACCCTGGGTTATAGGCTTGTTCCTTCAGATGATTGGACACTGACAAAGCTTTTGAGAAGACAACCCCTGGTCTCCTCCCCTAAAACCATATTCCTCTCAATAAGATCCTCATTTTTTTCCGTTTTTTGCTGTTGTCCTAAGGTGATGGACCGCTTGTTTTTCACAGAGAAATTATTCTTAGCCTAACCTTTTTATTTTTATTTTTATTTATTATTTTATCTTCACATTCTTCTATATTGCAGAGGGAGGTTAACACAACAAGCTTACTACATGCTGCTGTCCGCATGAGCCTTGGTATTGTGCAGTTTGTTTCTCCTTTAGCTTACATTGCTGCTTTGGGTACAAAGAGACATGCTAAATCTTTCAAAATATTCCCTGTTCATGAACAGATAGAATGTGCAGTCTATGACAATTGGATCACTCCAAGCAGGTTCAATCACCCCAAGGAGGATTTCCTTCCAGAAAATAAAATTAAGGATGTACTATTTGTCCAAATTTAATCAAGAGCTTTCCAACACAACATCCTGTCAACCAGGAACAGTCCCAAATGGTCCAGGGAACATGGTCACCAGTGGAAACCAAGCTCTCAATTAACATCCTGGAGCTTATAACAGTTCAATCCTCTAGCCCCAGCCTGTGATGCCTTCATAATTCCCAGGTCTTAGTTCAGGCCCATCTACACCTTCCCTCCAGTATGAATTCTGCCTCATCTGATCAAAAAGATAGAGCACAAGAGGAAAATGGTGATTCTAACTGCACCAAACTGGCCTAAAATGATAATGATGGAAGTCAGTAGAGCTTCACCTCATTCACTAAGCTAAGGAAAAAATCACGTTACAAAATGAAAATTTCCTTGCAAAGTGAACAGCCAATTTGCCTTTTACTATTTCAATTCCATTAAGTCAACACCTATTTATTATGTACAGCACATCACATCATCAGAGAAAGCTAAACATATTTCAAAATATAACTACATAGAAGAGACTTACTTTATTTTATGGTTGGCAGGGACTTCTGGTAACTCCACAGTTATCATGCCATCAGAATTGGTTTTCCCTATAAAAACAGGTTTTGTTCTTAGGACATCAGGAGCTGTTCTTGCTGCCACTCTGTGCTGTAGACCTCCTGCACTGTTCCCCCGATTCGTAAGAACAAATGAGTATAATGTTTCTGGTTTTAGGTTTTTGATGAGCTTCTGGGTTGCCCGACCATCTACTTCATCAGCTTTCTTTCCATCATCGTAAAGGATCTAAGAGGTGAATTATTTGTTAGATTAAATAGCTAGCAAAGCATAACCCTTTTCTTAAACAGCATTTATATGTTTAACTAAAAAACAAGTTGCCCTTTGACCTCTCATCCATAAAAGTATAATTTTTAGTACCATTTGATGATATCAGTATCATTTTAAGTACTAGAAATTCAGAAACAATATTATCCCATTTTTCAGCTATATCTGTTTTATATAGAGGTGGTAGGTGGTCCATTGGAAACAATGATTCTAGTTTGTTTGGAAATAGTGGACAGTGAAGTTTGTAGCAGTGTGGGACCCAAGGAAGAGAAATCCCAAATACTACCAAGTGACTATAATTCAGTAAGGCCACTTTAAAGCCTTGATGCTAGCCAAGCTCTTTTTATAGAGAAAAAAAATAACACTTTATCAGACTTAATAGGTTATATATAACTTTTCTTGAAAGAGCTGTGATGATATATTGAACCACCATGAGAAGAGCAGGGGGAGGCTGCAGTAAGACATTTTGGTCTATGGCTGTAAGGGAATCACACAAGGCTAAGCAGTAAACTGCTCTATGATATGATTACAAACCCTGTTCATTCTGAATTGATATCTTGACTTAAAGCATTTCAGCAAAACACACTAACACTGTTTCTGTTTTAACCCTATAAATTCACGCCTGGCTTTGTATGGCCAATCACTGTCTGAAAAATCAAAATGTACTAACAACAGATGGTCTTAAAATGTTTGTGTACATTTCTTTACATTTCCAAATTTTCTACTTGCAAAAATTGTAATGACAATCTTCTCCATTTCATACATTTAAAGCAGTATTAAACCCAAAAGCAAAAATGTATTATATTGAAGTTTACAAATTATTATATATAATGTCTGCATTAATTTTATTTTTCAGGCTTTCTTTTAATTTCTCCTGGTGATCCTGACAGTACGACTGTTGTTTTTCAACAGAATATGCTGTCTTGCAGATGTAACAGTTAGATGGTGGTTGATACAAACTATGTATCACTGACAGGGATGCTTACAATAATCCAGCATTTATTTATGTATGTAAACCTTTATCCCAAAAGGAAAAAACTATAAGTGCTTAAAAAATTGTTGTCTGCAGTTTGACTTCAGTTTGTTTAGTGCATCTAAATCTGCTAGTTCATATAACACTTCCCTCCTCCCAGACTGACAATGCTGCTGTCCAAAGGTGGTCCTTCATCCAAAGTGTAAACACTAATACAGGAGGTGTGTTACTGGCCATATCAACAGGTGAAAACAGAGGGGAAAAACATCTAAAAAAAATAAAACTAATGCAGCCACCACATCTAAAGACTATTATGCTGCAATACATTTTTAGTTTTGGGTTTAATACCACTTTAAATATGAAAAAATGATATAGGCCCAGATTTACAAATGTGTGTGAACTAAAAATGTTAATATGTACAACCTGTCTCACTTACTATTCCATTTGGCAGTATGAAAATACCTTGCATATCAGAAGTTACTGTTCAATACAACAGCCTCTTTCCTTACTCATTTTTGTTTTCTTAGAAATGCTGCTTTTTTTTTTACAAACATTAAAACTGACTAACTTTTGTGTAAAACAATCAATATACGCTTATTGTGATTTTTTTTACCAAAAATATGTAGAAATATACCTATTGGCCTAAACTGAGGAAGCATTTTTTTTTTTTTTTTTTTTTTTTAAATTGGGTATATTTATTATAGCAAAAAGTAAAAAAAAAAAATGTTTTTTTTTTTTTCAAAACTGCTGCTCTTTTTTTGTTTATAGTGCAAAAAATAAAAATTGCAGAGGTGATCAAATACCACCAAAAGAAACCTCTATTTGTGGGAAAAAGGGACATGAATTTTGTTTTTGTACAAAGTCCCACGCCCACGCAATTGTCAGTTAAAAGGATGCAGTGCCGAATCGCAAAAAATGGCCTGGTCATTCCAGGGCTGAAGTGGTTAATAAATCCATCATGTGGTGCATATAACCAAATGTATTACAGTGGCCACTTCAAGAGGCCACTTCCCCCTGTAGCTGTCTAACGTTTACTTTAAAAAAAAAGTATTATTATTATTTATTTTTTATTTTAAGTTCTTGATGTTAAATTTCATTTGATGTTAGCATTTGATTTGCACTGCATGTAATGCCTTTTTGATTTAATAAAAAAAAAAAATACTTGTGTACTCAGGATGAAAAATGCCACATTTTTGTGTGTCCACTGCTGGTGGAATAGTGTCAACCTTCTGTGGGTGGAATTAGACCCCTCTATGTGGGTAGCATTGCACCCCATTTCTGTGGGTGAAATAGTGCCCCTTCCTGTGGGTGTTCTGTGGGTTGAATTAGGCTCTTGGTGGGTTTGAATAGGGCCCTCTTTCTGGTACCGCACTGGTTACCGCCACCAAAAGGGTGGTGTTAAATAATCTCACTTTTTTTAGTTCCAGTTTCCTTTGTGAATTGGATCTAACAAATTACCGCACAATTTTTTGCAATATTTATCGCCAATTTTTTTTTTTCGTTATTTACCGCAAAATCATTTATTAATACCCTAATTGCATGTGCTAAACCTTAGTGAATCGACCCCTTTGTATCAGAAACATAATGTTAGTGCTTATTAGAGGTGCAAAAAGTAAAATTTGCACTTTTGCAAGTGAAGACTGAGGAGTTATTATGTAAGCTTACTGACCAGGCTGAACAACACAATCTAACAGTTTCTGCCTGCAAACAGCCTGACGTCATACACACAGAATATTCAAACCAATGGTGACAGTTTGAAAAGTCATGCCATCACAGCCCTAAAACATGTCAGACATTGAGTGACCTTTCATCCTTAGTTTGACTGGGTAATGGCAGTTCCCACATTTCTATCCTGGAATATCTATATTTCTATTCTATTTTTGATGTGTCCATAGACATTTGATGATTTAATCCAGTAACATCTCTGGGGGAAACCTCAGACAGCATCACTTGAAAATTCTGAGGGGAAAAAAATGACCAGAAGAGTTAGAATCCTTGACAGCCTCCTACTGGTTCTCTGAAAATATACCAGCACTGCGAATGTCTGCAACAGGTGAAGCCAACTGCTCTCCTCCCACCTTGCATAAAAATGTATTTATTGTCTACGACAGCCACTCACAACTAGGGTTCATCTAGAGTTTGCAAGGGGTTCTTTGAGCTCTAGCTGAGTCTCTTGGCAGAGTTAGCTGCCTCCAGACCGCCATTAAAGGGGGGTATTTTTCCCTTTAGCCACCAATGTAAAAGGTTTTTTTTTTCCCAATGGCCATCCATGATTTAGCAAATTCTTTCAAGGGTCCTTCTGAGTCCTTCTGAGATAAAAGGGTTGAGAATGGCTGAATGAATCCAAAAATAAGGTTTTGTTTGAAACAGTCTATCTTATATAGATGAATGATAAGAGCATTTTTAAAGTGGGCCTTGATTCGCAAAGGTCCATTTATTATATCCCCCCACATAAAACTGCATGAAAAAAATCACTATGAAAACACCTAAATTAATGTTTGTACTATACACTGTGTAATGTGTGTTTTATGTTACAATTATAGGTTTGGGGCAGGGGCCTACCCAAAAAAACAGACCTTACATTATTATATCTGCAATGTAATCTGGAATATCTGCATTAAATCACGAGCACAATCAATTTCAGACTTCATCTGAACAATGTGTACCAATTCATTCACAATTATGTATTCCTAGTCTGGTGTGTGGAATAAAATATTCCACTTCATGACCACCTTAAGTTTCTTGCCTAAAAGTAAAAAAACTTACTTTAAACGGTAACGCAGAATTGTAATTTTCTGGAATTTCCCATGATAACAACACTGATGTCTTCATGACAGCTTTCACGTGGAAATTTTTTGCAAACACTGCTGGAAAAGTATAAAAAAGGTATTTAAATGTTCTTTTTTAAACAGAACACCCATCTGCTTCTGAACCATTTGCAGTTATGCACACCAATCCTGAAATAAGCTGAAGGAGAAATGGGTTGATAAGAACCTGCAGTATGGTTTTCGTGGCTCCAGCTAAGTTAAAATGTTACCTTACCTGAAAGAGTTATGCAGGAAGTAGCGATACAATGAACAAATGCCTTTAAAATGTATTAAGCTTGTTGTACTTTACCTTATGGAATTGTAGCCCTAATAACATAAGAAGTTTCTCCAGGATTAACAAGCACTTCCATACCCTGTTTTCCCAAGAAAAGAAATTCTGCTAAGGACAGAGACTTAAGCAGACAAATCCTACCTTGATCTACTGGCAGCGTCCTGAATTGGACACTTGGACTATAAGGACCAGGACCCTTGCTTGTGTAAGCACGAATTTTAACATCATAAATGGTATCAGGTTTTAAGGTGGTAAGAGTCACAGTTGTGTCAGCAGGAACAATGGGCACTTCAGCTGGATGATATGGATTATTGATATCCCTGTACAGGAGAATGTATTTTGTGATTACACCGTTCCTTTCTGCTAGGATGGGAGGTTGCCAAGTTATCTGCACTGAAGTTGATGACATGCTGTCACAATGTAGGTTTTGAGGAAATCCACTTGGAACATCCTCTGGTATAGTAATTTCTTGTATATTTTCTTCCCCAAAGCCCACTTTGTTTCTGGCTGATAGCTTAAAGACATATGATGCTCCTTTGTGAATTTCTTTGGCTGTGAAGTGATCTTCTTTGTCTGAGAACTCTAGTGTAGTGAGAATATCCACATCTTTGCGACCATATTTCAGACGATAGCCCATGAGAGGGCCAAAGGATTCCACTGGTGCATACCACTGAATGAGAGCAGTATTCATCTGGGTGTGGTTAATGACAAGCCGAGGTTTGCCTGGAACTGAAATAAAAACATTGTTTAATTCAGACAGGCCTTGCATGCTAACTTAGTACAGTTCACTGGAAAAAAATGGCCATACAAGTCAGTTGAGTTTGTGATGTCAGTGACATGATAATCATAAGTGAAACAATCTGCATGGAAACTTTGCCCATAATAGTAAGACTAATAATAATAAAAAAGCTTTAACATTAGTAGATGTGTTTTACAAACAAGGATTCCATTTTTTTCCCCATTTAAAAAAAAGTCAGGAAAATATGGAATTTTTCTACTGCATGTACTAAAAATAATGTTAGCTCTCTAGATTTCAGGGTAGCGCGTTTCTAAACAGTATTTGCAAATTCAGTATTACCACAATTCTTATGGAAAAACTAAGTACCTCTCATAGTAGTGCTAAACACTGTTGCAAAACCTTAATGTTTCTTACAGCCTTTAGAGAATCAGAAACACTTCTACTAAGATGTACAAATGCATACAGTTAAATATCTCTCTATATCTGTGCCAGTGGAAGTTTGCCAAAGGTAAAACATTACAGCTTCTCCCCAGACAATATAGTGTCAGTTTACATACAGCTGCTGGATTCCAGTGGCAAGAATAAGCAGATTCTTACTGCTGGAATGACCAGGACATGCGATTAGCAACGGCCACTCAGCCGTTTTAAATGAATGGCAGGCTGACAGTGGCCATCGCTGTTCATATGTTGCCACACAGAGCGGTTACCTACCATGAGGGGCAGATGTCTGGGCCTGGACACAGCTGACTGCATGCAGGACTGAAGATCTGTGCCTAACTGCAAGTAACTGCCTTGTGTGTGGCTACATGTGAACATCAGCGGCCACTGTCAGCCTGTCATTAGGTTAAATAGGCTGAATGGCTGCTGCTATTCACATGCCCCTCTCATACCAGCTGCAAGAATCCACTGATTCTTGCAGATGGCATTCAGTGGCTGCATGTAGGTGGCTCTGTGAATGTGACTTAAATATTTAAATGCATAACTGATGTCACTGGTCCATATTAACATTTTTCACTACACATTTTCAGGAAAGGAAGCAGTCCCATGATTATAATGTGGGGAATAAACATGTTAAGCTATTAAAGCTACTTATTCTGCATTTTTCCATAATTTTCTGTTATTGTTAACATCTAGCTGGCACCACAAAGCCATGGGACCACTAATCTTGACTTCAGATCCCACCGACTGCATTTCTAAATTATTTGTTATAACTTCTAATAGACACATCTATCATTTTAGGAGCTCTGCAGGTTGAGTTGGCAGACTGGCACATGCCAATCATATTTTAATAATAAAATCTGTTATCAGCTAATAGTTGATGTAGAGATTCTTGTCTCTCATCTTTTATCAACCTTGTAGGCTCTGAATCACAAATGTACCTGTCACTCATAGCCTGAGGCTTTATCTAGAACAACAAAGATATCTGTATATTTCTTGTTCCTAACACTTTATACAATAAACACACTCAGGGTATATTTAAACACCTGTCTATAAGGGTTGGCCCAAAGTTGAAAAAAAGATACAGATTTTGTCACATTTTTTCAAATAATTAGAATGACGTATGATAAACAGAACTATAGGGCTCTTTAATTAGTAAATTAGGTTTGTAATTTAACTTATGCTGCCTTTCCTTGTGACCCATGCCACTGAAGTTAGAATATTTCTATTAGTCATTTCTATTATACAGTTTATATTTGGCTTCACTAAAATAAGATGAAATAGTAAAAAAAACTTTAAGGAAATCGTGTTTAGAGAAAATAATTCCCAGCTTTATTCTTGTTATGTGTTCGAACCATTATTAAAGCCAATGGAGCATAAGCAAAGCAAGGAGAGTCCAAAGAAAGGGAATAATAACGCCTTCAAGTTTCCAGTGAAGAGATTGCTAGAAGCTGTCACTAAATTATATATGTCATAAATTGCTTTTATTCTAGCAGCAGCCCTCACATTGATGACAATTTTTTTAACCTTGATTGGTAGTGCCTTTAAAGAAAATAAGAAATACAGCTGGACTTCCAAAGAATTACATTAGAAAAGAGTTTGGTTTATTAAAAAGAAATAGCCTTGTCTACCTGGCGGCAAAGTGAAGTGTGTATCCTTTATATTTTGAGCCTGGCGTGTAATAAAGTGCATGTAGGTAGACCCAATTAAACCAGAATACAATGGTGACTGCTAAAATTCACATATTTAACTGTACAATTCCTGATGTCTTTTTAGGACAAAACATGCTGGACAGACAGATCCCCAGTGACAGATTTAATTACAATATATATATATATATATATATATATATATAAGCAAAAGTTTTAGGCAGGTGTGAAGAACTGCTTTAAGTAAGTAAGAATGCTTTAAAAATATATATTTTAATGGTTTATTTTATCAATTTACAAAATGTAACATGAGTGAATAGAAGAAAAATCAAAATCAAATCAATATTTGGTGTGACTACCCTATGACTTCAAACCATCATCAATTCTTACTACTCTTATGTCGCGTACACACGATCGGACATTCCGACAACAAAATCCTGGATTTATTTCTGACAGATGTTGGCTCAAACTTGTCTTGCATACACAAGGTCGCATAAATGTTGTTGGAAATTTTGAACCTCAAGAACGCGGTGATGTACAACACATACGACGAGCCGAGAAAAATGAAGTTCAATAGCCAGTGCAGCTCTTCTGCTTGATTCCGAGCATGCGTGGAATTTTGTGCGTTGGAATTGTGTACACACGATCGGAATTTCCGACAACGGATTTTGTTGTCGGAAAATTTGAGAACCAGCTCTTAAATTTTTGTTGTCGAAAATTCCGACAACAAATGTCCGATGGAGCCTACACACGGTCAGAATTTCTGACAACAAGCTCACATCGATGATCTAATGATCATCAATTTCATATGTTGGTTGAAAGACAGTGATTAACTGAAACAGAAACAGCTGTGTAAGAGGCTTAAAACTGGGTGAGCAACAGCCAAACTCTGCTACTAATGTGAGGTTGTGGAAGACAGTTTCAAGTCACAGGTTGTCCACCATGGTAAGACTGAGCCCAGCAACAAAACACAAGGAAGTTATACTGCATCAGCAAGGTCTCTCCCAGGCAAAGATTTCAAAGCAGACTGGAATTTCAAGCTCTTTTGAAGAATCACAAACACATGGGCAACATTGAGAACTGTAGTTGCAGTGGTCAGCCAAGGAAACTTAGTGAGGCAGATGAAAGACACATCATGCTTACTTTCCATCCACATCGAGGATGTCCAGCAGTGTCAGCACAGAACTGGAGGACAATGAGACCCAGGTATACCCATTGACTGTCCGGAGAAGTCTAGACAGAATTGGTCTTCATGGAAAAATTGCAGCCAAAAGCCATACCTCCAACATGGAAACAAGGCAAAGCGCCTCAACTATGCAATAAAACATAGGAACTGGGGTGAAGCAAAATGGCAGCAGGTGATCTGGACTGCTAAATTTAAGTTTGAAATATCTGGCAGTAGCAGGAAGCAGTTTGCTTGCAGAAGTTAGGGCTGGGACAAGGGCTGGGCAGGAGGGCTTGGCACTGTGGTATTATATGAAGTTCAAGGGCACCATGAGAAGATTGGGGGGAGCGGATTTGTGTTGGGGGTGGCAGGCGGTAAGAATTGTTCTGGGAGTTGGGGAGGTGTGCTAGAAGTGGTGATTGGGGGGGGGGTTGGGAGATGGGGGGAAGAGGATTTATGCTGGAATGGGGGGTTCGGGGAGTTTGTGCTAGAAAAGGTAATATGGTGTGGGGGGAATTTGTGCTAGGAAGGGGAATTTTTTTGGAGAGGGGGATTTGTGCTAGCAGGGATTATGGAGAGCATTTTTTCCAGGAGGGGAAATTTGGGTGGGGGGGGATTTGTGCTGCAAGGGGGAATTGGAGTGGGGGGTTGTGCTCTAAGGGGAAATTTGAGTGGTAGAAAATTTGTGCTAGGAAGGGGGAATTTTTTTTGGGGGGGGTTGTGCTAGGAGCATATGTGGAATGAGAGGATTAGAGCTAAGCTTGCAGAATAGCACTCCATTTTTTGGGGGGGAGGATTTTTGCTGACACAGAATGCTCATACATTTTGGGGGGTTGGGGGCGCAATTTGGCATGTTCGCCCTGGGCTCTAGATGACCTTGTCCCAGCACTGGCAGAAGGTCTTGAGAATGCTACAATAATGAGTGTCTGCAAGCACCAGTAAAGTATGGTTGGTTCCTTGCAAGTTTGGGGCTGTATTTTTGCAACTGGAGTTGGAGATTTGCTCAGGATCAATGGTGTCTTCAATGCTGAGAAATACAGACAGATACTTATCCATCATGCCATACCTTCAGCAAGGTATGTGACTGGCCCCCAAATTTATTCTTCAGCAGAACAATTAGTGTGAGTGATTATAACAGATGAACCACTGTTTTTTGTTTGCCATTGTCCAAATCCTTTTTAATGCCCAAATCTTCATTCAAGCAGCAGTATAACTGTTTCTAAAATCTTTCCCTCAATCAGTGAGGAAAAATAAAGCAGCAGTTTTACTCTTCCCATGCTGTACTAAAAAAATATCTTCTTGGAAAGGAGAAATAGCTAGCTTGTTTATAACCTTTTCTACACCTAACATACAGTCTGATTCAAGCTCTGCTTGATGCACATCATGCAGCGGGTGCTATTGGCTCCCACTGCTGTCAAGCACAACAAAGTGAGCCAATGAGGAGAAAGGGGGCAGGGCTGAGCAAGAAATAAAGAATAGGCATATATAGTGTATTTAGTTTTTTTTCCATCAGCAAATGAAAGAACAATGTTCTTTTGTAAAATGTAGGTACGACCTGGTTAGAGTGAATAGAAGCCTGTGATATCAACTTGTAGTAAGTATCATCAAGAGTAATTCTCACTCCAGAAATAAGGGAGTCCTAAATATACTTTCCCATCTTCTTCATCATCTTCCTTTTTTTTTTGCAGTCTAGTAAATCAACACTCATAAAACTAAATTTAATGATGATATTGCTTGTGAATAATCTACTTTTAAAGTCCCTTGTTGTGGGGTTGTGCCCACACTGCAAGGATTAACATCTTTTTTTATGGGTGCAGAGAAGCCTTTTTACGTACCTGATCCCCTGTTCCCCCAGCAGATGGTGCTCCCCTGTGCTCTGGCAGTGTACTGTCCCTTGGTATCAATATGTCCAATACAGGGTTACAGATCCTTATGTCAGAACGTTAGACTGCTTAAACGTGGGGGGGTTTGCTGAGGGGACTGATCTAGCAGCCTGGAGGAGCAGAGGATCAGGTAAGTAAAACTTCTTTTCTGTGTCCCCTAAACATAAACAAGCTATTAACCCCTACAATGCGGTTGCTTTTTTAAAGAAAAAACAAAATATGTAAAGTGATGGGGCCTTTTTTTAGCACACATTTCCTTTATTAATGAGATACCAGAATAATCATGAGTCACTTCTTGAAACTCGGTGTTTCACTGTTAAAATATTTGCAGCTGGAGCATTGATTTCACATACCTGGCATTCCTTTCTTATTTTTACATTTCTAAAAACACAGGTCATTCTCAGATCTAGTGCATTGTACTGTATATGACACCTGATCATAAGGGCAGGGTTCACATAAAAAAAAAATATTACTTGAATGCATTTTTTTTTTGCAGATGGAACAGGTTTCAGTGTGTAGCTAGTTGTATGACAAGAATTAAGTACTAAGAGCTTTACCTGCACCACTTGTAGTCACAACTTTAGGCTTGCTACGAGCACCATCCCCTTTTGTTGTATAAGCTGTCACAGTGATGGCATATGCTGTTTCAGGCTGCAGTCCAGAGATAATCATTTCCTGAAATTAGGTACAGTGAAAGGGAAAATTTACTGTCATTATTCTTATTGTTTTTGTTTTCTTCTTTTTATTACATTCTGGATACTGTTTTGTTCTTTTTTGTGTACCTACATGGAAAATTTTCCTTCACGGCAATTAAACAAATGTACTTAGTTTATCCTATTAATGTATATTTTATGTAGTTATAATAATAGTTTTATGTAATAGTATGATTTTCTAACAGAATTAAAGGATAACTATAATGGGGTTTGGTTGGTTTTCCTTTTTTTCTCTTTACAAGTTTTTAAATCTATTGTTTCTGAGTTCATTATTATAATTTTTTTTTTTTTACAAGAATTATTAGGTACAGAATGCATCCATGATAATTAGTTTGTAAATTAGTTTGTAGTTTGTTGGTTGAACAGGATGTCTTTTTTTTTTCAACCAAACTAACTACAGTCGTATGCAAAAGTTTAGGAACCCCTGACAATTTCCATGATTGTCATTTATAAATATTTGGGTGTTTGGATCAGCAATTTCATTTTGATCTATCAAATAACTGAAGGACACAGTAATATTTCAGTAGTGAAATAAGGTTTATTGGATTCACAAAAAATGTGCAATATGCTTAAAAACTAAATTAGACAGGTACACAAATTTGGGCACTCCAACAGAAAAATCACTTAAATATTTAGTTAGCGCATCCTTTAGCAGAAATAACAGCCTCTAGACCAGTGGTTCTCAACTCCTGTCCACCAGACCCACTAACAGGCCAGGTTTGCAAGATAACTGAAATACATCACAGGTGATATAATTTGCTGATCAGTGATTGCAGTATTCTAGTCTGCATCAACCCAAGGTAATACTTAAAATCTGGACTGTTAGTGGGTCCTGAGGACAGGAGTTGAGAACCACTGCTCTAGACGCTTCCTATAGCCTGTAATGAGTGTCTGGATTCTGGATGAATGTATTTTGGACCATTACTCCTTACAAAACATCTCCAGTTCAGTTAGGTTTGATGGCTGCCGAGCATGGACAGCCCAAATCAAATCACCCCACAGATGTTCAATGATATTCAGGTCTGGGCACTGGGATGGCCATTCCAGAACATTGTACTTGTTCCTCTGCATAAATGCCCGAGTAGATTTTGAGCAGTGTTTTGGGTCGTTGTCTTGTTGAAATATCCAGCCCCAGCATAACTTCAACTTTGTGACTGATTCCTTAACATTATTCTCAAGAATCTGCTGATATTGAGTGGAATCCATGAGACCCTCAACTTTAACCAGATTCCCAGTACCGGCACTGGGTACACGGCCCCACAGCATTATGGAACCTCCACCAAATTTTACTGTGGGTAGCAAGTGTTTTTCTTGAAATGCTGTGTTCTTTTGCCGCCATGCATAACGCCCCTTGTTATGACCAAATAACTCAATCTTTGTTTAATCAGTCCACAGCACCTTATTCCAAAATGAAGCTGGCTTGTCCAAATGTGCGTTTGCATACCTCAAGCGACTCCGTTTGTGGCGTGTGTGCAGAAAAGGCTTCTTTCGCATCACTCTCCCATACAGCTTCTCCCTGTGCAAAGTGAGCTGAATTGTTGAAGGATGCATAGTGACACCATCTGCAGCAAGTTGATGTTGTAGGTCTTTGGAGGTGGTCCGTGGGCTGTTTTTGACCATTCTCACCATCCTTCACCTTTGCCTCTCCAATATTTTATGTGGCCTGCCACTTCTGGCCTTAACAAGAACTGTGCCTGTGGTCTTCCTTTTCCTCACTATGTTCCTCACAGTGGACACTGACAGCTTATATCTCTGCGATAACTTTTTGTAGCCTTATCCTAAACCATAATGTAGAACAATGTTTGTTTTCAGGTCATTTGAAAGTTGTTTTGAGGCTCCCATGTTGCCACTCTTCAGAGGAGAGTCAAAGAGAACAAAAACTTGCAATTGGCCACCTTAAATACCTTTTCTCATGAATGGATGCACCTGTCTATGAAGTTCAAGGCTTAATGAGCTCACCAAACCAATTGTGTGTTCCAATTAATCAATGCTATGTAGTTACAGGTATTCAAATCAACAAAATAACAAGGGTGCCCAAATTTATGCACCTGTCTAATTTCGTTTTGATGCATATTGCGCATTTTCTGTTAATCCAATAAACCTAATTTCACTACTGAAATATTACTGTGTCCTTCAGTTATTTGATAGATCAAAATGAAATTGCTGATCCAAACACCCAAATATTTATAAATGACAATCATGGAAATTGTCAGGGGTTCCTAAACGTTTGCATACAACGTATGTAACTATGTAAAGGGTGCTGGGCTTTTTGTGATTTGTGTCAGCTTGTGGGAATTTGCCTGACCAGAAAGAAACACAATTATAAAAACATACCTCAAAACATGCTGAATAATGAAAATCACACTAAATTTATTTAACTATAAATATAATAAAAATATAATTTATGTGGATAATTGAATACAGTATCTTATTAAAAAAAAAACATTTTTTATGCATACATTTATTGTGAGGTCACACCAACTTATAATGTGAGCTCAAGCTATATAAATTACCTGGGCTCCCATGTCTCCTCTTGCTCTTCCTTGCTAAAAACTAGCAATAAAAGGCCCCTACTTTCCAGGTTACTGCTGCAAGACTGAACTAGATCCCATTCTACATGATTGTAACTAAGAAGTAGTGGGTCACCAATAAATAGATACAGCCTGATCATTAGTTATAAACGTGTAGGTTCTATTATCGCTTTGTATAACTGGTTAGGTGCCAAGTAAGGAGAAATTGGAATCCCAATCAGTTACAGACTTTTGGCTCCCCTTAATTACTTTATTTTTTATTTTTATTTATTTATTTATGTTAATGCCAAACATTATAAAATCACAATATGTTGACAAAAAATGCTTGTTAATCCTCTAATTAACTTGAACAAGTCATGCACCATAAGGGTGAGTTTAAATTGAAAGCTCCTATATCTATCTTGTCCTTAAGCAATGTACATGCAATCAATTTTTTCACAAGTCTTCAGTGTCCTTGTGTATTCACGTACATCTTTCTTAGTAAAGCAATTTACTTTCTGAATTGTAATCGCTGAAGGAAATGCTTTTGATTTACTGTATATATGTAAATAAATATATATGTCATATGTCAAAGGTAACTGATATAGATTGTCTTTCGGTGATTTTGAGTGTTACTGTAGGAGTTTGCAAACATTTTCAACTTTGATTCATAAAAGATGTAAATGTTTGGTGTGTAAAGCAACACATTTTTGAGTGAACTCATGCATCACTCAGACTGCAAGAATAAAAAAAAAAAACACATAGCTGTAGAACTGAACGCTAAAATAACATTTTATCATTAATGCACATCAATGGTCTTCTTACTGGAGATGCAGCCCAATTAAAGCAACATTAATACAAGCCATTCAAACAGCAGCCATTTAATCAATACTGCATATAGTAGTTTATTGTCACTGTATTTATTTGGGATATTTTTATAAACATGAACTTCATGCCAAATTGAAAAAGTCAAACATAAAACCAATGTGGAATGTTAGAGCATGCGCCTGTGCAAATAACAGAGGAAAAAAAAAAAAAAAAAGAAAAAAGAAAAAACACACAGCACGCTGAAAATAAACACCTTAAAACCAGCAAGTCCTTATTACTCACATGTTCAGTAGTATCATCATATTCCCACTGTTTTAGAGTAAAGGAGGTGGAAAAGAAAAAATAACAATAATAAAATTATGAAGAGCTATCTGTGCAGTTTGGGGATTTTAAAGAACTTTTACTTCCTTATCTATCAATAAGGGGTATAATAGTAAGCTATTTTAGATCATAGCATACATAGTATAGTGATGTTAAAGTGATTGTATGAATGATTGTAAATTAATTTTTCTTTTAAAATAACAATATACTTACCTGCTCTGTCAATGGAATTGCAGTGTGGGTCTAAACATCCGCTTTTCAAGTCCCCCGCTGACTCTCCTGGCTCCTCCTCTTCATGAGTGCCCACTATAGTAAGATGATTCTTATGGGGCCACACATGCAGGCTTGCTCCTGAGCCCCTCTGCCTGCATCTATAGACACAGACAGCGGGGCTCTACCCCGCCCCTCACTCCCTCGTCACTGGCTTTAAATGACAGCAGCAGAAATCAGTGGCTCTCACTCCTAGCAGGAGAGACCAGAAAGTGAGGAGAGAGCTATTGTAGCACAGTGCTAGAGTGAAGGCTCAGGTAAGTATAAGGTGGGGTGAGGGGGGATACCACTACTTAAATTTTTTTTACCCTAATGCAAAGAATGCATTAGGGTACAAAATGTTTAGGCTTTATAAACACTTTAAACTACTGTGTACATATTTATAATTAATAAATATCTGTTACAAATTATTTTATGCAATAGAGCTGTTAAACCCTGTTGTCAATCCAATGTACGTCTAATTTTTGTGGAACAAAATATTTAGGAAAAAATCTTTAAAAAAAAAACTATGAAGAGGAAGAGAAGCTTTTCTTTCCTGTGCAAAACGATGCAAACTGAGAACTAAACCCTATCACTTTTTAAACTTTTGTTATAAAGAACAGCTATCATACAAAAAAATGTCTTACGGAGTACAATAAAATAGACTTCTAGCCTAGCTAATAAAATAAATGAGCCAGCATTATAAAAAGTACAAACAAATGGCTACTGCCCCCACCTATAACTGGCCTTTGCAGCAAGGAGCACATGGAAGGGTGACGTACAGTTAGGTTCATATATATTTGGACAAAGGCACAAAGTTTTTCAAGTATTTACCAAAACATATTCAAGCTATAGTTATATAACAGATATGGGCTGAAAGTGCACATTCTCAGGTTTATTTTGAGGGTGTGTACATCCAAATCGAAGGAAGGGTTTAGGAGTTACATCTCTTAAGAATAGCCACCCCCTTTTTCAAGGGACCAAAAGTAATTGAACAGTTGAATCAAAAG
Source organism: Aquarana catesbeiana (assembly GCF_042186555.1). Classification (NCBI taxonomy): domain Eukaryota; kingdom Metazoa; phylum Chordata; class Amphibia; order Anura; family Ranidae; genus Aquarana; species Aquarana catesbeiana. The sequence continues at coordinate 410,965,798 of NC_133324.1, forward strand.
CTGTTTCATGGCCAGGTGTGGGCTACTCCTTCGTTATTTCTTCATCAATTAAGCAGGTAAAAGGTCTGAAGTTGATTCTAATGCCGCGTAGACGCGATCGGAAATCCGGCCAGCAAAAGACAGATGAGAGCTTTTGGTCGGAAAATGCGACCGTGTGTATGCTCCATCGGACTTTTGCTGGGGGAATTCCCGCCAGCAAAAGATTGAGAGCAGGTTCTCAATTTTTCGGTCGGAAAAAGTTCCTATCTGAAAATGTGATCCTCTGTACAAATTCCAACGTAAAAAATTCCTACGCATGCTCGGAAACAATTCAACGCATGCTCGTAAGCATTGAACTTCATTTTCTCGGGTCGTTGTAGTGTTGTAAGTCACCGTGTTCCTGACAGTCGAAAGTTCTGAACTTTTGTGTGACCGTGTGTATGCAAGGCAAGCTTGAGTGGAATTCCGTCGGAAAAACCATCCAAGTTTTTTCCCACAGAAAATCTGCTTGTGTGTACGCGGCATTAAGTGTGGTATTTGCATTTGGTATCTATTGCTGTGAACCTACATTATGCGTTCCAAGGAGCTGTCCATGTAAGTGAAACAGGCCATTGTAAGGCTTCAAAAACAAAAGAAATCCAACAGAGAGGCAGCAGCAACATTAGGAGTGGCCTAATCAACAGTTTGGTACATTCTGAGGCAAGAAGAACGCACTGGTGAGCTCAGCAACATAAAAAGGATTATGGTTATGGATGATAACAGGATCCTCCCTATGGTAAAGAAAAACCCATTCACAACATACAGACAAGTGAAGGACACTCTCCAGGAGGTGGGTGTATCATTGTCAAAGTCTAAAATCAAGAGAAGACTTCACAAGAGAAAATACAGAGGGTTCCCCACAAGGTGCAAACCATTCATAAACCTGAAGAATAGAAAAGCCAGATTATACTTTACCAAAAAACATCTAAAAAAGCCAGACCAGTTCTGGAAAAGCATTCTTTGGATGGAAGAAACTAAGATTTATTTGTACCAGAATGAAGGGAAGAAAAAGGTGTGAGGAAGGATTGGAACAGCTCAGGAACCAAAGCACACAACCTCATCTGTAAAACACGGTGGAGCTTGCAGTGTGATGGCATGGGCATGCATGGCTTCCTGTGGGACTGGGTCATTGGTGTTTTTGATGATGTGACAGTAGACAGAAGCAGACGGATGAATTCTGCAGTATTTAGAGATATATTGTCAGCCCAGAATTAGCCAAATGCAGCAAAGTTGATTGGACAAAGCTTCACAGTACAGATGGATGATGATCCAAAACACACTGCAGAAGCAACGCAGGAGTTTTTGAAGGAAAAGAAGTGGAATATTCTGCAATGGCCGAGTCAATCACCTGATCTCAACCTAATTAAGCATGCATTTTACTTACATTTTACTTGCTGAAGGCAAAACTAAAGGCAGAAGGACCCACAAACAAAGAACAACTGAAGACAAAAGTAATTAGAGTCTGGCCAAGCATCAGGAAAGAGGAAACCCAGTCTTTAGTAATGTCCATGGGTTCCAGACTTCAGGCAGTCATTGCCAGTAATGGATTCTCAACAAAATATTAAAAATGAACATTTTATTTATGATTATATTAATTTGTCCAATTACATTTGAGCCCCTGAAAATGGGGGTGGGGGACTGTGTATAAAAATGGTTGCAGTTCCTAAAATGTGTACTTGATATTTATGTTCCACCTCTTGAATTAATTCTGAAAGTCTGCAATTCCTTTGGATTGTTTTATTTTAATTTTATTCTGGTGGCATACAAAGCTAAAAGTATGAAATTTGTGCCTGTGTCCAAATCCATATGGACCTAACCATACATCAAACAAAAACCAAAGAAAATTATCAGCTCAACTTACCGACCAACCTGCAACCAACCGAATTATCCTGTCTAACAGTATGCGTTAAAAACAGGAGTTTAAATTGCACACATTTTCAAATACATGCATAAGCTGCAGAGCCACTTCACGTTGCCCCAGTATTATCTGCAGTCCTAACTCTACATTAACCTTAAAAAAGCATCATAATGCATTTGCTTCTACTAGGGAGGCTCTCAAAATTTAGAGTTAGGACTGCAAATAATACTGAGGTGCCGTGAAGTGGCTCTGCAGCTTGCGCATGTATTTGCAAATGTTTGCAAACTAAACCCCTGTTTTTAACACATACTGTTAGACAGGATCATTTGGTTGATTGCAGGTTGAAATAAGAAATAAGTTCTGGTGCACATCATTATTGACTAAAACTATCATATCTTTGCACATCTCATAAGTTGGTAATATAATAGCCACTGGAGAACTTGATGCCCGTTTGGTGCTACATAGCCATTATTGTAATTATTCCAATCTGCCATTAAACTGTCCCATGTATTAATTCCTTTATTACAGAAGAACTGAAGATATCAACACACCTAGGGGGTGTGAAAACCAAATGGTGGTGGTATAGGAGTGAATATTAAAAATTTTAAAGAATTTTTTTTTTTATTATTGAACCTGTGATTTGGCTTTGGTGCGTCAGATGGCATGTAAGTTGCATTGTCAATGCCTCAATTAATATGTCCTGATTGCACAAAAACAACAGCATTAATGTCAGTACCTGTGGTTAACATGTGTATTTGTGAAATAGCATTTTTATATCCTTATGGTTTTCTTTCAGATATTCTGTTCCTAGCTATCTATATATAAAGTAAAACCAAACTATTGGCATCTTTTAAAATTGGTACCTAATAGAACTTGTGATGATAATGATTTTGACAGTCTGTTGAAATGGATGTCGTGACATATTGGTCAATTCACTGGGACTCCCTGGTTTATTGGTATGGTATTCAACAGGTCTTCTATTAAATTATGGGGCACCAGAATTTTAGCTGACAAAGAATTTTAATGGTTTTTTTATTAGTTATTAGATTGAAATGGTTCATTAAGAGACCACAGATATTTCTTCATCACTGACATTGATTTTAGCAAATTAAAAAAATACCTTTAATAATAACACAAACCATTATCGGTCTTGGAACAATATCTAAAAAATAATCACTCTGCAGGCATTTATCTATTAAATACTGTATAATTTTTTATATCTACAGTTGTGCACATAAGTTTACATACCTGGCAGAATTTATGATTTCTTGGCCATTTTTCAGAGAATATGAATAACACAAAAACTTTTCTTTCACTCATGGTTAGTGTTTGACTGAAGCCATTTATTATCAATCAACTGCGTTTACTCTTTTTAAAACATAATGACAACAGAAACAACCCAAATGATCCTGATCAAAAGTTTACATACCCTAGATCTTAATACCGTGTATTGCCCCCTTTAATATCAATGACAGCTTGAAGTCTTTTGTGGTGTTTGTGGATGAGGCTCTTTATCTTCTCAGATGGTAAAGATGCCCATTCCTCTTGGCAAAAAGCCTCCAGTTCCTGTAAATTATTGGGCTGTCTTGCATGAACTGCACATTTGAAATCTCCCCAGAGTGGCTCAATGATATTGAGGTCAGGAGATTGAGATGGCCACTCCAGAACCTTCACTTTATTCTGCTGTAGCCAATGACAGGTCGACCTGGCCTTGTGTTTTGGATCATTGTCATGTTGGAATGTCCAAGTAGGTCCCATGCGCAGCTTCCTGGCTGATGAATGCAAATGTTCCTCCAGTATTTTTTGATAACATACTGCATTCATCTTGTCAACATTTCTGACAAAATTTCCTATGCCTTTGTAGCTCACACATCCCCAAAACATCAGTGATCCACCTCCGCGTTTCACAGTAGGAATGGTATACCTTTCATCATAGGCCTTGTTGACTCCTCTTCAAATGTAGCGTTTATGGTTTTGGCCAAAAAGATCAATTTTGGTCTCATCACTCCAAATTACTTTGTGCCAGAAGGTTTGAGGCTTGTCTCTGTGCTGTTTGGCATATTGTAAGCGGGATACTTTGTGGTAATTGCGTTATGGCTTTCTTCTGGCGACTCGACCATGCAGCCCATCTTTCTTCGAGAGCCTCCTTATTGTGCATCTTGAAACAGCCACACCATGTTTTCAGAGAGTCCTGTATTTCACCTGAATTTATTTGTGGGGTTTTCTTTGCATCCCAAACAAATTTCCTGGCAGTTGTGGATGAAATTTTAGTTGGTCTACCTGACCGTGGTTTGGTTTCAACAGAACCCCTCATTTTCCACTTCTTGATTAGAGTTTGAACACTGCTGATTGGCATTCTCAATTCCTTGCATATCTTTTTATATTCCTTTCCTGTTTTATACAGCCCAACTACATTTTCCTGCAGATCCTTTGACAATTCTTTTGCTTTCCTCATGACTCAGAATCCAAAAACGTCAGTGCAGCACTGGACGAAAGATATCAGGGTCTGTCGGGAGTCCAGAAACTCGTTGACCTTTTATACACACACACTAATTACAAGCAAACGGATCACAGGTGAGGATGGTTACCCTTAATAGCCATTCAAACCCCTTTGTGTCAAATTGTGTGCATGTTATCAGGACAAAATCACCAGGGTATGTAAACTTTTGATCAGGGTCATTTGGGTAGTTTATGTTGCCATTATGATTTAAAAAGAAAACACAGTTGATTGATAATAAATGCCTTCAGCCAAACACTAACCATGAGTGAAAGAAATGTTTTTGTGTTATCATTCCTATGTTTTAAGGTTTTGCAATTGGCAAAGTGCATGCTTGACCCTAGTAAAAGTGACCCTTGAATGCAATATTGTGCTCTACCTGTATACAAAGGCAAAGAAGCAATGTCAAAACAAAAAACCATATTAATTCAAAAGCATTTGTATAATTACTAATGATTTGCTGGCTTCAAGCTAGCTGATAGAACAGAGAGTAAAAAGAGCAAGAACAATGCATTTAATCACTGGCTATAAACTACAGGAAAACAAGTGTCTCTGAAAAGGAAAATCTCATGGCTTGTATTTGTAGCTTCTTGTGTATAGGAAATCTATTACCAGATGTATGGGGGCTGCTACTGCTAATCACTGTTGAGCCCTCCTGTAACTTCTACTTTTCCATAGCATTAGTATTTTGTGGGTCACTGACAAGTATAGAAATCAGGGGTTGTAACTTCACTTTCTCACTTTCTTTTGGAATGCTTATACCAAGACAGTAAGTATTAAAGTCAGTGACAGGTATAACATTTTCAAGACGACATGGCAGCCACCTTATTCGTTACTATTATTATTATAATACAGGATTTATATAGCACCAACAATTTGCGCAGCGCTTTACAACATGAGGGCAGACAGTACACTTACAATACAAATCAATACAGGAGGAACCAGAGGGCCCTGCTCACTACATGTTTAATCAACAAATATTTTAACCACTTAACCTCCCTGGCGGTATTCCCGAGTGTGGCTCGGGGTTAAAATTCAGTACCATTAGCGGTAACCCCGAGCCACACTCGGGATCGCATTGCAGGATCCTGGGGCGGCTTTACTTACCTTGTCCCCGGGATCCTGCGATGTCACCCGCAGTGTCCGAGGGCTCCGTCCTCCTCCGAAGCCTCTCCGTGCCAGGCTCCGTTCCCTGCGAGCGGCGCGACGCACGGGGGCGGAGCCTGGCGGCAAATTAAAAAAAAAGTAAAAATCATAACACATACAGTACTGTAATCTTACAGATTACAGTACTGTATGAAATGATTTCACATCCCTTTTGTCCCCAGTGCTTTGTCCCATGCCCTGCATGCAGTTTTACATGATATACACTGTTCTTTCTGCCTGGAAACTGGAGATTGTCCATAGCAACCAAAAAGTGTCCCTTTACGTCAAAAGTGGCTTTAGACCAGCTAGAAAACAGCGATAGTAAATTAGAACACTTGCAGAATTGAGCGATAGTGAATTGTGGGGAAATTTATTTTATTACTATTTTTTTTTTTTTAATTATTTATTTTTATTTATTATATTATAATTTATGTTTTTGTGTTTCAAACTTTATCATACCCGGGATATCTACTAGACTCTGGTTTGGACAGATTTAAGTGTGTTATTGTTAAGATTTACAGACCTACAATATAAAACGCCAAATTTCCATGCAAAATAATTGTACCGCTTTCAGCACCTAAAATCCGAAATAATCATACCGCCAGGGAGGTTAAAGACCAGGCCTCTTTTTCAGACTCTGTGTTTACAAGTTAAAAACACGTTTTTTTGCTAGAAAATTACTTAGAACCCCCAAACATTATACATTTTTTTGTAACACCCTAGAGAATAAAATGGCGGTCATTGCAATACTTTTTGTCACACCGTATTTGCGCAGCGGTCTTACAAGCGCACTTTTTTTGGAAAAAAAATCACTTTTTTGAATAAAAAAATAAGACAGCAGTGAAGTTAGCCCAATTTTTTTATATTGGGAAAGATAATGTTACGCCGAGTAAATTGATACCCAACATGTCATGCTTCAAAATTGCGCCCGCTTGTTGCATGTTTTGAGTTACAGAGGAGCTCTAGGGCTAGAATTATTTTTCACAATCTAACGATCACGGCGATACCTCTCATGTGTGGTTTGACCACCGTTTTCATAAGCGGCCGCTACTCATGTATGTGTTCGCTTCTGCGCGTGAGCTCGTTGGGAAGGGATGCTTTAAAAAAAATGTTTTTCTTATTTGTTTCATTTGATTTTATTTATTTTTACACTGTTTTTTTAAAAAAAAAATTGGGTCACTTTTATTCCTATTTCAAGGAATGTAAACATCCCTTGTAATAGAAAAAAGCATGACAGGTCCTCTTAAATATGAGATCTAGGGTCAAAAAAGTCCTCAGATCTCATATTTGGACTTAAATGCAAAAAAAAAAAAAATTTGAAAAAATGACAACAGAAAAATGGCCCTTTAAGATGTATGGGCGGAAGTAACCTTTTGATGTTGCTTCTGCCCTGCTATGGTATGGAGATGGGTGGGGGCCATCTTAGCCTCACTCATCTCCATACCCAGCCACGGACAGGTCCTGATCGCCTCTGCCACTGCCGGGTGGCCCCTCTCCAGCCGCCGATAATGGTGATCTTGCGGCGAATCCGTCGCAGAGACCACCATAATCGTAAACGGATCTGCCGTCTCCAAAGATGGATACCTTGGTTGTGGCAACAGCTGCTGCCGTTACCGAGATATCTATCTTCAAAGTGCTGTCGTATATGTACAGGAGCTGGTAGGCAAGTGGTAAAAAGTGCATCACAAAAAAAAAACTGTTTTTTTAATCTGTTAAAAAGTGTTAGATGTGTTCATATACTAGGAGGAGAGAAAGAGCAATGCATCAAAAATATTGGTTGCTCACTCAACTCCATATTTTACAATTGCTTGCTGCAAATTTCTGAACTGATTAAGGACTGATGTACAAATTTTTAAGCAAAATCGTATCCCCTGTTTTGCCCCACGGGGTAACAGGGTAAAATGATTCCCCTTCATGCTATAGTTGCTACTTAGCATAGGTGTAATCTATATACCTATGATGGCTACAAATCTCAGTGTTGAGGATTTTATAAAGGTTTTTGTAATTTTACTTTAGTGTTTTTTTTTTTGTAGTGGTTTAGCTGAAATTAGTTTTGCTACACTAACAATATATAGTTAACTGAACATTTTGCAGATAATTTGAATCTTTCATTTCTGAATGGATATATATATACAGTATATTATAATTTTTAATTATAAGTTATGCAAACCTGTAAACCAAGAAAATACAGCTAAATGTTTGCCAGAGAAATGTAACAAATTAAACATTGTCAAAGAAGGGAGGGACCTCTGTGTACCGTAATGTACTTCAAAGAGAAGGATTTTACAGGTAAGCTGCTATAAAAATCCTATTTTCTTATCGTACATCACGGGACACAGAGCCCTAGTAGTTACTATGTGGGATGTCCCATAGCAATGGCAACTGAAGGGAGACACAACAAAAAGTAGGGCAATAAGAGACAAGAGGAGTCATACTGCAGCCTGCAGTACACTGCGCCCAAAGGCGATATCCACATGACCTTTTACATCGATTTGATAGAATCTGGTAAATGTATGGACTGAAGACCAAGTTGCAGCCTTGCAGATCTGAGCCATGGAGGCCTGGTGATACACTGCAAAAGAAGCACTAACAGCCCTAGTGGAGTGTGCTTTAACATGAAAAGGAAGAATTTTCCTCTTTAGACCATAAGCCTGAACAATCACTTGACGAATCCATTTGGAAATAGTAGATTTTGACACTGCCTTTACTCTTTTGGGACCGTCTGGCAATACAAACAAAACATCTGTTTTGCAAATCTGAGCTATCACCTTTAAATAGACTTTGACCGCTCTCACTACATCAAGAGAATATAGTGACCTCTCTTCCATAGACTGACGTTTTGGGAAAAAGGAAGGTAGGACAATATCCTGGTTTAAATGAAAACCTATCACTACCTTTGGTAGGAATTTAGGATGAGGCCGTAACACCACCTTATCCTTATGAATAACCAGATATGGCTCTTTACAAGAAAGAGCCGCCAATTCCAATACTCTTCTGGCAGAGGATATGGCAATCAAAAAAATTATTTTCCTCGTCGAGCAGGCTCAAAAGGTTGTTTTTTTAAAGCTGACAGGACTAAATTCAAATCTCAAGGGCTCAGGGGTGTCCTGACTGGAGGATTAATCCGTGTTACCTCCTGAATAAAGTTACGAACCAGAGAGTGAGAAGCAAGAGGCCATTGAAAAAATATTGATAAGGCCGATTCCTGGCCCTTGATAGTACTTAAGGCCAGCTTCATTTCTAATCCCATCTGTAGGAATTCAAGGATCCTACCTATGTCATATTTTCTGGGGTGCCAACCCCTGGATTCGCACCAGGAGACATATGTCTTCCAGACTCTATAGTATATGACTCTGGAGGCCGACTTCCTAGCATTAACCAAAGTAGAAACTACTCAAGGTGACAGCCCACGGTCCTTTAGAATGCGGGTCTCAATAGCCAAACCGTTAAATTTAGCGTTTGTAAGGTAAGATGGAATACCGGACCTTGTGAGAGAAGGTTTGGCCACAGTGGCAGGGATCAAGGGTCCCCTACCGCCATCTTTATGATCTCGGCAAACCGAGATCTTCTGGGCCACGCTGGGGCCACCAGAATCACCTCCTTCCCTTCCTGCTTGTTCCTGCGAAGAAAGCGCGGAAGCAGCAGAACCGGAGGGAACGCATAGATCAGCGAAAACTTATCCCATGGAAAGACCAAGGCGTTTGTTCTGCATGCCAGCGGATCTCTCTTCCTTGACACAAAGTTGTCGACCTTATTGTTGACTCTGGACGCAAACAGATCCACGTCCGGAACACCCCATCTTTGACGTATTGACAGAAAAATGTCAGGGTGAAGGGACCATTATCTTGGAAACAATTGTTGGGGACTCAAGTAGTCCGCCTGCCAATTTTCTATCCCTGGAATGAAAATCGCAGATAGGAAAAGATGTTGTTTTCTACCCAAGATAGAACATGATTCACCTCTCTTTGGGCTGCATGACTTTTCGTGTCCCCTTGGTGATTGATGTAGGCCACCACCGTGGCATTGTCGGATTGGATCCTGACAGGACAATTCCGTAGTCTGAGTATCCAGGCCTCTAGGGCCAGACGTACTGCATGAATTTCCAGAATATTGATGGGCAAGGTCCTCTCTGACTTGGACCACTTCCCTTGGACAGATGCTTCTTCCAGGACTGCTCCACAGTCGTCACCACGACTCCAGGATACTGGTAGAAAGGATCTCCCCTGTTGAAGATTTGCTGGATATCAACCACCAATTGAGGCTCTGACACAGCGCATTGAAAAGTCCAAAGCCTGGACCTTTTTGTTCCAAGTTGACAGAATACTGTTTGGCAGCAGTTTTGAATGAAACTGCGAATAAGGAACGGCCTCGAAGGAGGCCACCATCTTTCCTAACAACTTCATGCAAAGCCGAATAGGAGGATTTTTCTTTGTTTTGACAAGCCGAATCAGTTCCATTACGGAACTGATCCTTTCCTGGGGTAAGAAAACCCTCTTCTGAACTGTATCTATGATCAGCCCCACGTACTGCAATCTCCTTGATGGTTTTAAGGAGGATTTCTCTAGGTTGAGAATCCAGCCTAGGAATTCTAGGTAACTCACGGCTAAGACTAAACTTTGGTTTAGGCAGGTAACTGACTGATCTACTAAGAGCAGATCATCTAAGTAGGCTAGAATTGTTATACCCTTAGCCCTTAACCTGGCTAAAGGAGGGGCCAGGATTTTTGTGAATACCCGAGGTGCAGTAGCTAGTGTAGAAGCCTTCCCCCCATGCGAGTGAGCGGGGACGCCCCTTCATAAGGAGGCTTTAGTATTCTGCTTCGTGGGTTTCCTGCCCCAGGTCCTCTTTTGGCCCTGGGACTGCCCCTAAGGTCTTCCTCTTGAACCTGACGGTGGAGGCCGTCGAGACTGCCTGGAGGCTGATGCTCCTGGCACTGGAGAAGATGCACGTTTAAAGGAAAAACGCTTAAACTTCTTCTTCACTGGTAAATGAAAACTTTTTCCATTAGAAATTCTTTGGATATACTTATCCAGATCGTCTCCAAATAACCATTCACCATGAAATGGGAAACTGGCTAAGAGCTTTTTACATGGCGCTTCGGCTGACCAATTTTTCAACCATAGGATTCTATGCACATGCACCAGCCCTAGCATAAGCTGTGAGTCTTGGAGAATAGAATCTTTCATAGCGTCCACTGTGAAACACAGTAGGAATAATTTTGAGTACCTCAACAAATTGGTCCTTTATGGACTGAGATACTCCAATCGCCGCTAATGCCGGCTGAACGACTGAACCTGCAAGAGAAATGTTCTTAAAGAGAAATTCCAACTTCTTATCTGTTGGATCCTTCAACATTTGAGCATTGTCTACAGGACAAGTCAGGTTCTTGTTCACAGAGGTTATAGCAGCGTCAATTGCTGGAATCCACCATTTCTTATAGCATTCTTCCTCCATAGGATAAAGTATAGAAAAATTTTTATGAGGAAAAAACTGTTTATCTGGGTGCTCCCACTCAGAATACATAAGCTTCTTTAGCCATAAATGGATAGGAAAGGTATCAACAGATTGGGGAGGCTTTAGTGATCCCAAAACCAGAGGTCTCATCGACAGACTTTGTTACAGGCAGCAAAAAAGTCAAGCGGACCATTGTAGTGAGGGAGTGTACCAACAGTTTCTCCTGTGAGGTTGATCCTTCCATATTAGGATCTTCGGAAGAGGAGTCATTAGCCTCTTCCTGATCTTTTGAGAAATTTTCATGATCTCTCGCCCTTTGTTCCTCAGCATGAGGGTCCTGAGCAATGGACGGGGATCTGCTACGCTTAGGCCCACTCTGGGAAGCGAATAAAGCATCAATCTTTTTTTCCAAACTTGAAATGGTAGAAGAAAAAACCTCCTCAGTTATATATATAGGGGCTGTAGTGTCCAGAGCTGCTGCGACACCAGTCCCCACTGATGGCTCACTCTGACCGGCCACATCACTCTCAGAGGAGGATGCCATCTTTTTAGATATGGATCTAGGTTGTCATGAAACAACAGACCCTCTAGAACCTTTTGAGGTGTTCCTTGTCCCCCTTCCGCTCATAGCCTGATGCACAAAGCAGATGCACTACCAGAAGGAATGCATACACTGCTTGGGCTATAGTCCAGCACAGTTGCTATTAATGAACAGCCTGATGCAGCAGTGAAAATGTGTCAAAGGAAATGCCTGTGTCACCAAACCTCTTAACGCCACCTTTTGCTCGTGTCCCTCCACAGCCTGCAGTAACACAAAAGGTGCTTTTAAAACCTTGCCTCCTCCTGTTGGGCATCAGAGGACGCCGACGCCCCCAAACCCCCCCGCGTTGCCTACAGCTCTTCGCCTTTTTCTTTAAAAGAAAGCTTTTTCACCTTGAGAGTGGCGGACTACAGGTCCTCTGGGACCTACAGGAAGAAGCAGCATGGTGCGGAGAGGGGGGGTCTGGAAGCCGCCAAGCAGCACGCTGATCGCCCCAATTTTCTCCTGTCTTTTTTTTTTAAATTTTGAAAGAAAACTTAGAGCGCTTCTTTCCACAAGAAGAGGGGGAGACTTCAGCACTGGGGGGCGATAGGTGGGGAGAAGAACCCCCCTCAAGCTTACTGGAGGTCTCCTGCTGTCTGGCTGGAGGAAGAAGCATCTCAGCTCCCTGACACATTGTGTTCTCTCAGCGTGAGGCGGTGAGTGCTCAATACAGCCCCCTGTGGTGACACATAAGCATGACAACATCCACTGATCTTAACCACTTCAATACTGGCGTATAGTAATATGACGGCCACAGATGGGATCTCCCATCCTGGGTGGCCGTCATATGATGTCCTTCTCGGCCATCTAGGGGTCACGCGCGCGCCGCGTTGCTCGGGACCCGGTGCGCGCGCCCGGCAGCCGCGATGTCCGCCGGGCACCCGCAATTGCCCGTTAACCGAGCAGGACCATGGATCTGTGTGTGTAAACACACAGATACACGTCCTGTCAGTTGAGAGGAGACCGATCTGTGTTCCCAGTACAGAGGAACACTGATCGGTCTTCTCCCCTTGTGAGTCCCCACCCCCTACAGTTAGAATCACTCCCCTAGGAAACACATTTAACCCCTCGTGTCCCCCTAGTGGTTAACCCCTTCCCTGCCTGTCACATTTATACAGTAATCAATGCAATTTTATAGCATTGATCGCTGTATAAATGTGAATGGTCCCAAAAATGTGTCAAAAGTGTCTGATGTGTCCACAGTCAGATAATGTCACAGTCATGAAAAAAAAAATATCGCAGATCGCCGCTATTACTAGTAAAAAAATAAATAAATAAATTTTTTTAAAAAATGCCATAAATGTATCCCGTATTTTGTAGACGCTATAATTTTTGCGCAAACCAATCAATATACACTTATTGCGATTTTTTTTACCAAAAATATGTAGAAGAATATGTATCGGCCTAAACTGAGGAAAAAATTTTTTTTTTTTTTTAAATTGGGATATTTATTATAGCAAAAAGTAAAAAATATTGTGTTTTTTTCAAAATTGTCACTCTACTTTTGTTTATAGCGCAAAAAATAAAAACCGCAGAGGTGATCAAATACCACCAAAAGACAGCTCTATTTGTGGGGAAAAAAAGACGTCAACTTTGTTTGGGTACAACGTCGCATGACCGCGCAATTGTCGTTTAAACAGCGCTGAAAACAAAAAATTGGTCTGGGAAGGAAGGGGGTGAAAATGCCCTGTATTGAACCGGTTAAAGGAGACATTCAGAAGAAAATTCAAAAAATGTCTTAGAAAACTCCACTTACCTTTTCCCGCCGCAGGGTTTTCTGTGGTGAACCAACAGACCCAATCTTCACCCTTCACGGTGGGTTCCATTAAACCTTCAGGAGCTGGGGCTCCTCAGGAAACCCACTATCCTGGACCTGTAACAGCACCTCCGCCAGTAAAACTTTATGGCCTTACAACCAAAAAGTACTGGATCCCGGGGTCCAGCTCTCTAAAAAGAGAAGCATTTACAGGCAAAATCTTGTTTCTTCGGATACGAGGCCGAGGTACCATTCAATTTGGCCAGAAGAGACACTTTGAATGGATCTGGTCAGCATCGCTAGCAAGGATTGCTCCAGTGGAGCTGAGCACAGCACATCTTTACTCGTGACCAACACCTTAGACACTGGTGAAAAAACTGAGGTACTCCCAGTAGTGGGAGGTGTTATATAGGGAGGGCACTTTTTGTCTTGGGGCGTGCCAGTGTCCATCACCTGAAGGTGGCCTATAACCCACATAGTGACTACTGTGTGGCTCTGTGTCCCATGATGTATAAGAAAACAAGTTTTTTAGATAGAGAAGCCAGCATTTCTAGATGTTAAGCCCCCAGTCGCACCAGTGCATTGGAAGCGGTCAAATTGGTGCAACTTGGACTGAGTTGCACTGATTATGAAAGTAGTTCCTGCACTACTATTTGCAAGTTCAGGTGAGACATGCGCAGACATCAGTGCATGATAGCGCACAGATGTCTTCCAAGTTGCACCTGACATGCTACTTTGAAATTGTGCTAACTCAAGTGAAGTAGCACGATTTCAGTGTCGCAATAGGTGTGACCGGGGTGTAAACAGCAGATTAGGACTGTACTTTATGCATCGGACATCAGTATATCATTAGCTACGTACTGTAGGTTCAGGGATTTTAATCCTTTTGTGTGTTGCCTGCAATGCATGGTACAATAACTAGTCGCCCCTGCTTTGGTTTATTTGTGCTAGTAAATTAGTCTCACTGAGTTGCATGTGACAGCTTGCAACAATATGATACATTTTATTATTGTTCAGCTGTCTTACTTTTAAAACCTTGTAAGATTACATGCAACGTACACTGGCAGAACATCATTTTTGAAGAATATATCATTCTCTATCTAAATTTAATTAAATAAAGCATACTATAACTCCACATTTAATAGCTATCCTTCTTTTCATTTGTTATAGAATGTGTCTCAGAAAAGAATCTGAACCATGTGGGAATCTAGTGTGCGGTATTAAATAACTGAAAACAATGACCAGGACTATGCCTGTAAATGCATGTTTAGAAACCCTGAAGAGGCGCCATTGATATGTGGGTATTTTAACACTTTGAAATTAAAGGAAATGTTACAACTTTATTAGAAGCAAATGTGGTAAGCACTATGCCTTCTATGAAAATATGTATAAGGCCCCTTTCACACTTGTGCGACCTGAAAGTTGTGTGATTTTGTTGTGATGTTGACACTATTTTTGACGCAATTTTGCAGTGACTTTGGCGCGACTTAAAGCAATGCCTGGGTAATCTTGAGGTCTATGGATCTTAAGTCGCATCAAAGTTGGACCTACTTTGAAGTCACTGCAGCTTGAAGTCGCACAGATATGAATGGTACTCATTGGAAATCATGGGGTATGACTTGTCTCGCAACTTTGCGATCCCAAGTCGCATGACAAGTCACACAAGTGTGAAAGGGCCTAACACTAGAAAACATGCAGTGCTTCTGGATCCTAAGGAGAGAATTGTGCTACCCTACAATAAATGGTATACAGCTGTAAGTAAAAGTCTGTAAACCCCTTTTTTTTTTTAATTTCTGCATGAATTGCTACTAAACTGGCCTTCATCTAATTCATGACAATAAAAGAAAGAGCACTTTATACTGCCATATATTTAATGAACAATGATTTAAGGAATCAAAGTCGCAAATGGAAAAATTTTGTGAGCTGTTATAATAAGCAGCTAGCACAAATGCCTTTACTGACTGGATGAGTGTGTTTGGGGTGGAGGAACTTGACTGGCCTGTACAGAGTCCTGACCTCAACCCGATAGAACACCTCTGGGATGAGTTCGAGCACAGACTGCGAGCCAGGCCTTTTTATTCAACATCAATGCCTGGCCTCACAAATGCACTTCTAGAAGAATGGTCAAACATTCCAATAGACACACTCCTAAACCTTATGGACAACCTTCCCAGAAGAGTTGAAGCTGTTATAGCTGCAAAGGATGGGCCAACTCAATATTGAACCCTACGGACTAAGAATGGGATGCCATTAAAGTTAATGTGCAGGTAAAGGCAGGCGTCCCAATTCTTTTAGTGTATTTTGTTGTCAGTTTAGTTTTCTTGTTTAATAAAGATAGGTGTGCTTGATTTACTCAAGGAGTAGGAGCTGTTCACTTAGCAAAGCGAATGTTAGTAAACAAGGTGGACATGTATTCACTTTAAATACCCAAAATATGCAAGAGAAAAAAATGCATTTTAGATAGCTCATGATTAGTTGGCTAACATGAAAACAGTTTCACCTTATTTATTTGCATACACTTTGCTAAGTAAACAGCCTCTACTACTTTAGTAAACCCCAATGTGTAGGTGTTTGTTCAAATTTCAGTTGTTCACTTATTATTTTCAGAAGTTTATAAACATTTTCTCACAAACACAGTTAAAGCAGGAGTTCCGCCTGCAAAAAAAAAAAAAAATAAAATAAAAGTCAGCAGCTACAAATACTGCAGCTGCTGACTTTTAAAATAAGGACACTTACCTGTCCAGGGCGCCCGCGATGTCCTCACACGAAGCTGACCCATCCCTTGGCTCCGGGTGGAGGCGCCAGCATCTTAAGTAAGGTAATCAGGAAGTGAAGTCTTGCGGCTTCACAGCCTGTTTCTCTACTGCGCATGCGCGAGTCGCGCTGCGTGTTCTGAGTGGTCCCTGCTGTCTTCTGGGACCTGTGTGTCTACCAGAAGACAGCAGGGGGAACAGAGGAGTGGCCGGACATGGCGTAGATTGCCGCGGATACTGCGGCAATCTTTCAATGGAAGTGGGAGTAAATACCCGGATTAGACAGGTATCTGCTCCCCCCTGAAAGGTGCCAAACTTAACACCGAAGGGGGGGGGGGACCGGATCAGCGCAAGTTCCATTTCTGGGTGAAACTCTGCTTTCACATAAAAAGCCCTTAGGGTCCTTGAGGGTCTGGTCATTTGAAAGAGATATATTTTAACAGAGCGAACACGGTGAAGGTTTACATATATGCATTTATATGTAAACTATACTTTTAGTAATACATTGGATAAACAGTTATAGAACCTAGCATTTTTATTTTAAAATTACGGTAGTTTTCTACACTACCCAGATCCCCATATTTCTGCAGTAGGTAAAGCCAGGTGTGTCTGAAGAGCTGTGGACAGGAAGCCTGTACAAATCAATGACTGGCTGACAATGTCCCCAGCTCTTCACATGAAGAGTGATTATATGTGGTTAAAGGGTAATTCCACTTTAGTGGGAAAAAAAATAGGTAATAAAAATTTTTTATATAGCATATACAATTGTGACACAAGTCATATTGTAATTTAATGTTGTTAAAAATAGCCTTTCCTTTTCAATATGCAGCACTGTAATTTTCTGTAAAATGCAATGCAATATGGCTACCTGGAGGCATTCTCTACACAGATGGTGTACAGAACGCCCCCTAAAAACATAATTTCCTGCTTGTCTGCTTGATTTACTGATTTTTCCAGAAGTCTGCACTAAGATACAAGTAAGATTTTGAGCATCCTCTGCAACAAAAATTTAATATTTGGTGAGATACTCTCAAAGGGAAATCATATTTAAAATGATGCAGACCCTGCAACTTTTTTATTAGAGACTTGCAGGTGCATCAGCTGATTGATCATTTTAAAACCACTCCCATACAGATTATCTTAGCACATGGATATAGACAAACAAACCGCTATTCCTTCAGAATAACAAAAGGTAGGAATCTGCAAAAAAATCCTTGTAATGTACATAAATCACTCAGAGGGGAATGTTTTTTGTTTTTTTTCTCAACAAAAGTGGAGTTACTAATTAACTTACAATGCCTTAATGTCTAAGCTGCCAGATCTGGCAGACACTACTTATTTCCAAAAAGAGGGTGTGTACCCCACTGCAGCATAGCCAATTGGTCTAAAACATAACCTTTATTAACTTATATATATATAAAATTATGGTATAATATATATCCACCTAAAGGGGAACACCTTAAAAAATAGAAAAATGAGAGAGCACCTTGGTGGTCACTTGTCTAGGTACAAGAAGCACCCATAACTACAATACTGTCTTCTCTGCAGCTTACTTTCAGAAAGTGCGGTCACACTGCCTGTGTTTGTAATCTTCTATTCTAAATAAATTCTATAGAATTCCTGACAGATACTATGTCATTTAGGTCATACTGCCTGTATAGTAGGTTACTCAGCCTTTGATGACAGCTTGCTTTCAATCAATGCGGTCACACTGCCTGTACTGGTAGTTCTGACTCTAAATTCACTTACTGCAAATTCTATAGAATCCCTGAAAGTTAATATTGAGATCACACTGCCTGTATAGCAAATTACTTACTGCCTGTGCTGGTAGTCTAGTTTACTGACTGACTGGTAAAATTGCTATCAACTCTATAGGCTCAAAACAGTCCCTTAATATGGATTGCTGCTGCCCACTTAACCGACCACTGTTTGTCTCTCATTAGTCTCAGGTGTTATTCCCCAACAAAAGCCATGTATCCCCACAAAGTGCTCCCCAAAGGGAAAAAACCTACATGTTTCACCTAAATATAGGCTTCGTCAGGGTTATAGTGCAATAAAAAAAGAATTAGGGGTGAATAGTAAAAGAAAAATAATGCAAGTGGTGTAAAGTTATCCCCACATGGCAAATCTTAAAATGGCTTTTAGTCCTCCTCTATTTATAGACAATCCCTCAAGATGGCCACTGCGTCTGCAGGCATGTGACGTATACTTACGTCATGATGTCATCCTACACGTGCCTCGCAACGTATATATATGTCATGACGTCATTGTGCCCGCGCTAGTATTTGATTATTTGGTGCCATCTTGTGGACAGAATGGAGAAAGCAGTTTTCCCCCTGCTCTTTTTATGTACATCTCCATAAGAAGTGACTTATTTAACATGAATTATGCCTGTTATTATTTACTTTTACTCAAACAATCATTTATAAAGAATGAATGTATATTCTGGCCATTTTATATACTGTATCTTATACACTGTTTTATTATTTCTTATTAACCACACAATATGGACAACATCTATTTTCTATATACATGTCAAAATGTATTTAAAGGTATCCAGTCGTACACTGAGAGCACATTATGTACAAAAGATAAGAATATGAACCCCTCATTGGGTTGTGAGTTTAAATGGAAGAGCCATCTTACTTCTGTTTTTAATAATCGTTTATTTAGGTTACCTTTTCGGGGACCATGCATGACCCAAAATTTTAAATTCAGTGGTTGCTCCCCATGTATTTCCCGCATATGTCTTGCAAGAGTTCTTTCCGGATCATATCACCATTTTTAGGGTTACTAAATTTTTTTGTTATGGGAATGTATCTGCATGTTTTGCAATGACCACATCTAAAACAACCCTTGGGTCGATCTGGCAGCCAGGTGGAACTCAGCCGCTGTTTTGTTGTGCACCAACAAATTCTTCAGATTCTTGCCCCTTCTGTATGTGGCCAGGAGGTTCTTTAGAAAAAACTTACATAGATCTTTATCATCATGTAGAATGCCCTTTTAATGATGTTGAAGATATGTCCTGATTGATTGGAAAAAGTCCCTATGATTCGCATGCCTGCCTGGGGGTCTGCTTTTCTTTCTTTTGGGCCCAATAAATTTTGTCTAGGAACATCCTTAACCCTAAGATAGGAGTTTTTTAAATCCTGTGTTTTGTATGCCCTTCTACTGAAACATTCCACTAGTAGAGCACGTTCAGCTTGAAAAGCTTCTTTGGTGGAACAGTTCCATTTGGCTCTCATAAACTGGCCTGTTGGAATACCACGTTTCAGAGATGCTGGCTGGTGAATCTCAGTGAAGTATAGCATTAGTTGAAGTTGGTTTATGGGATATACTAGTCTGAATAGCACCATGGATTTCACTCGTAAAGTACATATCAATGTTGTTCACATTTAACTGGGCTACAAACCTACAAAACATTCTTTTGGGCCTTTCCATAGCATGAACATGTCATCAATTAAACGGACCTACAAAAGTATCTGCGAGGTGAAGTTGTTCATTTCCTCAGTGATTACCCAGGTTCGTTCCCACCATCCCAGGAATAGGTTGGCATATATTGGTGCACAGGGTGTCCCCATAGCGGTTCCTTTGTTCTGCTGATAAATTGTATCATTAAACATAAAAAAATTATGCTCCAAGATGTATTTAAGGAGTTCAAGGATCAATTCTGTGTGTGCTCTAAAGACTATTCCTCTAGTATCTAAGAAGGATTTACAGGCTGCTATACCAACATTGTGATTGATATTACTGTAAAGAGATTGAACGTCTGTGAGTCTGTTCACGAAATCTTATGTATCTTCAATATATACAGGTAGCTCATAGACAAATGGTCTCATAATAAAATCAATATATTTGCTAGCTCCTTCTGTCAAATTACAGTTTCCGGACACAATTGGGCGACCTGGTGTTTGTTGTTGATGTTTATGCTCCTTTCGGAATGCGTAGAATGTTGCAATGGTTGTTTAAAATAAATGAATATTTATCCTTTAGTAGTTTACTGTTAACTCCATTTTTTAGGAGTTGGATCTTTTGATAAATGTCATAATACATTTTAAGATAGAACTATCTCTCCATAAGGATGATATTCCCCCCGTCTGCTGGTTGGATCACCAGTGACTGGTTCTTACGCAACTCCTGTAAGGCGGCCCACTCAGCAAAGATGAGGTTAAAATGTTTATAACACCCATTCATTTTTCCCACAGGGCCTGCAAATCTTTTTCAACCAACTTTACAAAAATTTTGATATGGCTTCCTTGTGGGAAGGGTGGGTATGGTCGCTCTTTAATTTATATGAGGAGAAGGCTCCTACTACCTCTTTTTTTCCTCCCTCATTCTCATTCAAAACAATACCAATAATCTCAGTGTTTATATGTCTTTAGATGCCAGATTTTCACTTTGTTGAGAAGATTGATCTTTATATTCCTTCTTTGAAGCCAGTTTTCTGACGAATAAGTTGATGTCCTTTACCCACTTAAATAGGTCAAAGTCTTGGGCGGGTACAAAGGAGAGGCCTCTTTTTAGAACCGTTATGTGTGCAACTGTCAGTTCTATGGTTGTAAATCTGCAGATCTCTCTGGGTGGTACTGGTGAATGGGGGGTTTGTTATTGTTTGTTCCACCCTCTCCTGGTTTCCGTATATCCCCACTTGTCCTGACTCCTCAGGTGTTGGGAAGTTTCTTCTAAAAAAATTATCCTCTCTATTTTTAGGGGGCCTTGTTTTTTGCATCTTTTCCCAAGTGTATCTATAGGTATTGTGTTCCTCTTGGTCACTCTGCTTGTCACTCCCACCTTCTTTCCCTGAACTCTGACTCCTGTGCTGTATCTGAGTCTGAGTGATTGGATGGTTGTGGGGTTGTGGTGACTTGCTTCTGGGACCAATTGTACTCTCTGCCACTAGCAAAGTGTAGGGAGTTTCTTACAAATTTCTTTTTTTTTTTTTTATTTGTATAGATTCTTTATTCTTTATGTTGTTCAACTTGTTTTTGTAACTTTTCTTCAAACTTTTTAAAGTCTGGGTGATCTTTAAGTTGGAGGATACTAGTTTGTTCTACTTTGAGCTGTTTATTTAATTCCTCAAACTGAGATCTCTCAAAATCTAAAAGATTTTGCATCATCTTGAGGGTATTCTCAGTTTGTAATTTATCCAACTCTTCCATGAATTCTAAAGAATTTATATAGAACAGAAGATTACCAACACAGGCAGTGTGACCGCACTTTCTGAAAGTAAGCTGCAGAGAAGGCAGTATTGTAGTTATGGGTGCTTCTCCAAGGTGCTCTCTCATTTTTCTCTTTTTTGAGGTGTTTCCCTTTAAGTGGATATATATTCTTACACACCGTCATTTTTATATATATAAGTTAATAAAGGTTATGTTTTAGACCAATTGGCTATGGTGCGGTGGGGTACGCACACTTGTTTTGGAAAAAAAGAGGAGTTACTCTAAGGACAGATGAGCAGTCATTTTAGACAGTTTGGGGTAGATTTACTAAAGCTGGTGCACTCAGAATGTGGTGCAGCTGTGCATGGAAGCCAATCAGCTTCAATCTTCAGCTTGTTTAATTAAGCTTTGGCAAAAAAAAAACCTGGAGATGCACCAGATTTTGCCCTCTTCAGTTTTAGTTAAAAAAAAAACTTTGTGTCCAGGGAGGGGAGGGGGGTACCTAAGTGAATATTTGACCATGGCCTTTATAAGTTCTTTGAAACTGGTTTGGAATAAAACCACCAGGGTGCTTTAAAATCCTACTTTCATAAATTCATTAGGGTTTCACCGATACATTTTTTACCGATGAGTATGAGTACCGTGCAATTGCTTAGTATCAGCACCGATACCAATACCGGTATTGGTGTAACCCTAATATTCATAAACATACACCAAACACAATAGGTAAACAATCATATGCTAGCTTATAGTAAGCTATTGCTATTAAAAAATATGCAAATACTCATATTAAGACATCTCAATATTCAGATAAAAAAGCAATTACCTGTGCATCAGCCAGCATGATATCCTTCAGCATGGGTGGGCCTTTGGATTCTCCATTTTCCATCCTCACATAATGGACCTGGTATCCACGAATTTGACCATGTTGCTTGTTAGGCACCGGGGAGCGCCAGAACACTTTAACAGATGTCGAATTCACAGCCTCTACCTCGACTTTGCGAGGAGGACCACTAGGAACTGGAAGAACATCATTTGATAAAAACAAAATTACAGCCACCGGTCCCACCCACTGAATAAAAAGCTTTTGATGCAACAAATAAAAATTCAAAACTATTATTTTCTTCTAAATAGTGAAAAGATCAAAAAACATGACTGATGCAAAAATGGAAGAAAAAGGGTATCTGGATAAGAGAAAAACATGTAAAAATGTAAAAAAGCCAAGGAAGATGCTTTGAAAATTCAAAGCACTTTAAGTTGAAAGGTTGTACTGATCAAAATAATAAGACAAAAACAAAATGTTTAAAAAAATGATTGGTTTTCACGTAAGAAGTTGAAAGATTACTAAACTTCTTTTTTATTCTTTCTGGTAGTACAATGATCACAAAATACAAGACAGCAAAATGAGTAAACTGAGCATCAGTTTCCACAAAAACAGGGTAGAAAAGAAAAAAATAAATAAAAAATCAAGAGGAAAGGAAAGCTTGAGACATCTCAAAGAAATCGAAATGTCAAGATTAGTATAAGAACTGAGGTGGGAGAAAACAAGAAAATAAAAACAAGAAAAAAAGCCAAGAATGTAGGAAACAGAAGAAAAAGAAATGTTTCCAGCTATTTTTAGTCAGTAGAAGACAAAAAATTAAGATTGCCAAAAGGCATTGTAAAAGAGAAAAAATAAAGTGTTGGAAAAGTAAAAATCTTCCCATTATTTAATGGAAATACAGAGGCTTGAAGAGAAGCAACAGGTATATACTGATTGAGAGGAGGAAACATACCATCTTCATCTGTCCGAACCAATACGGAGGCACTCTCTGGGCCTTGTCCAACATCAGTGTAAGCGATCATAGATATATGGTACTGAGTCCATTTTTCCAGCTGTTCCAAAAGGTACTCTCTAGTTTCTGAGGAAATGCCTGTAATTTCATGGGGGTTGTTATCTTCTCCATCAACTCCAGTGTATTTGATGGAATAAGCTGTGATTGCACCATTCTGCTTGTCCTCTGCTGGTGGTAGCCAACTTACCAAGATGCTGGTAGAGCTTTGGCTGTTACATCTTATGTCTTGTGGAGGAGCTGATGGCTCTGATTTCAGTAAAGCATTACAGGGAAGTTGAAGTGTATAGATAGGAATGATCCAAAAATAAAAAATGAGGAAGGAAAAAAAAAAAAAAACAAATAGAAACAAAACCAAAAAAAAAATAACTAAATTGGGCAACAAAATGAGAACCAAAATATATTTTAGGGAACAAAATGTACCTTGGCTTGTTAAAATGAACAGACTCAAATAAAAATAAAAATGGACAAAGGGGACAAAGTGGATGAGGACGTATGATGGTGACGCCTGACATTTAAATTACCTACCTGTACAACATATTCTCCTTCAATAAATAACCTACTCAATTCCTTCCAGTATCTAATACTGGAAACAATTAAAGCATGTTAAGTTCAATGATATTAAGTAGTCTGTTTTAAATGACTACCTGAGTGAACATGTACTTTCAATTACAAAAATAGAGAGTTTTAGGCTAATAAGTAGTGATTTAAAAACATGCTTTAAGTGTCAAACCAGCAGGAAAAATGTACTGAAATTAAACAGAACTTTTACATAAAACAACCCATTTCTCTATAGGCTTGTTGAATCCCAAATAACAGTGGAAAACAATCACTGAAAATTGGATCTACGATAAGCATGCAAACTTATTTGTGTAATGAAAATCTAATGCAAAAGGTTACCTACCAGCAAAGAGAACGGCATTGTTGGTTTGGACTTTTTACTTCTACTTACCAAACTCCATTAGTTGCTATACCAGCTCTCAAGATTATTATAATTATTAATATATATTTTTTTATATTCAAGGGGACATGTATGCTAACAATAAACATCTACTGCCATGTCTTTTCAAAGTATCAAAACAGTTATATCATTTTTTCAATTAGGTACTAATCAACTATTAACCAGAGTTACTGTTAAGAAAACTCAACATTTTTTTTTTTAAATAAAATATAATTAAAATCAAACTCCCTTTACAATGAGAAATCTTGGCCAATGGCAGGAACTATAGGTTTAGGAAAAATTTCTATAGGTTCTCACAAAATCTGGATGGTTATTATCCATGCAGTGGGAAATTCTAGTGTTTTAATTAAGAATGACAGGAAGGTAGTGAGTTCGACTTGCACAAAGATGCAAAAGTATCCAAATCAAACAGCTAGGAAAGCTAAACAAGTATTTTTCTTAACTCAATCTGTTTAGCTGTTTGCAGTTATCTTGGGACATTAGTTAGGATTATTCTTAATAACTCATACCTATAGTTTTCAGACCAAACTTCTGTGACCATTGATTGCTAATGATTGCAACCATTTTGAGAATAGGCGAATAAAAGGATTTCAAAGACCTCTATAGAATATTTAACGTTAACAGGATCACCTGAATTGTCAAAGGATATTGATTTGAATAATATTTTTAACAATACAATGTGATACTTTGTAATTTGCATGGTATGAAACCTAAACTCTTTAACTTGGATATTACATTGTAGATATATTCTACATTTCCTAAGCTATATTAAATCATTTAAAATGATTTCCAAGGAAATTATGTAGCTGAGTTTGGATGTCTATTCTCAGCATGCAAAATGTCTTGTGACAAACATTGAGAGGGATACACACAAGCATGGTTTGTTTATTAACCTAGTTTAACCAGAGACTGTATGATATAAAAACTTTATGCAAGAATGGAGACTGACAATTTTGAAAACATTTTGAAAAAACAAACAATATTTTATACTTTTTGCTATAAAATATAACCAATAAAAAAATATAAAAAATCAAATTTCTTCATCAATTTAGGCCAATATGTATTCGGCTACATAGTTTTGGTAAAAAAAAATCCCAATAAGTGTGTATTGATTGGTTGGCACAAAAGTTATAGCATCTACAAACTATGGTATATTTTTATAATTAAATTTTTCTATTGTATATTTTTAAATTTTTTTTTTTACTAGTGACTTATAGCGGGATTGCGATATTGGGGCGGACAATCGGACACCTAACTGACACTTTTGACACTTTTTGGGGACCAGTTACACTAATACAGTGATCAATGCTAAAAAATATGCACTGTCACTGTACTAATGACACTGTCAGGGAAGGGGTTAACATCAGGGGCGATCAAAGGGTTAAATGTGTTCCCTAGGAGTGATTGCTTACTGTGGGGGAGGTTCTTTGACTGGAGGAATGTAAAGATCCGTGTTCCTGCTCAGCAGGAATACAAGATTAGGACATTTCCCTCTCACAGAACAGCGATCTGCCTTGTTTACAGAGGCAGACCGCTGTTCTGCCTTTCTCCCGACTGACTGGCGGGTCCCAGCGGACTTCGCATCCATCGGACCCACTGATTGGCTCCTGCTGTGTCCAGATCGATCAGATCACGTGTACTGTACCACTGCTTTCTTCATAAGGGTTTTTTACAACTTTAAGGGATTGTCTTGTGAGTAAAGCACCTGTGTGATTAAAGCATATCTCCAAGCATGTTCTTTTCCCAGCCTAATGACATCCCTCTGTCATTCCACAAATGGCAATAACATATTTTTGTCTACCTTACCCCAGCGTCCTGTAATATACGTTGTAATGGCCACTGATGTCATCAGCTACTCCACTCATTCACAATACCATTAGGTGGGTTGCACAGTGGACTCTGCATCTCCCAAGTGCCCTCATGACAGGGTAGGCATTGTGGGCAGTAGATGCTGGATATGGTTGGACAGAGCTGGGCAAGCAAAATCAATGCTAATCTACTTGAAATCTCACACTAAGAACTGACGTGATAAAGTCAGTGCTGCCTGAAATTCAACTACAGGTCAATGTTAAGGTGACAGGTCACCCGGAGCACAAATAGCAGATGTGATGGTTGTTCTTCTTAAGAGGAAATGCTGGGATTACACTGGGTCGAGGTACTAAAACTGGTGCAGTCAGAATCTTCTGCAACTGTGCATGGTAGGCAATCAGCATCTAACCTCAGCTTGTTCAATTAAGCTTTGGAAATAAAACCTGGAAGCTGATTGGTTTCTTTGCAGAAGGGACCCTGATTTTGCACTCTCCAGCTTTAGTAAATAAACACCACTGTTTGAAGACTTTGAATAAGGATAGCTGAAGTTTGCAGTAGAAGATCTACAATATAACACATATTACAAAGGAGAGAAATTGATTCAAGTGTTGTGAAATCCAGGGCAGCACTTCAGTTATTATATTTGGATTCACTGTCCCAGAGCAGAATATGGAACATGGGTTAGGGAATCACACAGATGTTTCTTGATCATTTGGAATATGGCTTCTCTTGTATTGCTTCTAACATGTTTAACATTAATGACTGTATAATAATATCCAAGTCTAGAGTTTATTCATCAGTCATGCATATCCAAACTTCCTGTGACTTTCAGGATTTCTGCATTTCTAAAATTATCTCTTTCACATCCTTCCATAAAAATAGTTTGCATACTAGTTCACTGTTTTAAAGTGTGAACTATAGGCAAACCTTTTTTTATTTTACTGTATATAGATTAAGGGAGTGTTATAACAGCTATCAGATTTTTTTTTTCGCCCTCTGAGCCCATTGTGGAGATTTACCTTCACTTCCTGTCCCATTGGCAAACAGGAAGTGAAGTCACCAGAACTAGTGTCCCCCATTGGAAGACTTCCCTTCTATTACTTTTCTGGGGACAACCCAAAAATGTGGATTTTATTTTACTTTCACTTTACTTTCACAGAACAAATAGAGAGGGCAAATCTTCCTAACGGGGGCACAGATGGCAATAAAAACTGACAGGTGTTCTAATCCCTCTCCCCTCTATCTAAAACAAAAAAAAAAGTTATATTTTAAGTAAGGAACATTTTCTAAAAAGATGTGAAGTAAATTTATACAATGCCTGTTAACCCAAAACCAATGAATCATAATGTTAAATTGTTTTGTTTTCACAAATGAATGACTTATGCCTTAAAATCCAATTACATCTTTAGAACATGTGCACAGTGACAGATTAAAATTGGATGTGTAATCTGTTCCACAGCAGTAATCAGAGACCAAATGCAGATTTCATTTTACCACACAAATGTTATAGATCTGCATCGCAATCCAAAAGTATGCTAATGGGTAGTCTGTTACACAGAAGGTTCTATACATCTGCTAACATCTGCAACCAATCATCTGTTAGCACAGTTAGGAAAGAACACACATCATGAAGGTCAAATACAGAGAAGCCCACACACCTTACAATCTGAAAGTACATTCTTTTTATGTAACAGGAGGGCTTACATGACTGATCATTTAGGTAGGCCCTCAACACAGTTTTTAGCAAATATCAAAGAGATTTTACAGAGATTGTACAATCTAATTGTAATGTAGGCCAAGATAACCGTTCTTTACCCTGAAGAAAAGTGACCTTGCTAGCCTCTATAAATACCAGATATTAACTGATTACATAGAGAACAAAAACAATTCAGGAAAGACACCTACTTGACTGCAAGGTTTTGGCAGAAATTTCTGTAGTTGATGCACCAAGGCCTAGTGGAGCACGAGCAGCTAACCGGAAGTAGTACAAAGTGTTTGGCTTCAGTCCTTGCAATCGATATGAAGAGCTTGGATCAATTGTGATAGATAACTAAAAAAAAAAAAAGTTCAAAAGTCAGGAGACCAAATCTGTAGAAGGAAACATTTACATCATGTAAAGAATACCAGAATTAGGTAGAAAGAAATGCTCACAAATAAACACATCAACAGCTACCAGGTGAGACCTTTAACTGTAACCCATAAGCCAACTGTATGGATCATAAAGCTTAAACTACTTCCAGGTGATCAAGGAGATCAAGCTTAAAAAGTAATAAATGCTACAAGAGTTGTTATATCGCTGCTAAAAAAGAAATCAAGGCAAAGCTACATGAAGTCAGTACAACAGGCATTTTTGAAGTTCAGCAAATTATTAAACTGTAGTTTGCCATTTTATTTCTCTTGTTTTTTTAGTATAGTATTTGTCAAAACAGGTAATGATCCACATAACGGGGTTGATTTACTAAAACTGGAGAGTGAAAAATTTGGTGCGGCTCTGCATAAAAACCAATGAGCTTCCAGGTTTTTTTATTTGTCAAAGCTTAATTGAACAAGCTGAAGTTAGAAGCTGATTGGCTACCATGCACAGCTGCAACAGGTTTGCACTCTCCAACTTTAGTAAGTCAATCCCAATAGTTCTTTTAGGCCCCTTTCACACCGACGCCTCCGTGTAGCGTATTCCGCTTGCTTAGCGAGGGATCACTCCGCTGAACCCGCTGAGCAGGCAGATGACAGGTCCGCTCCCCTGTGAAGAGCGGACACAGACACAGTTCCGCTCTCTTCTATGGGGAAATCAGATGGAAATGGTCCGCCTGTCCATTTCCATCCGATCCGCCTGACAGATGGAAAATAGGACCACCATCCATCTCTTTTTTGCAGGTAGGATTGGACCGGATGGTGGCAGGTGTCAGCTGACAAGTGGGTTCGATCAGGTCCACCTGAAAAACTGACAGGCAGACCTGATCGGACAGCCCATGTGAACAGGCCCTAAAGCATGCCAGTTAGCAAACATAAATGTCCCTGACATAATCCAAAATGAAATATAACACAACCCAACTCCATTGACCACATAACACATTAAATAACATAAACCAGTATGTGTCATAAAGGAGCCCACATAAAACAAAAGATTTTCTCAAAAAGAGATGCTGACGTTTAGAAAACCCTATTGTTTTAAAATGTTTATAACTAATTTTGACTGTTTTAATACTCTTATCATGTGGATCATCCAAAGAAGCTTTACATATGTACTGCCTGCAGGTCTAAAAGCTGATTTTACCTGTGAAGGAAATACTTTATGCACTTATTCAGTGCATCTAAACCCCAAAAATTGTATAATAATGCAGCTTTTCAGTTTTTAGTTGTGAAAGCTGCATTTGTTTTTTTTGTTTTTATATGCAGTTTTTTTTTTCTTTTACTTTCACCTGGTGATCCTACCAGTAACACACTTCTTGTCCTTGAGTGATAACACTCACTTACTGTACTGTGTCTATTAAAGTGGGGTTCCACCCAAAAAAAAAAAACTACATAAAAAATCCTAAAAAAAAATACAAAAAAAATTTGGATATATATATTTTTTTTTTTTTTACTTACCTCTAAATGCCTGTTGCTAGGTGGTCCCTCGTAGTCTGCCTCTTTCAGTGCCTGGGCTGGTGACATCACTTCCCCCTCGGCACAGGAAGGGCTCAGCTCTGCTCCCTCCCTCCTGTCAATCATCTGGGACCCATTACAGGTCCCAGGTGACTGAGCGGCCAATCACGGCGTGCGGCGCCGCTCGTGCATGCGCAGTGGGTGCCAGGCTGTGAAGCCACAGCCCGGCGCCCACAGTTGCAATGCCGGCGCCGCTGAACGGAGGGGGAGATAAGCGGGGCTTCGATCCCCCGCATCGCTGGACCCTGGGACAGGTAAGTGTCCAATTAAAAGTCAGCAGCTGCAGTATTTGTAGCTGCTGACTTTTAATTTTTTTTTTTTTTTTGACTGGCCCTTGGGTGGAACTCCTCTTTAAGAAGCAGCATGTCACCCTTTGCTGCACACCTGTGATTTAGACTTTAGAACACCTCCACCTCTTCCCATCTCCATCACATAGGGGGAAAGTTTTCTGGCTTGGAATTTCAGTGTAGTACAGGCATAGTGCACAGAACCTTAGGACCCAACTGAAATTCTGGCAAGATCGAAAAGTATTTTTCTGCACTTGCAGTATTTTTAAAGAAACAAAAAATACAGAAATGCTCACGTATTGGAGAGGTCTAAAGAAAGTGTCTTTTTTAGCCCAACCATATATTCTAAATTTAAAGTCATTCTAAAGGCAATGCTTTTTAATAAAAAAAGATGTTATGCTTACTTGCACTGTTGCAGAGCAGTAGTAGTTACAGAGACAGAGTTGGCCCTTAGCAAGCCGCATGCTATGAGGGCACCAGTGTGGGCGCGCTTCCAAGCCGGGCTGTGTGCATCCATAGACACAAACAGTGGCTCAGCTACACCTGCTGCTCCCTCCTCACAGGATTTGACTGACAGCAGCAGGGGCTAATGGCTCCCACTGCTCTCAGTGTAGTATGGGAGAGTAGGGAGAGGGGAAGGAGAAACTGTAGCTGGGCACAGTGCTGAATTGAGAGAGGACCAAGGCAAGTGTTTGGGGTGGTTGGTAGTTAGCGAGGTGTGTTTTACCTTAATGCAGGAAATGGATTCAGGTTAAAAAAAAAAACACATAGACTTTAGAGCCACTTTAAAGTACAGCTTATTGTTCTACTGGCTTGTAAGGCTACAGCATTTCTTTCTTCTTATGGTTGTGTATCTATGTTTGCACCTAGCACATGTTAGGTAGTTATGATTATAAGTTACAATACCACATTTCTTTAAAATAAAATGTATATAAGCTTGATAAGACTTCATATCTCAGTTAAAAGAAGCATCCGCATCTTAACAATCCACAAATTACCTCCTCTGCTTGATCTCCTTCTTTGTAATAGAGCTCATAGTTGGATATTGTGTCTGACCGTGGGGGGGTCCAGGATAATAATATACTTGTTTCTGACTCTGCTTCAGCTTTGAAGTTGAGTGGCTGACTGGGAACTGAAAGAATAAAAGTTGTATTACCGCTTAAAAACATAAGCATTAGTAGGTTAATTTAATAAAAGTTATTATGTAACATTATGCTTTTATTTTCCTGTCACTATGGATCAATTACTACTGAAGTGGTGAAACATTTCTAAGACTATATGATGACACAATTTTCTACTAAGCGCTAATAAAAGCACATAAGCCTCAGTAGAACTTTCTTTCCTGAAAGAAATACATTCATGGAAAGGATGGAGACATGAATATTATATACTTTTCCAGTGGTACAAAATATCACGACATGCATAGTCTTCCTCTTTGTAATAAAAAGCAATATTTATTTTAGTGTCACTAGAGCAGAGTGTAATATTTATTATTACTTGCAATATTGGTAAGTACATGGGAGATGAACAATGAGTAATGGTCATTGTAAAATCTGTAACATATGTTTAAAACATAGTTCAGAAAAATGTATAGTAGTGTAAGTATTTAAACAAAAATATACATTATTGTATATTGGTCAGTGTTACAGTACTGTGGCGAGAAAAGGTCATCCAGTGCCCAGGGCGAAGATGGCAACCTGCCTTAATGGTGTTACTGGAAAGAAAAATGTCCCTGCGTCAGTGGTGTCACTGGAAATAAGAAATATCCCTGCTTTGGTGGTGTCAGTAGAAGGAAAAAAATTCCCATGTGTCAGTGGTATCACTGGAAGGAAAAAAATGCCCCTCTGTCAGTGGTGTCACTGGAAGGAAAAAATGCTGCTGTGTCAGTGGTGTCACTGGAAGGAAAAAATGCTGCTGTGTCAGTGGTGTCACTGGAAGGAAAAAATGCTGCTGTGTTGGTGGTGTCGCTGGAAGGAAAAAATGCCCCTGTGTCAGTGGTGTCACTGGAAGGAAAAAATGCCGCTGTGTTGGTGGTGTCGCTGGAAGGAAAAATGCCCCTGTGTCAGTGGTGTCACTGGAAGGAAAAAATGCTGCTGTGTCAGTGGTGTCACTGGAAGGAAAAAATGCCGCTGTGTTGGTGGTGTAGCTGGAAGGAAAAATGCCCCTGTATTAGTGGTGTCACTGAAAAGAAAAAATGCCTCTGTGTCGGTGGTGTTACTGGAAGGAAAAATTGTCCTTGTATTGGTGGTGTTGCTAAGAGGGAGAATGGTACTACATCAGTGTCAGTGGGGGGAAAATGCGACTGCATTCTTGGTGTCAGTCTGGAGAAGTCTGGTTGGCATCTAAGTCTAGGGGATGAATAAAAGGTAGGGGAACTGGGATCTGAAGGGTGCATAGAATGAGAAGGGATTGGGGGGGGGGGGGCTTTGAAGGAGTAAAGGGAGGGGAGCTATTGGCTATTATTGCTGCCCCACTGAAAAATGATCTGTGGCAGATCACTTTTCAGAGGGCATTTGACAGGTGGTGAGAAGGTGATATGTCACCTACTCACTGCCTGTTTTAACCCTGAAAATGCTGACCCACTGCACTGCAGCCATGTGCACTGCGCAAGGCTGCAACATGGACCCATTCCAATACATTTTTGCTGTGGTGGCAAAGCAAAGCATTACATCCACGGCATGTGTACAGCCTTGATCAGTTGCATTACCTTGTTCAGGTGGATGGTTGGGGGTTCATAAAATTGAGGCCCAACCACTTGCTTTAACTACCCTCTCACTTCCCATGTCAATGAGCCCTAAGGCTGCAGCTAAAGGGGGCAGTAAAAACAGGTGGGGAAGCAGAGAGTAGAATCCTCCCTCCAGCAACTATTGGCCCCTGCTATTTCTGACAAAAATGATGCTGCAGTCACTCCTGTCAGTGAGGAGCAGTGCAAGCAGCTAAATTCCTTTTGTGCACCCATTCAACACAGTGCCCAGGGCAGGTGCCCCTTCTGGGTTCACAGGCAACTGGTTGAATAATGCTGGCTGACATTAATTTCAGAAGTAGGAAACAACCAGACACAGAGGATGATGTGGAAGAAAGCACTAGGAAGGGTACAAAGTGAAAAAAAAACAACAATTATTTGGAACACCAAGGGAGAGGGGGACCAAGACTAATGCCCCGTGCACACAATTTTCCAACAACAAATGTTGGATGTGCGCTTGTTGGCGGAAAGTACGACCGTGTGTATGCTCCATCGGACATTTGTTGTTGAACTTTCCGCCAACAATTGTTGGCTAGCAGGTTCTCAAATTTTCCGCCAACAAATGTTTGTTGTCGGACTTCCCGATCATGTGTACACAAGTCTGTCGGACAAAAGTCCACGCATGCTCAGAATCAAGTATGAGCCGGAAGCGCTCAGTCTTGTAAAGCTAGCGATTGTAATGGAGACATCGCGTACGTTTTGTACGTCACTACGTTCGTAATTGCTGGCCAACATTTGTGTGACCGTGTGTATGCAGGACAAGTTGGAGCAAACATCCTTTAAACAAAAATCCACAGTTTTGTTTTCGTAAAGTCCGATTGTGTGTACGGGGCATAAGACACAAAAAAATAGACAAAAAATTAAACTGAAGCTCCACACCACGGCTAAGAGGTCCAGATAAAACTTTATTCCGATAAGTCAGAGGTACAACCAAAAAAGTAGCCCATTCATCAGGGCTTGATTGACAACAATATGAACAAACCAGAAGTGAGCTGGACCACAATTATACTTTTCCCAATGTGAATTACAAGCACTGTAATTCAGCAGCTTATCTGGCAGCCAATCAGACTGTGGAGATCCTCTGGGATGTAGAAGCTGCCTGCCCAGGAACCAGATCATTTATATCAATATCAATACTCGTATAACAATACCAGTACGGTGAACCTACTGGTCCACTGCTATCTTTCTACCTTCCTCTACAAATAAAGGGACAGCAGTGTGAAACCACCGGGCCCTTTGCATTGCATAGTGCTGTCTATTTAACAGATAGAGTTTGCTTACAAAAGAGACGAGGATGACCATATTAGTTTCACTGTACAATCAACATGAGTAGCCGGAAAACATGCAAGCTAAACAAGCCTTTTTTCTATAGTCAGAAGTATATACAGTATACATATATACATTATTTCTACAAATCTATAAAGGGATGAAGGACTTTGTAAATGATGATCTTTTGCAACAATAACAGTATGGCTATGATTAGAACGTGATTAGGATGTGTGAAAAAAAAACTGTTCCTGAGATAATGGTTTATTTTGCTTTAAGTTTTTTTTTTTTTTTTAATTAATTTTTAAATCTTTTATGAGAGAAGAGAAAAAAGGGCTCCATCCATTAGAACATACATATTTAAGGTACAAATGACCACAATACAGGACAACAAACTCATATCCAACAAGTTAGAGCTGGTTTATCCAAAAGCATAATAATTAGTAGCAACATATTGGTTGAAATATCTTTCCCATCTCAAACCTCTATGTAATAAAAAAAGTGTTGAGCCATCCCCTTCCTTCCTTTTTTTCTACTCTAAAAAGCAAGACAAAAAAACAAAACAAAACGGGGGGGGGGGGGGGACCATTTGCAATATTTTTTTTTCAGAGAATCGTAAAGCAAAATAAATGTATTGGTCCTTTTATTTTTTTTTAAGTTTCATTGAAAAAATATTGTGAATTTGGCATTAGATAACCATATGGTATTTTTTTTCTTTCAAACATGCTTTTACTGACTAAAATTTGAGATAAATTCCATCTATGCTTTAATTTTTTTATTATTATTGTTATTATTATTATTTTTTTGCACTACACCATTTTTACTTTATACATGTAAAACTGATGACCTAATGTATTTTATCTAAGGCATTCAAAAATGTATGTAAACACTGTATGTAAACACTGAAAAAAAAGTGATAGATGATAAACAACAATTTCTATTTCCAAATGAACTCTAAGAGACTGCAAATATAAAACAACCAGTAACATAAAGTAGTACCTACCTCCTGTCTGCGTTATGACTTGTATTTCATTAGAAAGGGGTCCATCTCCAACTGAAGTAAATGCTAAGACCTTCACTGAGTATGTTTTTTGAGGCACCAGATTTCCTATGGTAGTAATTTGACTGTCAGCCACATTGTATTTAGTCCAACTATTTATGTGTTGTGTTGGTTCCATAGTGTAATAGACTCTGTAACCTTGTATCTGTCCATTGGGTTCTTCAGGTTCTTCCCACTGAACAAGTATGGTGGTTGAGCTCAGCATGCGGGCCTGCACATTCCGAGGAGCACTGGATGGAGCTTGTTCTGAAGTCCTTGTTAGGACAGGTTCACTTGGTGGGCCGCGTCCAATGTTATTGACTGCAACAACTCTAAATTCATACTCTGAATATGGACTAAGACCTGCAACACTATAGCGTGTTGTTGCTACACCATCAATTTCTTTATATAATTCTTCAGAATTCTTCGGCTTATGCTGGATGATGTAGTAGGTGACAGGTTCAGGATTTCCAGAATCCCAAGTTAATGTGATACTTGTAGCAGTGCTTTCAGTAACCACAGGGGTTCCAGGTGGCCTTGGTAAGGCTTTAAATAAAATGAAGAGACTAGGATTAAATAATGCACTATTTCGCTTAAAGCAGAAGCTCACTCTCTTTGTAAACATTGACTGTTTTTAATCCTAAGCGTTAAAACGCTGCTTTTAGGGGCATCTGGCATTTTTTTTCTGCCCCTAAATGGACCTCCATGTCAGCCTATGAGTCCATGCACACATAGGTGTTTAGAGCTCAACAAGCAAATGCTGGATGCATGTAAATGCGTGCAAACGCATCTAAACGTTCATTATCGCTAGGCGCATTTGAGCATTAATTTATTTCAATGGTCAGAATAAATGCGTTTACATGCGTTTAAGAGAGGTAGGCAAATGTCCTGTGTGCATAGGGCCTTATGCTGCTAGTATTAGTAAATAAGAAAGTATATCATGTTATTAGTAAATAAATAAGAAAGTATATCATATTAGTCTTAAACTTTTTTTTTCTTCAGTTACTTCCTGGTTTCGAGGCCTTGGCAAACAATGTCATACATGCCAGGGTCTTAAGGAGGGGATGAGAGTTTTTCTCAGCTAGGCACACCCTACTGCCTACATACCTGAGCTAAGGGCAGATAAACTCAAGGAACAAAATGCTACATTAATCAACGATCCTTACTCAAGACGGCCATAACTGGAAATGCTAGGGAATATTTTCAAGAGTGAGGTTACATACAGGTAATACTGCACGCCCAGCTTAGAAACTGTGCAAGTAGTGACATTTCACTTTCTGGTTCAGCTGTCGCAATTGCACATTAAAAATCATGCATAAGTATGATTAATAGGTTGCTTCCTGTCTGACAGTGTTTCCTGAACAAGACTTTTGGTGCAAATACATTGCTAAATTTGCCTCTTTATGTTTATGGTTATTGTGACTTTCTATGTCAAAGAAAAAGTGTGTCCATGATTGACATTGCAAGTAGAATTCAAAATTATTTCTGCAAGACTTGCAATGTCTTTTAAGCATAAACCAGATGTCTTATAGTACTCTACTCGGCCCCCTCTAATATGACAGTGTGTTATCTGAAAAGTTAAATTTAATCTCCTTAACCACTTCAGCCCCGGAAGATTTTACCCCCTTCCTGACCCGAGCACTTTTTACAATTTGGCACTGTGTCGCTTTAACTGGTAATTGCGCGGTCATGCAATGCTGTACCCAAACAAAATTTGCTTCCTTTTTTTCCCACAAATAGAGCTTTTTTTTGGTAGTATTTGATCACCTCTGTGGTTTTTATTTTTAGCACTATACATAAAAAATGAGCGACAATTTTGAAAGAAAAAAACAATATTTTTTACATTTTGCTATAATAAATATCCCCAAAAATGTTTTTAAAAAACACATTTCTTCATCAGTTTAGGCCAATATATATTCTTCTACATATTTTTGGTAAAATAAAAAAACGCAATAAGCGTATATTGATTGGTTTGCTCAAAAGTTATAGCATCTACAAACTATGGGAAAGATTTAAGGCATTTTTATGGCATTTTTTTTTACTAGTAATGGCAGTGATCTGCAATTTTTAGTGGTATTGCAACATTGCAGCAAACAGATCAGACACTTTTGACACATTTTTGGGACCACTGACATTTATACAGCGATCAGTGTTATAAAAATGCACTGATTACTGTGTAAATGACACTGGTAGGGAAGGGGTTAACACTAGGGGGCGATCAAAGGGGTTAAATGTGTGTTCCCTCAGTGTGTTCTAACTGTATGGGGATAGGACTGAGTAGGAGAGGAGACATTTCGCTGTTCCTACTTACCAGGAACAAACAATATGTCTTCCCTCCTCTGACAGCACAGGGATTTTGTGTCTTAACACACAAATCCCTGTGCTGGCGCTTGTGCACGCGATCGCGCATGGCCGGCGGCGATCACGGCCACGTGCATCGGGTCCCCCGCCGTGCAGTGGGTGGATGCCCGTCCCTCCGGCGGCGCGCGCGCACCCTTTGGCGGCTGTTAAAGGAAACCTGTATGGGGTTTCGCTCAGGGGAGCCATTCTGCCCCGTATATGTATGTGAGCCGGTCAGGAACCTGTTAAAGCACACAAGTGTACATGCAATGAGAAATGCAGTGCTGCTTAGAAAGAGGGAAAGGAGTACTGACATATGAGGCTATTTTCCATTAAGAGTGACAAACCCTGCTAGAATGTAAGCAGAGTGCTATCTGTATCTACAAATATAAATTACCTTTAACAGTTATTTGTGCTATTGCTTCTATAACACCAAGAGTTGACATTGCCACACATGTATAATTAGCGGATTGTCTGACATCAGTAAGCTCAAGTACATTTCTTCCAATTGGCATATCATCCTCAGGTGTGAGATCTTCTGCACCCAGCATCCATTTTACATACGGCATTGGTGAACCTACTGCAACGCAAGTTATATTGACACTTCCACCAGGCATGATCTCGTGATTGGTGGGTGGAATAGAAAACCTTGGAGCAATTCGACGAACTGAGCAAAATAAAGAGAAGAAATACATGACAACATATCCAACAGAGTATTTGAATCTTCAGCATTATGACATGCACATCAAAGAGACATGTTTGAAGCTCAAGGTTTATATCATATAATGTATATAGCAAGTATATACACACTGACTCTTCTAAAAGAAAAAAACATATTACAATATACTGAATTCAAGACATTTAAACACATTTACTTGCACCTGTCAGGCCCCAACAATTTACCAACTACTATACAATACACAGACACCATGCAAATACATATGTATATATACATATACATATATATTCAATAAAAAAACTGGAGGATTGCCAGCATGCTTGTATTCCATAGCCTCAAGTGCTGAGTTGCTTCCAGTTGATGTGGAATAATGTGATCAGCCACATTGTCACATCGCAGCCCTGACTCAGTGCTGAAAGTTTCGGTGAGCTCACTTTCAGGCTCAAAACTGGATGCAGCCTACAGGCCTAATACTAACACTAAAACATAAATTAATATATACAGAAAGACTGATCATTACAAGGCAAAGCCAGTTCTGGACTGGACTTAGTCATGCATGCAAGCAAATGACTGAGGTCTAGGCAACCATGCTTTGGGAGCTGTTTATAGCATTAAAAATACCATCTATTTCTAAATAAATCCTTTATTACGTTGAGAATAATTAAAAAGGGATATATTTGTGTGTGATACTTTAATACACAGCTAAAACACTGACTAGGACAGGAGTTGGGTTTTAGAGAAAGAGAGGGTAACACAAGAGGGGCAGTATTATTAGATTAGGATTAGTTTGTTAAGTTGTTAAAATGTAACTATTAGACATGAGCGAATCAATGTGCTAAGTTTAAAATTCAACATGCAGTGCAGAGATTTGCAAATATCATCCAAATCACCACTAATCTGATTATATTCAAACTGCCAGCTTCCTCTTCAAGAGTTTTCCTAAAGTTTAAGCAAAACATAGTGGGGTTGATCTACTAAAGGAAAAGGAGTATGCTCAATCTGTAAAGTGTATACTTTCTCAGTAAATGAAGTGAAGCTGTGTTCACACCAATTATTAAATCATGCGCAAGCAAAGATAGGATTTTTTGACTTACAAGTAAAATTTGTTTTCTGGAGTACAATGCAGAACACAGAATCATCAGTTTAAAACCATGGGATGCAGTCCCCTTTAGGTGATTGAACGCATGCAAAGGAGAAGCATCCCCTATATAGTCCCTCATGTCCCTAGCCTCAGTTTTGTAGCAAGCAATAGGGAGAGTATAAAAACAGAGGGGAGGGGTTTGTGTCCTGTACTCTACTCTAGGAAACAGATTTTGAAAGTTAAAAATCTTATTTTCCTAGTTGTACAGCACAGGCCACATGGTCTTTAGTCAGGGATGTTTCAAAAGCAGTCCAACTGATAGGTGAGCAACACAGCAAACAATGCCAAAAGGTCCACCCATGTCACAGGTTGTAGTACCCGAAACTGCCATCAAAAGAGGCCTGAGCATTCACCTTATAAAACTTAACAAATGTGTGAACTAAGGACAAGGTGGCAACCATGAAAACCTGACAAACAGGTGCCTGATGCTGATATACCAAGAAAGCATTAATGGATCTGGTAGAGTGCACATTAACAGGTAAAGGAGGAACCCTATTATTTACACCATAGTCTTGAATAGTGACTTGTTCAATCCACCTAGCAATGGTGCAGCAAAAAGCAGGGAACCCAAACAGGAAATCTGATTGTCTACAAGAGGCTGTGGCTAAGTGGTACCACATCAAGACAATGGGGAGGAATTTAATTAGGATGTTTCAAAGCAGGACATAAGTAAGGAAGAACAATGCTCTGAGTACGGTGAAAGGTGGATTCTACCTTAGGTGTTCAACCTCAGAATTACCTGGCCTTTGTATAAAATTAGAAAAGTATATTTACAGGATAGGGCCATTAATTCAGAGACCTTCTGTACAGAGGTGACAGCAGCGAGAAAGACAATCTTGCAAGCAAAGTCAAATAAGGGAATATACCTAAAGGGTTAGAAGGGTTGCTTCTGGGGGCCTAAGGATCTAGATTAGGGTTTTATGAAACTGATCAGCGTTTGAGCAAAAAAATTATCTGCATATGGACAGAGAGAAGCCTCATCCTGAATACATGAGTGTATCCGCCATGGTGTTAATGCAGTAACATAAGGTCATTGGTTAAAGCTCTAATTGGTAGTGTACAGAAGGATCTGACAGGGTAGAGCTAGGGTCTTAGTACAAACAGCAAGGATCCCACAAGCTGCCAGAGAAGCAACAAATACAAGGACCATTTCTTTTTTCAGGAAACTCTCTTCAACAGGATAATGCTGAGCAAAAAATGTTGGAGAAGCAAATAATTTTTTCAGGGTGAGGTCAGTCACAATATAGTACAGGCTCTAAAAGCAAGTTGACTGGTAAGGTCTTAGAAGGCTTGGGCAATTGAAGGGATCCCCTCCAGGTGACTCTGGGGTGAGCAGACTCAAGCTGCTCTAATGCTAAACAAGTGTTTATAAGTTGTCAACAAGGGTAGCAATGGTATTCAAAAGTAAGAATGAAATTTCAGCACCTCACCTTGATCTGAATCCTCAGAAGGAGAGGGGGTTTTCCTCAGCTACCTCCTCTTCAGCGAGTATGTCTGCCTCAAGGGCAAAGTTGAGGATCAACTCACAAGGATAGACTGAAGGTAAGGCTTGTGGCCCCTGTAATCAAAGGCCTAAGAGTCTGCCTATGAAGTCAGACACTGAGGAAGAATCTTCCTTCCTAGATAAATAGGTGGAAATGAAAAGCCAGCTGAGTGTCCAGAGAAAGGAAGAGAAACAGACTAGGGGAAACTATCTGAAAATAAGAAAATAGAGCCCCTGGAGATAGACTACCACCCCCTATAGAACCATGTACTGATTCTGAGCTATCATCTAACCCCTGTCCCTTGCACTTGTGATCTGTAATGTGCAATGCAAAAGGTGTCACCAGAGGGGTACTCACAACCTCCGCTAATGTGAGAGAGGCGAAGGCCACCTGTGCCAGGCACTGTAGGCCACTGATGATCTTGGATACAGCATACAGATTGCTGTGCCATGCAAAGTTTTAATCTTTTACTGGTGTTCAATCACCTGAAGGCAAAAAAATATATAACCCATATAACCCATGAGTTAAGACTAATGGTCCTGTTTCCTGAATTGTACAATTAAAAATTCTGTTATTTTTTTTATTCCTCTTGTACATGATTGGGTATTTAAAATTAATACTGCCTCACCTTATTTACTAAGCCAAGTGAACATTTGCTTTGCAAAGTGAACATTCATTATGGTAAGTGATCTGCCCTTATTCATTTAGTAAATCAATACCTGTGTGTATTGTGTATTCTTCTCCAAAAAGATTCCAACTTGGCACCCCAGGCATATGGACTGGTTTCCCTGCTGATCAGAGGCTGTGAGCACACAACTACCATCTTGGTTGAAACCAGTCTTTTTGTTCATCTGCACTGGATCAAATTATGAAAAGGGAGACCTACTCATTCTAATGTTTTCAAAGGAGACTCAGTTACATGCCTGGTAATGTAGGCTGGTATCTTTGGGACACACAAAACAATTTCAATCTAAAACTTGAATAGAAATAGATAAAAAAGAGACAGTGTAGCAGTATTAAATACAGCCATATCAGTGGAAGCAAACCCAGAAAGAAGAAAAAAGAGCACTGATTGGTCAGAGTGACTGAGAAGCTAATTTTTGGGTACTCGCTCATCTCTAGACACTATGATTGTGAATGTATTGAAAAGAGGAGTATGGCAGGGTAACATTCGTAGTTTAGTTACATCCAAATCTTATAGGATAAGGATCATCTACCGGAACATTGGATTACTAATAAGACAGGCGTCCAAGGCATAATGTATGATGGAAACTAAAAGGTTAAAAGTAGTTATCACAAGCATCTGCAGGACCTACACCAGTACACTAAAAGAGACATATATTCCTGCTTCAAAAATTCAGCTGGATATTTAGATGCATGGATAAAGTTTCATTCGATAAACTTATGGAAATTTGGATACATTTAAATAAAAAATAAAATATGTTTAACAATGAAGTTGCCCAAAAAATAGTTCAAAATTTGGAGAGCATATCCCAAAACGTTAATGGCAGATCAAAACTAGTCCTGATATGATGAGTCACTGCCCACTTAAACACTTTCACATTAAGTTTAATATGACAGCAGAGGTGGTGGGGTGTTTTTGGCATTTCAGTTCATGGTAAACTGCACTGCCCATTTTCTGGCTGATTAATGGAAAATTTAGTTAGATAAAATGGTTATTTAATATCAAACGTCTGCCAGCACATACAGTATTCAACTAATCACAACATATCTTTGATCAGGAAAGTGCAAGGTAAATTAAAGAAAGCAAATATGTGATTAGGTCCTGTATGTTGGAGCAACAGCACATTTGTATGCATTCAGGGCTGTTTTACTATATAGTCACACTTGGCATGTGTCTGTATCAAAAACACATGGATCTATATCACTTTCATATTAAGCTGTTTGAAATTACATCTTTTCTTTAATCAAGGACACCACTGCTATTAATATTCATGTTTGATCACTGCAAACCAGATTTACTCCTATAAAATAATCCAAGAAGGGATGAAGGCAAAGAGGCAGGGAAATCTGGGATGCAGATGCCTACTTTAAGAGAGAATCCCTTAAATATTCAAATGCTTGTAGATTTTCAAACTACAGCCCTGCATGCTAGTTTATTAAATAAACCGTTGTTTATAGCCAGCAACACCAACCCCAGCTGGACTGAGGAAGTCAATTTATAAGGGCAGGCAAGCAACTGTGGCAAACTTGCCTATATTTAACGTGAATTATTGAAGAAGGTAAATATATGATGATCTTGTGAAGGTGTAGCAGGCAGGAGTGTGGGGAGAGCAAGCACATTACACTACCACAAGACAAGCAGTAACTAAACATGCAAAGACACTATTTAGGTATATCTTAAAAGCGGCCCTTAGGATACACAGCACGTTCCCATGCCTGACCAATATGCAGTACAGTATTACTGTGTATGGCAAAGCAGCAGTCTAAACAGGCATTAAACTGATATCAGAAATATTACTGTATGAAAGGTTGCCATGCACTCAAGATCATTCTCGCATGCATCAGAATTAAATAACAGCAAGCGTAGAAGCACTTCCAAAGAAACGCTAAGTAAAAAAAATATATAAAATAAAAAAACACAATGCAGCTACATTCATTTCATTTGTATTCTTTGTTATTGTTGAATTATTATTTTTGTAAGGTGGGTAAAAAGTAAAAAACACACCAACCTTCTCGCAGCTCTGAGGGATGTAGGGGTTTGATGCAGAACACAATGAAATGAGGAAAGGAGAAAAACAAGGGAAACACAGAGAGAGTAAAAAGGCCATATCAAGGCTTTCAACTGCTATTTGAACATCTTTTACTTGTTATATCTCCCTATACTATAGCATTGCTCCAGTTTAGACACAATAGCTAGCCATTGTTTTTAAACTCCATACGTGTTCCATTAAGAGTCCTCTGTGGCGCATCAAATCTGCTTGTATTTTGAATGAAAATAAGGAAATAGTGATAGCATATGACTATGTTACCTAGTTTTGTTCCTAAAACTGCTATCACTACAGCAATGAGCTGACGCAGGTTAAACTTTGAATAGTCCTTTTCATATGCTGACATTAAGGACATGCTTTATTATTATTTATTTATTCCTTTTGGTCTAGACAGAATCCTCACCCAAAATGATTACAGCAAATTAGCTTTTTCTTTGTAATGATTAATAATGATTATGGTAAAATGCTATCTGAACGCAGCCTCATAAATCATGTGAGTTACCAGTATATTTTGATGCAAGTCAGTTCATTACTGTAGTTTAAGGGGTTACTTCTATCATCAAGTATGTCAATTAATAAAAAAAAATATATAAAGAAAGAAGCAAAGTAGTAAAAAAAGAGTGATGAATATACAGTTATGCTCTTTAAGGCTCTTTGAGGTTAGAAGGTTATCTCACTACACACTGAAGTGAACATTTGAATCCATCATGATGCTTTAAAACTGCAACCCAGTAGAAAATCAGCACAAATGCTATTAATCTGGGATTAATAATAAACTATGCTGTCAATACATAAAATAACTATAGAAAAACCCCAAAAAGCAAAGCAAGACACACATGTAAAGGCAAAAAACAATAGTTTTAGTGTAGATATACTTACAACCCATAGGTAAAGACCTATACATTTTTATTTTTTTCGTGGATATTCATTGATTTGCTCTTCACTTTTTTATTGTCATGACAGTGACTGTGAACATCCTGAAAATAAAAGCCCCTGTGCTTGCAGAATTGGGACACCAAGGGTTTGTCATTCCTACCTCTTACATATAGATTTGCAGGGGCAGAATAGCGCGTCCCAGCACTGTTGGTCGCAACACACTCATATTTGCCCTGGTCAGATTCTTCGCTCTGCTCAATTTGAAGTGCACCTGTTCAAATATAAAATATACAGCCAAGAACAAAGTCAGAAAACAATGACACATGTCCCATTAGACATTACCAACACAGAAAACCATGAAGGTCCAACCAACGCCGATTGTTGCTAAGGATTACACATAAAGAGCAATGCAATGGTAAAATTAACATTTTGTTTTATCAACTGTTATTGTAAACTAAAAAGTACATATAAAACAGGCATTTATTTACATGTTGTTAACTTTTAATTAAAATGGAAATGAGTGAAACTGCTTCAAGAAAGTATGGCTTTGAAATAAAAATATATTCTAAGTTTTGTCAACACAATTTAATTAAATGTGTTCATATAAAATAGGTGCATTTAATCAAACAGGGATAAATTTAAGAAGTGTCAAATTTCATCAAACAGGGATAGATCATTAAGAAAGTTTTATTTTTAGGGAAACCAAAAAATGTGCAGCAAGATCAAAAATGCTGCTTTTCATAAAAGAAAAAAAAAAAAGATTTAATAAATGACAGTATCAGTAAAAAGATACATACTTCAAGAAACAAAACTCCCTTAAGACATGCAGACTCTAAAGAGAATCAGTTCAGTAACACTTACAATTTAAGAATGTTAGCTGGAAAACAAAGAGTTAGAAAATAAAA
Source organism: Aquarana catesbeiana (assembly GCF_042186555.1). Lineage (NCBI taxonomy): Eukaryota > Metazoa > Chordata > Amphibia > Anura > Ranidae > Aquarana > Aquarana catesbeiana. Next base: position 411,010,761 of record NC_133324.1, read on the forward strand.
TGTAGAAAATAACGGCTACTGCCAAGACCAGAAGAAACCAACCAAACACTGCTTGAGGTCCTCAGTAGGCCCCCTAAGACACCCATCAAAATCCACAGGTGGGATTAGCAGTGTGGTGTCACAAAACCCAAGAAAAAAAAAAAAAAAAAAAAGAAACAAGAAGAGTTGTAAAACATTGCTTTAACATATTGAAAAAACAGTACTAAAAGCATTTTTGTAAGATATAATGTTGTAAACCTGGGGTTTCCACCACCTGGAGAATCGATGATCCAAAAAGTCAGTGAAGAAATTCAAGAATATTTAAGTGAAAGGGAAAAACAATATTGTGAAATTGCAAGAAGATATGTCAACTTTTTTTTTTTTTTTTATTTTGCTACAAGAAAAAAAAGAAAAAAGAAAAAATAGAAGAACAATACAAGACCAAAACCAAAAACATCTCTTTATTACAAGATCAAAAAGACGTTATTCCTGGTTGTCTTCTGCATGTCTCCAACTGTTCCCTAGACCAAGTGGCTTAGGTCCAGAACATGAACAGCTAAGGAAGAAAAAAATTATTTCTTTCCTCTCCAATCAGTCGGACAAAAAAAGAAGAAAAAAAAAAAAAAAAAAAGAAGAAGAAAAAAGAGGGACAAATGGAAAGCTGTGACTGGGCTTTGGCCAAAGGACCTTGATATGCTTTCTTTGAAGCATATCACAACTTAAAATTATTATATTAAATGAAAACAGAACTGATGAAAAAGACACATGAACCAGTGGTAAAATAATACATAATAAAACTACATTGTTTTTAATGATAAATAACTGATACAGGAATAATGGAAAGACAAAAAAAGAGTGAATAAGATCATTCTGCGACTCTTAGTTCAGCAATCTTACCTCTTATTGGTGTACCACCTGGGTGGATAATATGAATGCAAATAAGATTAGAAAGAAGAATCATTAGTACCAGAAGAAGGAGGCTAATGTTTTGGAAGAAGAGTTAAATTAGATTTACAGAATAGAAAGGAAAACAGGAGTATACTAAGTGCCTATAGCACTGTACCACAAAAAGCAAAGGACCCAAAGCGGCACTAAGCTTCTTCAAGTAGTACAAAAATAGACTACTGGGGGCTTCATAGTATATTTTTAATCCTCAAAATACATTTTCACAGCGGTTGGTACTATTTACAGGACGTTTGTTTTCATATTTAGCTAATAATTATGTGAAGGAAGATTGGGTAACAAACACTGTGGTACAGGTCAAGGAACAACATCTATTTTAGGATAAGTGGAGCTAAAGGACAATTCCTTGAAGAAAGGTGTTGGATAAGCTTGCTACAACAACAATACTTTTGTGAAGGTGTGTGCAACACTACAAAGGTCTTGTGACTACACTGGCTGAAAATTGTAAAATGCATGCCATGCATTTTAACAGTATTATAAATACTAGGGCTTGTCTAAGCATGGAGGCTGGTGGAGGAGTTTAGTGCGTTGGAAGACTAAGCACTTACCAATAGATTCTGTAGATTAAAATAGAGAGAAGAAAGACAGCATAAAAATATGATTATATTCCTTGTTTCGGCACTTTTTTAAAGCTCTATAATTCTACTTTATCTATGTCACATTGTGAATATTAAAATTTGACACTGATATGTAAACACAGGCTCTGCTCACAACAATCTTAACAAGACAATTTAAACAGCACAGGACATTTTGGAAGGCCATACATCTATCAGTATTTTTAAATTTGGATTGATTTGTTAATTTTATTTCTCATTTTATTTCTCATCTGCATTGATTATTAAATTAGTGTTTACAATGCTGAGATAAAGTTTACAGAGATCTAAAACGTTGCTAGTAAGGATGAATATAGACAACACAATGTTCTATTTGCAATTGATGCTAGTCATCCAAGCATCATTTGCAATATATGTCCATCTGACACAATAAACACTTGCTATCCTATATGGAGATTTTAATACGTGTTAGAAAGTAAAGAATTCAGCATAGAAGGCCCGCAAACATCAGCTGATTGGTGCAGCGAATCCCAGTGCTGGAATTATTAGTTTTGAGGATACTGATTGTTGCACAACATGCAAGGGGCACAGCATGCTGCAATCTCATCGGACAAAGCAATAGTAGTTTCCTTTAGGAAACCAGTGACGAATGATACAGAGATATTTTTAGCTGACTTCTGTTCTTGTTACCTGATTGAGACAGGATGAGACCAGAAGATAGTGCCTATGAACCATCTGCCCAGCACTGACCAAATAGTGAAGTGAAAAGGAAGGTCCCAAGGCTCTGAGTGATTCCCAACAATTAAATGGCCCTATATATGACCAGGATAAGAAAATGTATTATCTGATTTTTTAACTTGGTAACAGGTACCCCTTCTCAGCGTTTTTTTTTTTTTCTTTAATAAAGGATGCCTTTAATAAGGGGCAAGGATTTTTTTTTTTTTTTTTTTTTTTTTTTATGTAAGCCAAACTAGGTGCAACCGTATAATTAAAGCGAAATCAAACCCCAAATGAAACATGTAATATATTGCAGCTTACCAATTATTTTTGGACTTCATTCCCCCTGTTTTCACCTGGTGATCTAGACAGTAACACACCTCCTGTATTAGAGTGCCTCCACTCTGAATGAATGAACACAGGGGGTACCTTTGGATAGTAGTATTGTCAGTCTTGGGGGAGGGGAGTGTCAGATGGACTAGCAAATTTAGATAATTAACAAACTGTAGCTGAACTCAAGCTCACACTTTACAAACAGTTACAGCAACAGTTTTTTTTCCCTTCTGGGATAAAGGTTTTACATAAATAAATAAGAGCTGACCATGTATTAGCACCCCTGCCAGTGGTAAATGGTTTGTCCCATCTCTGTAAATGCTACATCTGCAGGGGAGCATGTTCTTTAAAAAAAAAAAAAAAAAAAACAGACTTACTAGCTAGATCACCAGGTGAAAATAAAAGAAAGAAAACCTAAAAAAACTAGTGCAGCCACCACATCTGAGAATTGGTAAATTGCAGTAAATTAAATGTTTGCTTTCGGGGTTAATACCACTTTAAGGCCACAGCAACACATGTAACCGTTATGGGTCTCAATAGTCATTTTCTTGTCTACAAAGAAAAAAAATTAGGACTCAAGATTCCTCCTGTCTACTGGATCATTTATCCGTAGTATAAGAAAAAAACTTACTTGGTAATTTATTAGGCTAAAATGAATGTATATAATTGTATATAGAGTAGTTCCTGCTATATCAGGGTTTTATGTTAATGTTTAGTATGCCACAGTTAATTAGCAACATAACATGAGTCTCAGGATCTGTGAGGAAGCTGGAGGTTAGTCGAACATGGGTCTATATATTTAACTACAGCAGTGTGCTGGCACTGGTGTGAACAGTGCCATTGCTCCAACATTTTGTGTAAACATGGCTACATTTCTAATTAAATGTTTACTAAAGTGCACTGGTATAAATGGCCCATTAAGGACTCCTGCAGTGTACATGTCACATCTTCCATAATGTTTCCAACTGACAAAGAAAAAAGGTAAGTCAGGAATAGCATGAAAAACACTGAGAAGGTGCTATAGGTTCAGAAAATAGAATGTGAAGCCATATGAGGCTAGGGCAAGCACAATTGTTATTACATGAATTCATTTGGTATAAATGAGTTATAAATGCATCTCTGGGCAAAAAAGAAAAAACAAAAGGTAGTACATCTCTGCAACACATTTCCATTTCCCATGTTCTGTCTCTTTCAAAGTTCAACTTGGGACAACTGGACAGGGCTGACAGCACCGTTTGGGATTTCAGTGCAGAGCAGCTCACTAAAGAAAATTAGAGGCTAACAAGATTTTGACAAGATCAACAGGTCTTTTTCTGTCTTTACAGCATTTTTACACTTGAAGAAAGGTACATTTATTGCAGAGATTTACTGAATAATAGGTTTTACATCTTACCGTGTAAAATACTTTTTTGGAGTACATTACATGACACAAGATCCTTCATTCTTATACCACTAGGTAATGCAGCTACCTTTAGGTGACTTGACATTGGCAAAACAAACTCATTCCACTCCCAGCAAGCCTCAATTTTGTTTACAAGAAATAATAGGAGTGGACCAAAGGAACATAAGAGAGGGAACTTGTGCCAAGTAATGTACTCAAGAAAAGACTTTTACAGGTAAGACAACAATTCAATTTTCCTAATTGTACATTACAGTACATTAGAGCAGGGGTCACCAAACTGCGGCCATGGGTCAGATGTGGCCCTTTGCTTGCCTTTATCCAGCCTTTGGAGCATTATTCCTCCCATTGACACAAATGATGGGGCACTATACCTCCCACTGGCACCAATGATGTAAATTTATTTACTCCCATTTACCACCAAGCCCATAGCATTGTTTACTCCCACCAATGTCGGGACATTTTCTACTCCCAATGGTCATAGTCCAGTCCCCCTAAAGCTTGAAGAGGAGGAAACTAGCCCTTTGTTTCAAAAGTTTGGAGGCCCATGCATTAGACCATTGGGACATTCAAAAACAGTCCAACTGAGGCCACAGCAATGGGACACCAATGATGGGGCACTATTCCTCCCACTGACACCAATTATGTAAATTTATTTGCTCCCATTTACCACCAAGCCCATGGCATTGTTCACTCCCACTGATGCCTGCTGCTGTGAAACTCTGTGAGGAAAGAGTGGGGGCATGGCTTACTGGCACTGTGTATATCTACGGATGCACACAGCCTGATCCAGGTTAAGATCCTATAGAGCCACTGAAGAATGTACGTGGGGGGAACTGTTTAAGCAACACCCTGTATAAATGCCTTTACCAAGGAGTTAGAAGCAAGTGGTTTAAAAAAAAAAGACTGGCAAAGTAGGAAACCTAACCCTTGAAGTTATTCAAGGCTAGCCATCGATCAAGGTCAGATTGGAGGAAAGACAGAATTTGTGCTGCATAGAACTTTCCCGTATGGAAGTCTCAGGCTTCACACAGGAGAGGTAAGCTTTCAAAGTGCAATGATAGACTTTGTGAGATATCAATTTCCCAGCTTTTAAAAGCATAGGGGTGAACCAGTCTGGAAGGCCCTTGTACTTCAAGACCTGGGCTTCAACAGCCAAGCCATTGAAGCCAGCGACCAAGAAGCAAAAGGGTAAACAGGTCCTTGGAACGGAAGATCTGGACAATCCAGGAGGGCCCATAGAGAACATGGAACAAGTGTCTCCTTTTGCTTTGGGGGATGTAAGAAGATTTGGTATAAACCTTAAAACATTTCCTATTCCATTCAATTTTTCACCTGTTGATCCTGCCAGTAACACACATCCAGTCTTAGGGTGTCTCTGCTCCACTGGAGGAGAAAAATTAACAACTTTGGACAGCAGTATTGTCAGTCTGGGGAGAGGGTAGTGTTAGATTTGCACTAGCACATTTCAGTGGAATTGGCTAACAAATAAAGTTGAGCTCCAACTAACATTGGCGATTAGAGAAACAGTTTTTTTTTTTGTTGTTCCTTTTGGCATAAAGGTTTTACATACCTGAATAAAAGCTGATCAATATAAGTACCCGAGTGTCAGTGTTAAATGGTTTGTCTCAATGCTCTTACTGCCACTTTTGCTGAACAACAAGGAAGATGGAAAATAACAGACTTACTGGCCAGATCAACAGGTGAAAATAAAATACAGACCCTAAAAAAGGAAATTTATGCTGTCATCACATCTAAAAACTGAAAAGCTGCATTTTACCTCCTGTGCAAGGAGCTATGTTATGACAGCATGAAGAGCCACCACTCTTTGTAGAGAATCTGTCAGGTTGGACAGCATGAATGGGTATGGAAGCAAGGACTAAAACTCAAGTTTGTAGCCCCTGGATGGAATGTTCAGAATCAAAGCATTAGAGACATCCAAGATCCAAATGGCTATGAAGGCCGACATACTCCCCCCCTTTTGACAAATGGAGGTGCCACCTCATTGTGGGACTTGTTGCCTTCCTTGGCCAGTTTGGAGAATCAAGCCATGTGTCAGAACAGTGTTCCAAGCCTTGGGCTTAAAACCTAAGAGCTGAGAGAAACATGGATCTTGAACAATCAGTAAAGGTCTAATAGGCAGCAACTGTAGTTTGTATGGCAACGTTTGTCAGAGAAAATAAATCCTTAAAAGGGGCTTCCAGCCTTTTGTCCACATAGTCTTTAAAAACAGGCACCAGTAGAATCTTATTAGCGTTTTATTAGGATGGCTGAATTTACCACAAGGATACTTTTTAAGAATAGTCTACTTTTTAAATGAACCTTGCTTCATAGGCTATCGCTGTGCAAAATGTTTAGAAGGGGTTGAACATCTTCTTCAGGAGTGCCAGTCCCTGAACAGCACAGGCTTTAAGAGCAAAGCAGTCTGATGCAGGCTGCTTTAGTTCAAGGCACTTGCTCACTGCCTTGATAAAGACAGCAACAGTATCCCTGGGATTTGGAGAATCGACCATGGGTTGGGATTCCTTCTGCACTCCTCCTGAGGAGGAACCATCTACATTCTTACTTTCAGGAAATGCAGAAAGGATTAAAGTAGTCTCAAGTATTGACTCAGAGGGGATGGGGCCCATTTGCTGCCCCTGCTGTCTGATGTCTCCAAGGTCTAAGGCAGACTGGGGACAGCACCTGAGGTACTAGGATTATATCCTGAAGGAAAAATAGCATGATACCCTTGTAATTGGCCACTAGGGGCACTAACTACTGTTGCTTCAGAGCAGGAAGGGTTAAGCCAAATGTGACCAGTCATTTGGAAACTCCCAGGTGCATCCAAAGATTGTGGTGCCAAAGCCAGCAGGGAGCAGAGAAGGAGAGGACAGGTCAATGGGATGCACAGAACAGTGACTGAAGTGAAGTGGTGTGCAGTAGCACTCCTGGTCCTGGCCCTAAGGCTGAGGAAAAAGGCATCAATTTAAAGATGAATTGCAGTCAATCTGTTTCCACCACCACTTTTGGTCATCAGTCCCCTCACCAAACTGGCCAACTCATCAAACTGCACCACATGCCAAAGTGAGAACCTTTACACAGGATTAAATAGCATTTTCCTTCAGGAAAGGTCCAGGTATAGTGTTCCAAATCTGCACCATAGAGTCAGCCTATTGGAAGCTACAAAGAAGCTACAAAGAAGCAGTATTTGCTTTGTAGCAGCCAGGAAACCTGACAGCAGAATCAACTTGAGATGCACTGAGGAGTCAATCAATCCATAAGTTGCAAAGATGCAGTAACCAATATAAAGCAGCCAGGAAAATTGATAACAAAGTAATATTAAGAAAAAATCCAAGAGAAAAAAAAAGGAAGATTGGTTTTCTGAGATCATTGAGAAGATGTCTCTTCACCTAAGAACACTAGCAAAAAATATGAGGCTTGCTGGGAGTAGGAGGTGCAATACAGGGCTGTCCTTTTTATTCATTTGTTTATTTTGCCAGTGTTGAATCACCTGAAGGCAGCTGACTTACCTAATGGCCTAGGAATTATAGGAGATTGTGTCCTGTATTGTACAATTAAAATACATGTTTTTGTTTTTTTTTATTTTGCTCAGTTATACAATTTTAATGTATGCAAACTACATACAGTAGTGGTAACTGTATTGACTGCTGTTAATTATTTTCTGGCTAACAAAAAATGTACATGTGCCTATGTGCGAAAATGTTTGTGTAAAAGATAATGTAAGAGCACATTTTTAGGTGTACTGTTAAATGGCTGAGCATATTTGCTGACTAATCATTAGTTTAGCATTGGGAAATTGCTATACTATATACTTCTAATTTCTAAATGAAGTATAATGTTAAAGTAGATTTGTTGAAATTAAAGAAGAAAGAAAAAAAGGAAGAGGAATGGATCTGTCAGATAGCGCATTAGAGCAATAAAATAAATGAAAGGTATTGAAGTACAGTCACAGCAGTGGCGAATGAGGATTAAACAGAAGCTGCAGAACACACACACACATCCGCACACAGATAGACTTTGGTTATGACAACACCACAGACATGGAAAACACACTTAATAAGACGCAAGAAGAAAAGGAGGAAGAAAAGTCTTTACCTACAAATAAAAAGCAAACAACAAAGTGAGAGAAAACAGCTTTTGGGGTTAGCAGCACTGAAATCCTACCTGATCTCAGTTGTTTAATACGCCCATTACTGTTACTCGTATCCACAGGTAAGTAATCTTTAAACCAAGTAATTTCAGGGTCAGGGTTTCCACTGGCTGCACATAACATGGTGGCTGTACGTGTTCGTTCCACCACTTTTAACTGAGGGCCCATGTCTATTGTGGGAAAACCACGTGGTATTTGATCCTCTGAAAACAGAAAAAAAAAGAATATTAGCATTATCTATCTATCTATCTATCTATCTATCTATCTATCTATCTATCTATCTATCTATCTATCTATCTATCTATCTATCTATCTATCTATCTATCTATCTATCTATCTATCTATCTATCTATCTAACTATATCATGAGACCATTAATTAAATATTCCCATATCACAAAAATTAAGTGATTATCTTACAATATGAATGTTACAGCTGTGACACTCTGTTTTTGGTATTTAATCAAGCATGGCTCTAGTAAATTCACCTACTTATTGGAAAGGTCCAAGCATCCCTACCCATTGGTAATGTCAACCGCAGGTAGGAAAATCTCCTGCCCAAAGTCCATTGGACCAAGAATGACAGCAGGCTTCCAGGTTTGGACCTAAGCCAGGTTCTGAACAAATGCAAGCTTGTCTGAAATTATCGAAGGGGCTGAATAACATAAAATGTAAAGGCTGTTCACTTATGAATGCTGACTTTGCAAAGTAAATGACAGTAAACAGGGTGGATATAAATCAATGATTCTTTTTAAAAAAAATCAAGAAAATCAGATTTTTTTTTATTTAAAGCGATTTTTTTGATTTTTTTTAATTCATTTTAATAAAATGCTTTTGGAGTAAAAATCTATCTGAAGATAGTTTTCTATTTAAGATGCATTAATAATTTAGTTTATTCGGCATGAAATGGAGCTTAGTTATGTAGCATGAGGCTGTATATTCTGCAATATTAAAATTTTTGGTAAACTCATTCAATGAATCCAAGCTCTGCAAGCTGATATAACATGCACTGCATTCACACAAATTCACAGTAACCATGAGATAAAACAAAGTTCAGGAATATTCCTTTATCGCATTGTTTTGTAGATCTTTGTACACTACAAACTGTATGATTAAATCAGTTCTGATATCGCTGCTTTACTAACCGGACAGCTTATTATTCTAAATAGGAAACTTTCATTTTGTTTGCAAATATTAAAGATTCTAACTACCAGCAGGGAATAAGTCCTTACATTTAAAGAGCACCTGTAATTTCAGATCCATCATGGCAGCGCCTGATAGCGGGCATCCATTAACCTACTGCTGCCAAGTCCCTCACCTTGTTGTGTCACTGCTGCATCACCAGCTGTCTCATTAAAGTGAATGGGACTGTGGGTGAGTCAACAGCGGGTCAGAGGAGGAGCTGCTGTGAGACAAAGATGACAGTTGCTCTTTAAAAATTATTATTTAAATTGATTTGATTTCATTCAAGCCTTTTTACTAGTGATTTTTAAATCGTGATTTAAATCGACTTGATTTAAATCAAATCCACCCTGACAGTAAATAAGATGAACTTATGTTCACTTTGATAACCCAATTATATGTGAGAGATTTCTGCTAAAACATATTTGACTGAAGTGAACACAGCTTCATCCTATTAACTAACCTTGGTGAACATTTACTTCTCTAAGCAAACAGTTTGTATATTAAGTACATAATGTATGCATGTATAAACAAATATACTCATACATTTATCTTGCAAAAACTACAGCAGTGTTGGATGTAAATCATTTCTCCTTCTTGTTTTCTAGAAAGGGCAATTGCATTAATTTTTCCAAATGTACATATTATTTATTAGTAAATACAGTGCATTATTAGATCGTGAGAAATGGCATACTATAGCTATAAACCTACATCTAAACCAGCTTACCTAATCTTCAAGCTACATATTTTAGAGAGGGTTCAGTCAACTTGGTCCTATCACTACTTATTCAAATACTGAAAGTGCACTCTATACATGAATGATAATATTCTACCTCTCTTAGGATTGTAAATTACCTTCCATTACATCTCATATAATTTACCATGCACCAGATACTGGAAAATGTATTTTAGAAGAGTGAAGGATGAATTTCACTATATACTTACATCCTATCGTTTTTTTCCAAGAAACCTCTGCAAACATTGGCTTTCACTCTGTGAAACCCTGCTATTATGCTTAGACTCCATTGGAGAAATGCTGGGGAAAAACACTATAATTTCCAGTATTATACTACCTGTCACTGAGATTACAACACCTCTGCTATCTGACGTATAGACCATCGCTATTGTGAACTGGGCTGGATCAATATGTTCTGAAGGATTAAATAAAAGCAGTGTGCAATATATGCAGGTATCAATGAACATAATGAAGAGCTCCTCTTTAATCAGATCAGCTACCGTATATACTCGAGTATAAGTGGAGGCCCTAATTTACCACAAAAAAAACTTATTGACCCAAGTATAAGATGAGGGTGAGAAATGCAGCAGCTACTGTAAGTGGAAAAAGAGGGTCAACAATGCCCATCTGCAGCTGTATACCTCCCTGTGTCCTGTGCATGTGTCCTGTGTATATGTGCATGTATCCTGTGTATATGTGCATGTGTCATGTGTCCTGTGTATATGTGCATGTGTCATGTGTATATGTGCATGTTTCCTGTGCATGTGTCTGTGTGTATGTGCATGTGTCATGTGTATATGTGCATGTGTCATGTGCATATGTGCATGTCTCCCGTGTATATGTGCATGTGTCATGTGTCCTGTGTATATGTGCATGTGGAAAAAAGGAAAGAAGGACCTGGGGCTCATCCAATTTAGTACAGATCCGATGGGGTTAGCAGATTGGCCTTAATTAGCCTCACCCGATACAAGAATCCTCTTACACCGTCATCCTGAGGTATATTAGTTAATAAGTAAATAAGAAAAACCTCTAGGGGTGGTTGTCCTCTGAATATAAAGACTTACATGCAAAAAAATGGGCCTGTCCTCTCTGATTAATTCTTTTGGGCTTCTCCCGTTTTTTTGCATATATGTGCAAGTGTCCTGTGTCCTGTACCTGTGTCCTCTGCATGTGTCCCTGTGTATGTGTGCATGCGTCCTGTGTATGTGTGTATGTGTCCTGTGTATGTGTGTATGTGTGCATCCTACCTGTGTCCTGTGCATGCCTCCGTGTGCCGCTCTGCATCCACCGATCAGTGTGTGCTATTACTTTTCGTGGCCATTCACTGTTCAAAAGCCACGCCTCCTCCTCGTCCGTGATAGGCAGAAAACTCAATTTCCCAGCAGTCAGCGGTCAGCCTATCACGGACATTCTCTCATCCTCATACCATGGACGAGGAGGAGGCGCGGCTTGTGAACAGTGAGAGGCTGCCGAATGGTATGTAGCACACGCTGGCCACCGTCTGCCTGCATGACACACTGATCATGTAGGCAGACTGCGGTGACTCGAGTATAAGTCGAGGGGGGCACTTTCAGCCCAAAAAAAAGGGCTGAAAATCTCGACTTATACTCGAGTATATACGGTATAATGTGGACATCAGATCTACATTGTACCAAGATAAAAAGTAGACAAGAATAAGACATCAGTGGTCTTCCATCTGCTATTACACAAGGCACACACTGAATACACTATGCTACAATGCAATAGCACAAACTTATCATTCTAACATATCCTATGGCTGTATAATGTTGAATCTTGTAATGTTCATGCACTATTTTAATAGTTCTATGTATATGTTGCATAGTGTTATAAAATGCCTGTTTTCTTTCATTTAAAAAGCAAAATAAAAAAATAACACAAAAATACAAGGGCAAAAAAATTGAAGTTGCATTTGGAAGTTATGAGACTTGTTGGTGATTTTTGAATCTCGTCTACTAAATATAATGCAATATTTTTATTTAGTTACAGTATACTGTTAGCAAGATCTAACAAAAATGTGCTAAGTTATCCAATCTGCATTTATAATTCCTTCTCTGGATCTACATAGCAATATTGCTTAATTTCAATAAACCACTATAACATTAAAGCTGAACAAAAATAACTCTAGGCCCTATGCAACAAATATGGCTTAACCTCCCTGGCGGTGTGATTATGTCAGATTTTTGAAGCTCAAAGTGGTACATTGTTTTGCATGGAAATTTTGCATTTTTTATTGTAGGCCTGTAATTCTTAGTATTAACTCACTAAATCTGTCCAAACCAGAGTCTAGTAGACATCCCGGGTATGATAAAGTTTGAAACACAAAATCATAAATGATAATATAATAAATAACTATAAATAATTATAAAAAATAATATGATAATAAATTGCATTCAAAAATGTCATTAAATCAAAAACACTGAAATTTGCTCATTTGCAGAATTGTCGCTGTCAGCACTTTCAGTGTTTGATGACAAATTTCCCACGAATCACTATCGCTTAATTCTTCAAGTGTTCCAATTTATTATCGCTGTTTTCTAGCTGGTCTAAAACTGCTTTTGACATAAAGGGACACTTTTTGGTTGCCATGGACATTCTCAAGTTTCCAGGCAGAAAGAACAGTATATACAATATAAAAGTGCATGCAGGGCATTGGACAAAGTACTAGGGACAAAAGGGAGGTGAAATGATTTGATACAGTAATGTAGTCTTACAGATTACAGTGTACTGTATGTGTTATGTATTTTTCACTTTTCTGAATTTGCAGCCAGGCTCCGTTTCCGGCAAGTGTCACCACACACGGGGGCGGAGCCCGGCTGCAAATTCAAAAAAGGTGTAAAATACACACAGTGCACAGTGATGAATCGAGCGTAGTACATAGCCCGTGGACAAAGCGGGGGGACCTTGCAGGATCCTGGGGACAAGGTAACTTTACCAGTATACTGTGAGTGTGGCTTGGGGTTACTGATTTTGGTCATGAAAGTTCATCCCGAACTGTAGCCCACAACAGCAAATTTCTTCTGCAGTAACAAGACAGACAATCTCATATTGTACATGATACCACGCATTGTTTTCCCCCAAAGCTCAGGTGCCAGGCTGAAGGGAGATGTCCATGCTCCAAGACTGATACAGGGAAACAAACAGGTCACATTCTGATGACGTCAAATACAGTTGATCTTTATTGCATAAAGCCACAAAAAGTTCCCCCCTCAGGACAGTCCACCCTAATGCATTTCAACCATCGGTGCTTTTCTGTAGATGATTATGCCCTGATGGGTTAAATGCATTGGATTGGGTGGTCCCGAACCTGGGACTTGTTATTGTGGCTTTCTGCAATAAACATTAGCTGAACATGACATCATCAGAGTGCAGCATGTTTGTTTCCTTGCCACAAAATGGTAATGAGTATTTTAGATAATAAGAACAGGATTGCCTAGTCTATACATTAGGAAATTATGACATTTACAAGAATAGGTATACCAAAAAATTGCTTTGGTCTGCTTTATTTTAAAAGTTTAGGAAATGTATATCTTCAAAATACGTTAATCCATTTGTGGACAGCCACTCATTAGTAAATACTTGGTTAGTTTTCATCTTGCCTTAAAGTGGTTCTAAAGTCAGAAGGTTTTTTAATCTTAATGCATTCTATGCATTAAGATAAAAAAACCTTCTCTGTGCAGCAGCCCCCCTAATACTTACCTAAATCCCATCTCGATCCAGTGATGTTACATGAGAGTCTCCGCTGTCCGGAACTCTCCCTCCTTATTGGCTGAGACAGTCAGTGAGCCAATACAGAGAGAGAGGGGGCGGGACTGGGCAGCGGCTCCTTGTCTAAATGGACACACAGAGCAGTGGCTCGGCTTAGGTGCTCCCATAGCAAGCTGCTTTCTGTGGAGGCAGGAGGGAGGGGCCAGAAGCGCCGGCGAGGGACCCAAGAAGAGGAATATCTGGGCTGCTCTGTGCAAAACCACAGCACAGAGCAGGAAAGTATAACATGTTTGTTATTTTTAAACAAAAAAACTTCAATATCACTTTAAGCTGGTCATACATTATACCATTTTCTTGTTCAATTTCCTTTAGATTTAACTTCAATTATGTAGGGCAAGGGCCTGCCTGATTGCATACAAATTGAAATTGTTTAGATTTGACCTCATATTATATGGATTTGGTAATTCTAAAGGAAAACTGTACAAGAAAATTTTATAATTTATGACCAGTCTAAGTAGAAATTTTCTGCTCAATTTTAGTTATTTATATTTGTAACATTCAGGTTAAAGGATAAGTTTATCTTTGGAGCATGTTACATGTTACACTCATACTTACGGTGTAATATGTAACATACTCCAAGACTCACCCCCCTTTCCCGTGACAGTGGGCAGGTGTTCCTCTCCCTGTACTCCCTGTCATTTTTCAAAAAGAGCACGGTATTGTAGGGCTCCACCCTCATAGCCACATCATTCATTCACGGAGATCTGTGATTGAGAAAATGTGACAGACGGCTTGTATTTCTTAATGAACTGTAAGGGTGTTGCTGAGCATCCTCGTAGCTCATTCACAAGCCAGCAGCTTTCAAAATGACAGCCCGACCTACTCAATGCTTTGCAGACTCCTTAGGGAAAAAATTGTAAATGCACTTTTTTTTCTGAAAAAATAAGTGCATTTATTATTTTTCTACCAAAGTTGAACTTAGCCTTTAAAAGTTAAAATGACGCCTCTGCTAGGAAGGTGTTCTTTTTATTTGATATATTGGCATATATAAAATATTCTATTATGAATAACATTAATAATAAGTGAACAGTGTTATGGAAATACATAATTCTGAGAGGACTAGTTAGGGGTTTATCTAGAGAAGCATATTCTAGACAACATAAAAAAAAACAAAAAAAAAACAGTTGAGCCTGCAACTAAAAATATGATGTATGGAACACTTTACATATATAAATGATCCACAGTGGTGTGATTTCTATGTAGGATGAACATATACATCAATGGTGCAGCCTTATTATTGCGGTGTTGCAATATAATGGTTATAAACAATGCAGGGTTTCTATGAGCTAAGAAAAGCACTTCCTAATGATGCTGTGTTCCTTTTCACTTTGTCTATTCAGTAGGCAGTCATGCACTCTATCACGGATACCGGCTCTCCAGTGCATGCCAAACTGGTGATGTCATCTTTTCTTCCTCTCTGTTTTTGTTCTACATTCACAATCCAAGTTCAGAAGAACCTGCTAACAATCTAACGTCTGTGTCCACACTTGGCACATCACTGGGAAACAGCAAACACATAAAAAGGTCTTTTAACTCGCTGTGAGTGACAGATCGGGAATAGCGTATAGCCTACAGCATTGAGTCAGATTGTCTTTCCCAATTGAATTATACTAATAGTCAGTTCTCATGGTGACTTCGGCAATCAGTTGCTTTTGGCCATTGTTCAATATTTCATTGCTGCGCAACTGTTCATTATTTCATCTCTGTAAATTAAAGGGTTGCAGGAAATAGTTACTGCTTCCCATTAACTAAAATATACTGTATTCATTAGCTAAACGTCAAGCCCTGGCAAAGAAAACAGAGACATTTTTGTGAAGCCATTAATACTAAGATTTCTTTATCAATTTTAAAAATGTTAAGTTTATTTTAAGATTTATGATTTTTTTTACTCACCCAAAAAATCTATTACTTAGAGTACAGTGCAGGACACAGGATCTTTAGTCTTTACCATGGGTTATATGCAGCTACCTTCAGTGGGTTGCACACTGGCAACAACAAAAAAAAGGTGCAGGGACATCCCCTTTACACCTCCTCCCACTCTCAGCTACCCTCGGTTATGAAGCAAGCAATAGGGAGATCACACAGTATAGAGGGGAGGGACCTGTATCCTGTACTGCACCCCAAGAAGGAGATTTTACTGGTAATTAAAAAATCCTATTTTTTGTTTTGTACACATGGTCTTTAGTCTTTAACCACTTCAATCCCACGGACGTCATGTGACGTCCTGGGCTTTGAGCAGGTATATCTGAATGATGCCTGTAATTACAGACATCATTCAGATATTGCCGGTTTCAGCCGGCGAATCTCTACACCATAGGAATGATTATAGCGGCCGTTCCGCCGCTTGATCGTTCCTATGGGAGGCGAGAGGGGACGTCCCCCCCCCTCCCGCCGCCCTCCGGTGCTTGCTCTGACTCACCGTTACGATCGTTGAGGCGGAGAGTAGATCCGCCGGCGCCGGATGTAGATCATAGAGATTTCCGGCGGACCAGATGGGCTCCGGAGTCTCTATGATCGTCGGAGGCCGGGCATGACGTCATAACCTCTCCATTAAAAAAAATGGCACCGCTTCGGCTGGGAAGCGGCGATCGTTTTATTTTTTTTTTTTATTTCAGGCTTCCCAGCCTAGTGGTGAGATATGGGGTCTTATTGGCCCCATATCTCACTATTAAGAGCACCTGACATGTCATATTGCTATTACAAGGGATGTTTACATTCCTTGTAATAGGAATAAAAGTGATCAATTTTTTTTTTTTCAAAAAAGTGTCAAAATAAAAAAAATAAAATATAATTAACAATAAAAAAAAAAAAAAAATTTTTAAAGCGCCGCTGTCCCCGTGTGCTCGCACGCAGAAATGAACGTATACGTAAGTCCCGCCCACATATGAAAACGGTGTTCAAACCATACATGTGAGGTATCGCCGCGAACGTTGAAGCAAGAGCAATAATTTTGGCCCTAGACCTCCTCTGTAACTCAAAACATGTAACCAGTAAAAAAATTTCAAGCGTCGCCTATGGGGATTTTTTTTTGGCGCCATTCCACGAGCGTGTGCAATTTTGAAGCGTGACATGTTAGGTATCTATTTACTCGGCGTAACTTCATCTTTCACAAAATGCAAAACATTGGGCTAACTTTACTGTTTTGTTTTTTTTAAACACAAAACTTTTTTTTTCCCCAAAAAAACGCGTTCGAAAAATTCCTGCCCAAATACTGTGTGAGATAAAAAGTTGCAACAACCGCCATTGTATTCTCTAGGGTCTTTGCTAAAAAAACATATATAATGTGTGGGGGTTCTATGTAATTTTCTAGCAAAAAAATTATGATTTTTACATGTAGGAGCAAAGTGTCAGAATTGGCCCGGTATTGAAGCGGTTAATCACTGAGGGATGGGCAACATAGCAAAAAAACATCAGCAGGCCTAGACTCAGAGAGCAGCTTGTAGCAACTATTAGCATAATTGGCAGCAGAGGAGGCCTGAACATCAATCTAGTCTGGAGATAAGCAACATTTCATAACAGGACATAAGAAGGGAAAAACCTGGCTGAGGTGGAAGGAGGAAAACCACCTTAGAGAGAAAAGAAGCTTTAGGCTTCAGGACAACCTTGTCTTTGTGTAACAACAAAAAA
Organism: Aquarana catesbeiana; assembly: GCF_042186555.1. Lineage (NCBI taxonomy): Eukaryota > Metazoa > Chordata > Amphibia > Anura > Ranidae > Aquarana > Aquarana catesbeiana. Next base: position 411,028,188 of record NC_133324.1, read on the forward strand.
GGTTCTTTCCAGGATAGGGCCACTAAGTCAGAGACCCTTAACACAGAGGCGATAGCAGCAAGAAAGGCCACCTTGAGAGTTAGGTTAAATAAGAAATATCCATAATAGATTCAAAGGGCCAAAATAACCAGGTTAACGTCCCAAGGAGTCACATGCAACTAAGGAATGAGAGTCCAAAAGTCTCTGTTACACAAGGCCATATGCTGATCTAGACAGAATGGAGGATGGGCAAAACATGCCCCATGTAATACCTCCTAGGATGGAATTTCTTAATCTTGCTAAACATAAAATAGTCTATCGAGTTGTAATGCTAGACTTGCAAGGTGTCAGCTTCCTAGACTTCAAGACGGTAGGGTTGATCAAATCTGATCCAAATCCCCAGTATCTTACCAAAAGAGCTTCAACAGGCAGTATGATGTGCTATCCACTGGGAAAAAAAAGTACAGACAACCCAGAAGGACCCACAGAGAGTCTGCCAGGAGTCTGGGTATGTCCTCTTGGGCCAGTCTGAAACAATGCAAATCACCAGCATGCCCTCCATCTTGAAGCTGTAGAAAAGGCGAGTGAGAAGCTGGAGAGGCAAGAAGGCATGGATCGGGTGTAAAGAATCAGACGGAGTCCGTGGACCTGACAACAAACCTGCTCAGTTTTCTTTTAAATCTGGATGCCTGAAGTTTCACATTCAGGATTCCCCATCTGCTTAAAAGTGCTTGAAACACCTGCAAATGGGGGCCTATTACCCCAGATCCAGATGCTGATGACTACGTAAGTCTGTTGGTCAATTTTCTATGCTTGGGATGTGGGAAACATAACTTCTGGTGCCTTCTTGATGGCCAATATGGGCCATGGCCATGGCATTGTCTGACTGGATTCTTTCAGGGTGCCTTGTAATTGAGGAATTTAGCACTGATGGGACAACACATCATCTTGAGCTCCAGGATGTTGATAGGGAGATGGGCTTCCTCTGAGAACCAGGTCTTCTACACCCAGAGGGCATTCATGGCTCCTCCCTATCCCAACAGGCAGACATCCATCATGAGAAGGGTTTCCTTAACTCCAGTATTAGGATGGCCCTCATACAGGCAAGAATTGAGGGGAGAACAAAGAGGTAGAAGTTTGACCTGCTGCAAGAAGACCCTGGACAGGCTATATCCAATGTCAGGACGAGGTATTCTAATTGGTAAGGTCCAGTGGTGACCTTCAAAGTTTGAGGATCCAACCAAATCTTTGCAGGGTCCACACTGTCTACTGGACACTCACTGACAGAGAAGGTTAATTCTTTAGTTAAAGACTGTCCAAGTAATGAATAATATATATTCCCTGAAGATGAAGCAGAGCTAGGACCCGGGCAAGCATCATGATGAAACCCTGGTGGTACCGTGGATAGGCCTAAGGGTAGGGCGAAAATTTGGCAATGTTGATCTCCCACAGCAAAACGCTGATGAGGATGAAAAAAAGGAATGTGCAAGTAAGCATCCTGAATGTCTACTGAAGCCAGAAAATCCCCTGGAAGGAGAGAGGCAATGACTATCTTCTAATTCCATGCAGAACTTTGATCTCACAAGGAATACATTGAAAGTCTTTAGATCCAAAACGGGGTGTCCCCCTCTATTTGTCTTGGGAACTTTGAAAGCATTCCTAATGTGGTAAAGGGGTGATTACCTACTGTGACAGAATCTGCTGAACAGCAACAAGTAGATTCACCCGTTGTGATGGGGAGAGGGCCAAATCTGGGAGCACAAAGCATGGAAGAGGCAGAGCCTGAAACTCCAAATAGAAGTCCCTGGAAATGATGTCCTGGACACATTTTCTAGGGCCAGAACATTGAAAAGGCTGACAGACATCTTCCCCACTCTGTAACTTGGACACTAAGTGTGTGTGTGTGTGAGGGGGTCTACATGGACTGTAAGCACCAAATGCAATGTTTTGCAAATCTCATAAATCCTTTTTATTCATAATAGAAAACAGAAAACATCAAATGTTTAAAATGTACCATTATAAGACAAATAATAAGGTCATTTTGAAATTGATGGCAGCAACATGTCTCAAACAAGTTGGGACAGGGCAATAAAAAGCTGGGCAAAGTAAGTGGTACTAAAAAAAGGTACTATAAAAAAAAAAGATACAAACTTTTTTTTGGAATTGGGCTTGAAGTTTGTGGACTGAGAAGGTCTTAGCAGACTTGGGCAATTTTAGAGACCCTATGCAGAAAACCTTAGTGTGAGAATACTCCAGCTGCTCTAATGCTAAACAAAAGTCTACACTGTCAATAATGGTACCAATAGTATCCTTAAAGATCTTCACCCTGTAAACAAGAGTTTAAAAGTCAGCAGCTCCAAATACTGCTGACACTTACATAAACATGAAACTTACCCGTCTCAGGATCCAGAAATGTCCTCACCCAACCCAGCACTTTGCCAGTTTTTAGCTGCAGGTGCTGACATATTAACTGTGGGCAGCCAAACTGTGACTACTTGCAGCATCACACTGCACAATTGTGAGTCCTGTGAATGGTCCTGCAGTCTCCTGGGACATGTTCCAAGAGGCTGCGGGGGAAGGGGGGAGGGCAGAACTTCTGCTCAGATCGCCATGGCAATCCAACTGGCAATGGGATCGGGTACCTGTCATAATCAGGTACCTGCTCTCCCCCCTCCCCAAAAAAAAAAAAACATTCCAAATATGGGAGAGAAGGGGGGAGGAGGAAAAGCAGAACTTCTCTTTTTGGGTGAGGTTCTGCTTAAAGTTTGAATGATATTGCAGCTGAAGGAAACTCATCCTGATCTGATTCCTCATCATGGTAAGGAGGCCTGGATATTATTCACCTCATATGGATTTCAGAATATGTTCATGATGATCTTTAATCAAGAGTAAATAAAAGTAATCTAAGTGCAGCTACATCTAACATCACAGAGGTGCTCACAGCAAAAGACTCACCCGGTCTAAAATATCCCACACTAGTGCTGATAAATTGTATATGCCTTCAAGATGCAAAACAAAGAAAGTCAAAACAATATATATATTGTTTAGTGATACTTATGTACAGTATCTCACAAAAGTGAGTACACTCCCCACATTTTTGTCAATATTTTAATATATCTTTTTATGTGACATCACTGAAAAAGTAACACTTTGCTACAATGTAAAGTAGTGAGTGTACAGCTTGTATAACAGTGTAAATTTGCTGTCCACTCGAAATAACTCAACACACAGCCATTAATGTCTATACCGATGCTAACAAAAGGGAGTACACCCCTAAGGGGAAATGTCCAAAGGGGGCCCAAGTAGCCATTTTCCCTCCCTGATGTGATGTGACTCGTTATGCCCTGTACACACGGTTGGACATTGATTGGACATTCCGACAACAAAATCCATGGATTTTTTCAGATGGATGCTGGCTCAAACTTGTCTTGCATACACACGGTCACACAAAGTTGTCGGAAAATCCGATCGTTCTAAACGCGGTGACGTAAAACACGTACGTCGGGACTATAAACGGGGCAGTAGCCAATAGCTTTTGTCTCTTAATTTATTCTGAGCATGCGTGGCACTTTGTGCGTCGGATTTGTGTACACACGATCGGAATTTCCGACAACGGATTTAGTTGTCGGAAAATTTTATAGCATGCTCTCAAACTTTGTGTGTCGAAAAATTCCGATGGAAAATGTGTGATGGAGCCCACACACGGTCGGAATTTCCGACAACAAGGTCCTATCACACATTTTCCGTCGGAAAATACGACCGTGTGTACAGGGCATTAGTGTTACAAGGTCACAGGTGTGAATGGGGAGCAGGTGTGTTAAAGATGGTCTAGGCTATAATAAGATTGCCAAGACCCTGAAACTGAGCTGCAGCACTGTGGCCAAGACCATACAGTGGTTTAACAGGACAGGTTCCACTCAGAACAGGCCTCGCCATGGTCGACCAAAGAAGTTGCCTGCACATGCTCAGCGTCATATCCAGAGGTTGTCTTTGGGAAATAGACATATGAGTACTGCCAGCATTGCTGCAGAGGTTGAAAGGGGGGGTCAGCCTGTCAGTGCTCAGCCCATACATCGCACACTGCATCAAATTGGTCTGCATGGCTGTCGTCCCAGAAGGAAGCCTCTTCTAAAGATGATGCATAAGAAAGCCCGCAGTTTGCTGAAGACAAGCTGACTAAGGACATGGATTACTGGAACCATATCCTGTGGTCGGATGAGACCAAGATAAACTTATTTGGTTCAGATGGTGTCAAGCGTATGTGTCGGCAATCAGGTGAGGAGTACAAAGTCAAGTGTGTCTTGCCTACCGTCAAGCATGGTGGTGGGAGTGTCATATTTTGGGGCTGCATGAGTGCTGCCGGAACTGGGGAGCTACAGTTCATTGAGGGAACCATGAATGCCAACATGTACTGTGACATAATGAAGCAGAGCATGATCCCCTCCCTTCGGAGACTGGGTCGCAGGGCAGTATTCCAACATGATAATAAACCCAAACACACTTTCAAGACAACCACTGCCTTGCTAAAGAAGCTGAGGGTAAAGGTGATGGACTGGCCAAGCATGTCTCCAAATCTAAACCCTATTGAGCATCTGTGGGGCATCCTCAACCGGAAGGTGGAGGAGCACAAGGTCTCTAAAATCCACCAGCTCTGTGATGTCGTCATGGAGGAGTGGAAGAGGACTCCAGTGGAAATCCTGTGAAGCTCTGGTGAACTCCATGTCCAAGAGGGTTAAGGCAGTGCTGGAAAATAATTGTGGCCACACAAGATATTGACACTTTTGGCCCAATTTGGACATTTTCACTTAGGGGTGTACTTAATTTTGTTGCCAGTGGTTTAAACCTTAATGGCTGTGTGTTGAGTTATTTTGAGGGGACAGCAAATTTACACTGTTATACAAGCTGTACACTCACTACTTTACATTGTAGAAAAGTGTCATTTCTTCAGTGTTGTCACATAGATATAATAAAATATTTACAAAAATGTGAGGGGTGTACTCACTTTTGTGAGATACCATATATGTTGAAGTCTCTGATGATGAAATGGTATGTAATTTAGGGAATTTTAAATATGAAATACACTAGGTAATCTCGCCATGGTTTTGTGCTTATGGGAAGCATACAATGTGACTGGTAAGCTTTGTTGAAATGGATCGTTACCCAGAACTCACTGAAAGGGTATTAAGGGCAAAATCAAAGCTTGCTGATATTTACAAATGTCTTCTAAATCCTACATTGAAAAGTACAATCAGTACATAGAATGACAGACAATAATGAAGCTAATTTTTATCTAAATATATACTGAAAATGTGTATTCATTTTTTTAAAAACTGTTTTTCTTGATGTTTTCTCTGTCACCACTAAGCTATTTTGCAGGGAGAGCAAAGATTTCGCTTTCATCTCTCTGAAGACCTTTTGATTTCAGCATTGAACGTATCACCTGCCTAGAAATTGGCAAAATGATTGCCACAGACAGCTGCTTGAAATGGCTATAAGCACAATGATTTTGAGAAGCTGACTCTTGACCTTTGACAAAGTAAAACTAAGGACCTCAAAAGATAAGGTATTCTCTTCCTGATGGAAAAGGTCAATGTAATATTTCTAAAATGAATATTGCAATTTCAGACCACATTGTTTTGCTATTGTTATTGTTAAGATTCACAATAGTTTTTAGAAGCCAAAATAAAAGTGCAGTCATTATCTCCAGATGAAACTAAAAACCCCAAAAAATAGAATTAACCATATGTTGGTATGTTGGAATAGGAAAAGTGTGTATATATATAAATATATATATATATATATATATATATATATATATATATATATATATATATATATATATATATATATATATATACAGTATCTCACAAAAGTGAGTACACCCCTCACATGTTTGTAAATATTTTATTATATCTGTTCATGTGACAACACTGAAGAAATGACACTTTGCTACAATGTAAAGTAGAGAGTCTACAGCTTGTATAACAGAGTGTAAATTTGCTGCTCCTCAAAATAACTCAACACACAGCCATTAATGTCTAAACCGCTGACAACAAAAGTGAGTACACCCCTAAGTGAAATTCTCCAAATTGGGCCCAATTAGCCACCCCCCATGTCATGTGACTCATTAGTATTACAAGGTCTCATGTGTGAATGGGGAGAGGGTGTGTTAAATTTGGTGTTATCGCTTTCACTCTCTCATACTGGTCACTGGAAGTTCAGCATGGCACCTCATGGCAAAAAACTCTCTGAGGATCTGAAAAAAAAGAATTGTTGCCCTACATAAAGATGGCCTAGGCTATAAGAAGATTGCCAAGACCCTGAAACTGAGCTGCAGCACGGTGGCCAAGACCATACAGCGGTTTAACAGGACAGGTTCCACTCAGAACAGGCCTCGCCATGGTCGACCAAAGAAGTTGAGTGCACATGCTGAGCATCATATCCAGAGGTTGTCTTTGGGAAATAGACATATGAGTGCTGCCAGCATTACTGCAGAGGTTGAAGGGGTGGGGGTCAGCCTGTCAGTGGTCAGACCATACGCCGCACACTGCATCAAATTGGTCTGCATGGCTGTCGTCCCAGAAGGAAGCCTCTTCCTTCTGGGACAATGCACAAGAAAGCCCGCAAACAGTTTGCTGAAGACAAGCAGACTAAGGACATGGATTACTGGAACCATGTGAGGAGTACAAAGACAAGTGTGTCTTGCCTACAGTCAAGCATAGTGGTGGGAGTGTCATGGTCTGGGGCTGCATGAGTGCTGCCATCACTGGGGAGCTACAGTTCATTGAGGGAATCATGAATGACAACATGTACTGTGACATACTGAAGCAGAGCATGATACCCTCCCTTCAGAGACTGAGCCGCAGATGCATTAAGGTAAAAAAACACGAAGGTTTACAACCCCTTTAATGGCTGTGTGTTGAGTTATTTTGAGGGGACAGCAAATTTACACTATTATACAAGCTGTACACTCACTACTTTATATTGTAGCAAAGTGTCATTTTTTCAGTGTTGTCACATGAAAAGATATAATAAAATATTTACAAAAATGTGAGGTGTGTACTCACTTTTGTGAGATACTGTATATCATGCAGAGGTCAGTTTTTCAAATTAGGTGACAGATCTTAAATTGATAAAGCACTTAAAGTGAATCCCATTTTTATTATTTGACACTTTCAGGAATGTCAGATTTCTGTGTCTCACATCATGCAGTGTGATTCCTTCCACTGACCCCTATGTCAGAGACCAGGCATCTGACACACCCAGAACTCTATGAAATGTGAAGACGTCTGCAAAAGAGTGAACATCAGAGAACATGCGGTGGGACAGGTGAGCATATACATTTTTCTTTTGCAGGTCCTGCATTTTACATTTCTGAACTCTGTAACAGAGTCCCTTTCAAACTAAGCACACTGTTAAACTTAACCTCTAAAACCTATCCTAAAGGTAGCCCCAAACTAAGCACTTACCCTAAACTCAGCACACCTCTGAATTTACCTAGTCCCCCTAAACTACTATAATGCAAACATAACACATAATTTAGAACAGATAGAAGTTTTATAAATTCAACTTACAAAAAGCAAAGCCCAATAATGCTGGCCTAAAAGAAATACTTTGTGATGCAACTAAGTCCTCTGTGAGCACAAAACGTTATATACAGGGAATAGTACTAACAGTTTTGGAAAGGAAGCAGATCCACAACAATGAAATCTGAATATTTCAATTTCTATATGCACAAATTTAGATCGAATCAACATAGTTTATTCAATACTTTTGCAACATGGTCTGTAATTTAAATCATAATCTGATCATACTGATCTGCGCAGTAGAAAGTTACGCCCCTAAGCAAACATTCCTCTTGTTTTGCTCGCCTATAAGTCCAGATTCAGATATTCTATTTTTACTTTATATACTTTAAAAATATTAAGTATACTTAAAGTATATACTCATGTCTGAATGCCGTTACTTATTTTGAGGTCACATAGGTTTACAGTATCTGCCAGTTATAAATATTGACAAAGCTCTAGGCAATGCAATTCTACAATTAGCCCTAACAAAACTGTTCACAGTAAAATATAACAATGTCTCGCTCAATGAATACATTTTGCTAAAATAAGTTGAGTATATATTGACACAGAGTCAGTCAATAATATACTCACTGTGGATTTGCTATGCCAAGCTAAATTGCACCGATGGGGACTTAAACAGCATTAAAAACTTGACAGAGGGTCTAACCTTACCCCACTCTATCCACAGCTAAAAAACTTTTTTAGTTTACAGGTACACTTTAAAAAGAATGATGAGGGAAATTAGGCCGGAATTTACAGCAACCAACCACACTTCAGCCTTCTAATGAATAAAGCATGCAGAATGCAAGGTTCATGGAGTTTTTACAGTTCAACACACATTGTTCTGTGTAAAGAGGTTGCAAAGGCATACCATTTTTTAATGTAGTGCATTCTCTGCATTAAGATCAAAAACAACCATTACTTTCTATCGCCCCCCCCCCCCCAAAAAAAAATACTTACCCGAGTCTCCAGTCGATCCAGTGCTTTGGCACCCCTGCATGTCTGCTAACAGCAGACCCTTTTTTTGTACGCATATAGCCTTAAGCACATTCCTCTTAACCACTTCAGCCCCAGAAGGATTTACCCCCTTCCTGACCAGAGCATTTTTTACAATTCGGCACTGCGTCGCTTTAGCAGACAATTGCGCGGGCGTGCGATGTTGTACCCAAACAAAATTGACGTCCTTTTTTTTCCTGTAAATAGAGCTTTCTTTTGGTGGTATTTGATCACCTCTGTGGTTTTTATTTGTTGCTCTATAAACAAAAAATAGTGACAATTTTGAAAAAAAAAAGCAATATTTTTCACTTTTTGCTATAATAAATATCCCCCACAAATGTATAAAAAAACACATTTTTTCCTCAGTTTAGACCGATATGTATTCTTCTACATATTTTGGTAAAAAAAAATCGCAATAAGCGTATATTGATTGGTTTGCGCAAAAGTTATAGCGTCTACAAAATAGGAGATAGATTTCTGGCATTTTTATTATTAATTTTTTTTTTTACTAGTAATGGCGGCAATCTTTCGACACTATTTTGGGACCATTGTCATTTATACAGCAATCAGTGCTATAAATAGCCACTGATTACTGTATAAATGACACTGGCAGGGAAGGGTTAAACACTAGGGGGCGAAACACTAGCGGGGGTCACAGATCTGGCATCCTAGCACGCGACTAACGTCGACGTGTTTCGCAACGTTTGCGTTACGTAGCTTCAACTGGACTCGACGTTAGTCACGTGCTAGGACGCCAGATCTGTGACCCCCGCTGTACCGTTGGTAGCGGAGAAGCAGAGAAGTGGAGATGCGGAGAAGCAGAGAAGTGGACAGCTGCCGTATAGCAAACGACATCCAGTGCTGAGCTGAAGTCACGTACAGTGTAAGGTGACAACGAGTGAAAGCGCCGCTGAGGCGAAGGGCCAGCCGTCTGTTTGTCGGGACGCCAGATCCATCTGAAGCCATCTGGTCAGTCAACGCAGCAGGGTAGGTAACTGCTAAACCATCGGGACATTACACCCACCAGCAACCTCTCAAGCCACTCAGCGCTGACACTAGGAAGGAACAACGAGCCTACCTATTTCTCCCTGGAGCATCTGGAACTACATAAGGAAGAGAAACGGCAACATAAGATAAGTAATAAATCTATTCACGCCGCAGTATTCAAATATCCTAATGTGGTAGATATGCATGGAAAAAGCCTGAATAGCCAATAGGCTTAACTAAACCTGGGAAAACTCGGGAAGTAGAAAGGAACTTTAAACCTAGCGCCTTTCTCTCTTATTGACCATCTACATGCACACTACTGCTTACTGGTGTTACCTGACCTAATTTGATCCTAATCACAAGTTCAGCTGTTAGTAACCTGTTGTATATTCATGCTTAGATTCCCAAATAATAAACACGGGACAGCAACTCAAATACAACAACATCTGAGGACTTGATAGAATACCTAGAAGGACTTGTGTAGGCTTAGAAATCCCTGTCCCGCACTGCATCTCCAACCGTCCCCAGATTAATAGTTCCATGTATGGGACCACAGCGATTTAGTCTACCTAGGTTATCATCTTCCCCGGGGACCACTCTTGCATAACAACCCCTTGACTTAATATTTTTTTATATATATTTTTTCTATTATTTACTTTGGCGATTGGCCACTGGGATTGTTATGCAAAGGTGGATCACGTCTGGCGCCTGCACTGCAGTTGTTATTTGTCGGTCTGTTATTGTGTGTGTATTGTTAGTCTAAGTCCTGTCATCTGTTACATTGATACATCATCTGTTAATCAATACATTTGAAGTATCAACTTATGTTTGGTTTCAGAGGATACATAGGCAATTGCCTTAAGAGATAGCAACAAAGTGTTTTTATACTAGTATGTTTTGATATATAGTGACTTTAAATAAAATTTGATATTTATTTTTACATAAGATCTCTCTGACTGCCCTTTCTGACCAGAAGTAGCTGTCTTTTTTATCCCAGGGACGCCCCCCCTGTGGACTTCCCTAGGGATAGCCCCCCCTTCTTTCTATATATGTATATGCTATAGGCTACGGCCAGAACTTCCAAAATGGAGGAGTGACAGCGAGCAATCAATGGTTATTAATTATAGGAGTGAGAGAAATTATATGGTCAACCCCCTTTTTTTGTTTTGGTTTGAAGAACAGGGGAATGCCTTGTTTACATAGGCATCTCCCGGTTCTGCCTCTCAATCTCACGATTGCGGGCTGCCGGCAAACATCAAGTCTGCGGGACCCACGGGCACGCTCCCGTGGCGTGCGCGCCCGTAAGGAGGCAAATTCAAAGGGACGTACAGGTACGCCCATTTGCCAGTACAAGCCATTCTGACGACGTATATATGTGTGTGCGGAGGTCAACAAGTGGTTAGAGTGATTGTAAAGTCTCGGGTTTTTTTTGTTTTCAAATAAACATGTTATCCTAACCTGCGCTGTGCAGTGGATTTGCACAGGGCAGCCTGGATCCTCCTCTTCTAGGGTCCCTCTCCGTTGTTCCTGTTCCCTCCCTCCTGACAAGTGCCCCCACAGCAAGCAGCTTGCTTTGTGGGCACCCGAGCCGAGCTGCAGCTGTGTGTCCATTTAGACATGGAGCTGCAGTTCGGCTCCATCCCCTCTCTCTCCTGATTGGCTAACTGGCTTTGATTGACAGCAGTGAGAGCCAATGGCACCGCTGCTGTGCCTCAGCCAATCAGGAGGGAGAGTCCCGGAAGGCCGAGGGACTTGTGGACATCGCTGAATAGAGATGGGGCTCAGGTAAGTATTAGGGGGGCTGATGGGGCTTCTACACACAGAAGTCTTTTGATCTCTTTTGCATGGAATGCATTAAGATAAAAAACCTTCTGCCTTTACACCCCCTTTAACTTATTTTCCTGTAAGATTGAACATATACAGATATATAGTTTGTACCTATTAATCTTCTGATTTTTGTTACATTGAAAATGAATTCCAACACAGCATTGACTAGTTGTCTATTTGTGTCATATGCAAACACAATATATTATTATTTAAGGTACTGATATAGCGCCGTCAATTTACGCAGCGCTTTACATATACATTATACATTCACATCAGTCCCTACCCTCAAGGAGCTTACAATCTAAGGTCCCTAACTTACATTCATATACTAGGGCCAATTTAGACAGAAGCCAATTAACCTACCAGTATGTCTTTGGAGTAATATATGCAAAGTTAGTTGGGTAGTGTTTGAATGAGTTAACATCCCAGGTGGAGTTAAATTCAAATGCATTCTATTCCAAGGTGAGATGTTTTAGATATTTCAATTGATCTCATTTAAATGGCACATTTACAGTAAATACATTTATACCTTTTTTTTCAAATCATGTTGGTGTAAAGGTCTACATATGTATATGAATATGTTTATTGATGTTCTTTTAGAAATAACTGCAGCTGTTGCACATAGTTGTAAATTAAGTGGCCATCCTTAAGTGCCCCCTTTTTCCTTAATATACGGTTGTGGGCCTTTTAGTGTGTCCAGCATCTGAGGAAGGACAACATGTGCCAAAATCCAAGTGCTATACAGTATCTGTGATACTATTACTTCAATAAATATTCCCATAATGCAGGAAGCTCCAGAAATGTATGTTACACCAAAGGAATCCTGACAAACAGTTCTATATCTGAGCATTTGAAAAAAAAACATGCAATTGTGCTACAAGACCCCTAGCGATACTGCAAGACTGACTGACATTAAAAGTATAAGTGAGGTATTGCACGGCACATAAACAAGTGACATGAAGCAATGTTCCCTGGCTAGCATTAGCAGTTTACCTTGCAATTTCATCAGTATTGTACATGTACAGAAGGCTCAACATTGAGAAATAGTCCATGAAATGAAACACAAGGTAAATCTTAGGAAACAATGGTCATATTTGGCCCAGCAAATCTGAAATACTGTACTGCAAAATGTGTGTCTTTCTACTTTCAGCATAGGTATTTTCTCTTGTAAAGTTTACTTTGTTTTGAACAGTGTTGATGGATAAGTCTGAGGCATCACTTGTGGCAATTCCAATAATACAAGGATAATTTGTTAACATTCTCCTCATCATTTATAACCTATGAATGTTTTCCCCTTTAAGCCCAAGATAGTGATAAGATCAATACAAATATGCTTCTATAATATATATCTCTGACCCATGTTTGTTTTAAGCTATATCATTCATAATGGTGATGGATTGGTTATGCTATTCTTTTTTCTCTGCACAAAGCACACAGCATCAAAAGAGCATACATTTTATGCCCAAGGTCAGGAGAAAATTAATGGATAAAGAACTAGATACAAATGGAGTTCAAGCTGAATGGGCTGAGTGCTCTCTACAGGGTAAAACCAAAGCATACCATACAAAGTCCATTATATTAAATGCTCTTGAAGCATTTCAAAAGTGTAATTGTTTCCATGGGCAAATACATAAAAGAAGCAATCTTTAACATTGCTGTAACACAATAGCCCCCAGGTGTCGGACAGGAGAGATTGTTGCACAATGTGTTTAGCATATTCCATTTGTCATGCACAACCCTGAACTATAAACAGACTGAAAGTGTACTGTTTAAAAGATCAATAAACTTAAAAAAAAAAAAAAAAAAAAGCTACTAAAAACAGTCATAATTATATGCTTAAAAACTGCCATGCCTATATAGGTTTGGAATATTTTATATTATTTTATATGTATATTTTTTTATACAAAACTTTCATTTTGTATGAAACTTTACTGTTTATATCACACAAATACATTGCTTGTGTATAAAAAAATGTTTTATACATACTTACAGTTTTTCTTAAAAAAAAAAAAAACTCCAGAGTAGAAAAGCCTGCCCCCTACCCATATGTTGCAGATAAAAAGACCCTTGCTCTCTGTGTGAAAGCAGTGGTCTTCTTGTAGCCATCCAACTTGCTACCCTCCGCTAAGCCAGACCTTTAGCACTCTAAACAACAGTGATAATATTCCCCTCTGATTGGGGAGCTCTAGCTCTGGGCAGAGCGGACCTCTGCAGAGAGACCACTGCTTCTGCACAAGAAGTAATGGTTCTTCTTTGCATCAGGCTGGCAAGGGACAGTTTTTGATATTTTTTTTTTATTTACCTTGATTGGTTTTTCTTTGCAAAATTAATTTTTACCCTTGTAATTTTACCCTTGCAATGTGAACAGCTTTTATGCCTTTAGTAAGTCAACTCTGTCATGTGAAAAACCAAAACGTCAACTGCAGAGAAGAGTTAAGCCTAGCATGCCTAACCCTTGACTTCAGGTAAAGAGAAGTCCATAGAAAGAAGAATGTTATCTGCTAAAACAACAAATCTTGTGGGAGTGTCATGGATGTGAAGATCCACATAGAATAAAATGTAATGGATGCAATGGATAGAGGGGAAAGACCCTTAAGATGGAAAAAAATGAAGGATGCTAACTCTGAATACACCTGAAAGAAAAGGGTAGTGTGATCAACCATACTCACATCAAAGGATAAGGATATGTCATAACCCAAACTTCTGTACAAGAACACCAGGACCAGAAGGATAAGTGGGGTGCCTTCTAATTAAAACACATAGGTGTTTCTGGGGTGTTACAGTCACAATGTAAACCTGCCTAACCATTTACCAATAATACGATTCAAAAAAACACCCAACCTATCCCTGTAGAGAGCAGAATTATCCACCGAGAAGCAAGGGCTGAGAACCCTAGTAGCAGTATTAGGAACAATTGCATGATAGAGAAAAGAAGGAAGGATTCTCCCTCAAGACCACCTCAGGAGGATGTACCTGGCTTCAGAAAGAGAACCTAACTCTCGATGACCAGGTCCCTCCAAGGCCTCTCCAAGGGAATCTGCAGCAGGGAACCAAAGTGTCCTGTCTGATGACCATCCAGAGCATAGGACCTTACAGAGACGGATACTAATTTCCAAGCAAGAATGGAGCACCTAAATGCTGAACCCTCATTCCTCAAAGTGAGAAACATCAACTGAGAAAATCTTGAAGGCAAAATTGTAGGGAAGACAGTGTAGTGATGATTGGCACACTAGATGCAGTCCATCACAGGGAGCAGGTCAACTATACAGATGCCCTAAAGCATCCAGGTTCTGTCCAGTGGAGGTCAGTCTGCTACGCATATAAGAAAGACGTCAAAAGTTCACAGAGGTGAGTGGACTGTTTTAGCTAGGACTTGAGCTGAAGAACAGCACTCGAAAGTAACCATAAGGTTACTTGTGTTAAATAGCTGGCAATTCATATCTAGCTGTCTTTTGCTGATGATAGGTCCCCAGCACTGCTCAGATTGAGATAAATCACTTTTTTAGGAGGGGGGGGGGGTCTCCTGAGTGGTCCACAATGCCATGAAAAGGCATTGGGTTCACATAAGGACCAGGGCTATGAGATGGGTCCAAAAGTGTTTAAGGACACTGAAGAGTGGGAGTCATAGAGACTGAACCATGGTGACCGTGTGGAGGTTCCAATGTTAAGGGGTAGGGGCTGAGGAGAAACAAACACTGCAAGGGGTGAATCCCTCTGTCAGGCAAAGAGAATCTCCAGTTGAGAGTTCAAGTTAGCTATATAGATATAGGACATGTACCTACTAAAGTAGGAATCAGAGGTCTCAGGGTACAAGGAACTCAAACATGGGAAGTTGCACAATGAGATAGAGTAATAACAGAATGATGAGGAGCAACAATTGAAGGAGGTGTCTGACTCAAGGATCTAGAGTGAAGACTATAGGGACAGACCTGAGCACTTAACTTATGAAAAGGTCTAGTGGATAGAGCAAGCAGCCCCTCACTTAAAGAAGTGGAGATGCACCTTCATGCAGAAAGCTGCGCAAAGGTGCTCTGGCTTTAAGTCCAGTGGCTAGATTGTGAAGTAGACTTTGTCCCATCCACAGACCTCCTGAGTCTAGGCAGGAGCACACTCTGACCATCAGTGGCATAGTTGATGACTTTGCAAGATTCAAGTTGTAAAAGGCAATTATGCAGGGCTCCAGACATTTCTTCCAATTACACCATAAGATGAGGGCTTGCCTTTGTAAGGGAGAGGTTCTCTTAAAGGAATTTGATCCATAATACATGATTTTTACAAACTGAAGTCACAGACATATAGGGAGTCAAACGGCCTATTAGTGAAATCCTGAAAGGTGAGAACACCATTAAACTGTTTAGTTATAAATATGTTATTGTGGATCACTGGAGCATCTTCAGTAGGTAATGGCCACTTAGCAATACATTTCCTCTTCAAAGGGTAAAAGTTCCATCACATTCTTCAAGAGAAGTGCAAGATCCTACAGGTGGTTTATAGTCTTCATAGTGGAGTGGCTTAAACACCAGGAAGATCTTTGCAGCTGCAAGGGCTCTAAAAGACCCTAGATCTAAAACAGCAGTCTGTACTGCATCACTCCAGTTAGAATCAACCTCTTGTCGATCTGAGTCATATGCAGTTTCCTGAAAAACAGAGATGATAACTAAGCACACTGTGAGATGGAGGCCCAGAACAGTCAGAGCTGTCAGGCTAAAAGCCTTAGCGTACAGATTGCTTTAGCTATTGGGCACACAGGTCCTTGAGCATTGGGGAGACCTTGGAGCTCAAGAAGCCTGAGATGTTGACTCTTCCCAGGACCTATGAAGTGCCCCCAGAACCAGTAGGAGAATATAGGCTGATGGCAAGAGGTGACCAATTGACAGTACGCAGGCAGTGGAATGAGATCAGAGACTGGATAATCCAAGTGGTGCTTCAGGAACAGGATCAGCAACAAGATGGTGCTTCCTCTGAGCTGAATGGCAGAAGAAAAAAACACGAAGCACGTGCACATAACACTTCACCTCGGTTATGAAGTCAGCACTTTGTTCCTTCAGCCTTAACCAATAATATTTGTGAGATGGCTGTGACAAGAATTTTGAATAGAAGCCCAACACTACCAACTGTTCCAGTGCTTCAGCTACTTGAGTCTTCAGAGATTGGGTACACCAAAGGCTGTACAACAGCTCTGGAAGCAGAAAGTGCTCTGCAGCTAGTTAACACAGTATACACAGATTTACAGAGTGCCACAATACACAGCCCAGTGCCTGAAGATTACATTTCAGGCTAGCCCGACCAGTCTTGGTCCAGCAAGGTTTGGGTACAGCCTCCAAACCTTTTGCTGAGGATATGCTGATCTGGATAGTTGATATGTAGAGCCTTGCTTAAACAACAATGTGAAATTCTTGAGTGAAGTCACAGTAAAAATATCTATGGAATATTTTGATTGCAGTCAACAGAGGAGAACAAAAAGGCTACCGAAATTATAGGTAAATGTTTTCAAAAGATCTGAAGATACGCCATCCAACTTCCTAGGATACTAGCAAAAAACTAAAGCATGATAGTTGGAGGCAGGTTTATGCAGAGGCTGGCTTCAACGTTTTTTTTTTTTTTTTTACCAGTGTGCAAACCTCCTGTAGGCAATCGTATAACCCAACTCTTAAAAAATGATTGAATTTCTATGTTCCCCAAGAAATAATAAACAAACAAACCTGTACTAAGACTATAACTGAGAGTGCATGTAAGGTAAATATAGTAGAAAAAATAAAACAAAACTCAGGCATAAATTTCCTCACACAATTAATGCATACATAACTTGCTTTCCATGAAGAATCTGAATTATTAAGTGCCCATAAAGCTAAACAACTCAGGAAAATTATCGTCTTGTCAATGTGTCCCTGCATGGGGCTGTTCAACAATAGAGAACACTGCCAGAAAATAAAACACACAAATGTACTGCTAAACAAAAATACAATACAATTTACTACAGGTAATCACCCGGTAATGAGTCATTTTATGAGCCTAATGTACTATAAGTTGGCTGCTTGATTCATAAATTCAGTTTTCCGCTGCAAAAAAGAACACTGTTAGTTGAAAACATGTCCCTGACCACTTCTTAAAGGACGGGCATCAATTAGTAATTTTTTTCAAGTTTGCATGAAAACATTCCTGAAATGTCACAAATAGAGCAATGTTAATGCAAAATAATAATGGGGGTTATTTACGAAAGTTAAATCCACTTTGCACTACAAGTACACTGCAAGTGCACTTGAAAGTGCACTGCAAGTGCACTTGGGAGTGCAGTTGCTCTACATTTAAGGGGTAGATCTGAAATGAGTGGAAGCTTTGCTGATTTTATCATCCAATCATGTGCAAGCTAAAATGCTGTTTTTTTTATTTTCCTTGCATGTCCCCCTCGATTCTACAGCGACTGCACTTCCAAATGCACTTTCAGTGCATTTTCAAGTGCACCTGCAGTGCAAGGTGGATTTGACTTTAGTAAATAACCCCCAATGTGTATTGTTTTTATTAAAAAAAAACATTCTTGAGCTCTTAAGGTCTGCTTGAGAAAAGCATCCTGAGGGGATGGTAGAATAATCAGAAAGAAACATTTCATAAGCACTGACCAGTCAATTGGCAAGTTAAAGTGTATTTATGGTCAAAATGTAAAATTATATATTCATTTCCATGTAAAATTCAAATTACTTCCTTCCACTCCTTAGGGTATTTTTATAGAGTACTAAGTCTATGTTTACAGAATGTTGGTTAAACATGCTTCCCTCCCCTTACCACCCTTCCCTTTTACCACCGACTTTACCTTCTCCCCCCCTTTTCCTTACTATGTTCTTTATCCATTTTAGAATTTTTTAAAGACGGCCTAGTTCATGGGCTAACACTTGTTGTTCGATTTTGTATTATAAACCCAATAAATATTTTACAAATAAATAAATAAATAATTTCTAACCTACACTTGTTATTGGTTTTTGGGAAAAGCTGTATAGTGTGCAGATCAGTGACCAGACTTGAGTCTTTAGCGCTCCTCCAACTGTGTTTATCTGCCCCATATTGTCACTATACAGTGCCTTGAAAAAGTATTCATACCCCTTGAAAGTTTCCACATTTGTCATGTTATAACCAAAAACATAAATGTATTTTATTGGGATTGTATGTGATAGACCAACACAAAGTGGCACAAAAATGTGAAGTAGAGGGAAAATGATAAATGGTTTATAATTTTTTTTACAAATCGATATCTGAAAAGTGTGGCGTGCATCTGTATTTAGACCCCTTTACTCTGAAACCCCTAACTAAAACCTAGTGGAACCAATTGCCTTCAGAAGTCACCTAATTAGTAAATAGAGTCCACCTGTGTGAAATTTAATCTCAGTATAAATACAGCTGTTCTGTGAAGTCCTTAGAGGTTTATTAGGGAATCTTAGTGAACAAACAGCATCATGAAGGATAAGGAACATACCAGGTTAGGGATAAAGTTTCAGAGAAGTTTAAAGCAGGGTTAGGTTATAAAAAAAAAATATCCCAAGCTTTGAACATCTCACAGAGCACTGTTCAATCCATCATCTGAAAATGCAAATAGTATGACACAACTGCAAACCTACCAAGACATGGCCGTCCACCTAAACTGACAGGCCAGGCAAGGAAAGCATTCATCAGAGTAACAGCCAAGAGCGCTATGATAACTCTGGAGGAGCTGCAGAGATCCACAGCTCAGATGGGAGAATCTGTCCACAGGACAACTATTAGTCGTGCACATCACAAAGCTGACCTTTATGGAAGAGTGGCAAGAATAAAACTATTGTCAAAAGAAAAGCCATAAGAAGTACTGTTTGCGAGAAGCCATGTGGGGGACACAGCAAACATATGGTCTCTGGTCAGATGAGACCAACACTGAACTTTTTGGCCTAAAAGCAAAACGCTAAGTGCGGGGGAAAACTAACACTGCACATCACCCTGAACACACCATCCCCACTGTTGTACATGGTGGTGATAGCATCATGTTGTGGGGTTGCTCTTCTTCAGCAGGGATAGGGAAGCTGGTCAGAGTTGATAGGAAGATGGATGGAGCCAAATACAGGGCAATCTTAGAGTCTGCAAAAGACTTGAGACTGGGGCGGAGGTTCACCTTCCAGCAGGACAACGACCCTAAGCATGCAGCCAGAGCTACAATGGAATGGTTTAGATCAAAGTATATTAATGTATTAGAATGGCCAGTCAACGTCCAGACCTAAATTCAATTGAAAATTTGTGGCAAGACTTGAAAATTGGTGTACACAGATGCTCTCCATCCAATCTGACAGAGCTTGACTTATTTTGCAATGAAGAATGGGCAAAAAATGTCAGTCTCTAGATGTGCAAAGCTGGTAGAGACATACCCAAAAAGACTTGCAGCTGTAATTGCAGTGAAAGGCGATTCTACAAAGTATTGACTGGGGAAGCTGAATACAAATGCACACCACACTTTTCAGATATGTATTTGTAAAACATTCGGAAAACCATTTATCATTTTGCTTCCACTTCACAATTATGTGCCACTTTGTTTTGGTTTATCATGTAAAACCCCCAAAAATACATTTGCGTTTTTGGTTGTAACATGACAAAATGTGGAAAATTTCAAGGGGTGTGAATACTTTTTCAAGGCACTGTATGTCCACCAATGTAGTCTATAAGCAAATAAGCATATGGCATTTTGCAGGGTGGCATAAGGAATGGCCAGAGAGGGATTACTCTGATGCAGTTGGCCAGCTTGAACACATTTTGCAATATACAGTTGTGTAAATAGGTTTACATACCCTGGGAGAATTTATGATTCCTTGGCCATTTTTCAGAGAATATGAGTGATAACACAAAAACTTTTCTTTCACTCATGGTTAGTGTTTGGCTGAAGCCATTTATTATCAATCAACTGTGTTTACTCTTTATAAATCATAACATCAACAGAAATTACCTCAATGACCCCGATCAAAAGTTTACATACCCCGGTTCTTAATACCATGTGTTGCCCCCTTTTAACATCAAGGACAGCTTGAAGTATTTTTGTGGTATTTGTGGATGAGGCTCTTTATCTTCTCAGATGGTAAAGCTGCCCATTCCTCTTGGCAAAAAGCCTCCAGTTCCTGTAAATTCTTGGGCTGGCTTGCAAGAACTGCACGTTTGAGATCTCCCCAGAGTGGCTCATTAATATTGAGGTAAGGAGACTGAGATGGCCACTCCAGAACCTTCACTTTATTTTGCTGTAGCCAATGACAGGTTGACTTGGCCTAGTGTTTTGGATCATTGTCATGTTGAAATGTCCAAGTACGTCCCATGCGCAGCTTCCTTGGCTGATGAATGCAAATGTTCCTCCAGTATTTTTTGATAACATACTGCATTCATCTTGCCATCAATTTTCACCAAATTTCCTGTGCCTTTGTAGCTCACACATCCCCAAAACATCAGCGATCCACCTCTGTACCTTTCATCATAGGCCTTGTGGACTCCTCTCCTAATGTAGCGTTTATGGTTGTAGCCAAAAAGCTAAATGTTGGGCTCATCACTCCAAATGACTTTGTGCCAGAAGGTTTGAGGCTTGTCTCTCTGCTGTTTGGCGTATTGTAAGCAGGATACTTTGTGGCATTTGCCTAGTAATGGCTTTCTTCTGGCGACTCGACCATGCAGCCCATCCTTCTCCAAGTGCCTCCTTTTTGTGCATCTTGAAACAGCTACACTGCATGTTTTCAGAGAGTCTTGCATTTCACCTGAAGTTATTTGTGGGTTTTTCTTTGCATCCCAAACAATTTTCCTGGCAGTTGTGGCTGAAATTTTAGTTGGTCTACCTGACCGTGGTTTGGTTTCAACAGAACCCCTCATTTTCCACTTCTTTTTTTTTTTTTTTTTTCCAAGCTACTTCAGCAAGTTCTTTTGGGATACTTAATTCACCATTAAAGTTCATTCTTATCCCATCACATGTCACATCATAGTAGCTTTTTTTTTTTTTTTTTTTTTATTTACCGTATTTATCGGCGTATAACACGCACTTTTTTCCCCTTAAAATCAGGGGAAAGTCGCAGGTGCGTGTTATACGCCGATCTCCGCAGATCCCGAGCTGTCACATTTTCAAAATCGTGGACCGCGATTTGAAAATGGCGCCGCCGGAGCCGAAGTACACAGAGCCGGTCCTCGGCTCTTTCCGGCGGCTCTCGTTTACTTTCGGCTCCACTCGTAGTCCCGAGCGGAGCTATCCGAACCTACTCGGATAGCTCCGCTCGGGATTACGAGTGGAGCCGAAAGTAAACGAGAGCCGTCGGAAAGAGCCGAGGACCGGCTCTGTGTACTTCGGCGCCGGCGGCGCCATTTTCAAATCGCGGACCGCGATTTTGAAGCCCTGGAAGCAGGGACAGGGGATCCCAGGCTGCACTGGGGCAAGGCTGCACTGGGGAAGGCTGCACTGAGCAAGGCTGCACTGGGGAAGGCTGCACTGGGGAAGGCTGCACTGACAAGGCTGCACTGGGGAAGGCTGCACTGGGGAAGGCTGCACTGACAAGGCTGCACTGGGGAAGGCTGCACTAAGGCTGCACTGACAAGGCTGCACTGGGGAAGGCTGCACTGACAAGGCTGCACTGACAAGGCTGCACTGGGGAAGGCTGCACTGACAAGGCTGCACTGACAAGGCTGCACTGACATGGCTGCACTGGGGAAGGCTGCACTGACAAGGCTGCACTGGGGAAGGCTGCACTGACAAGGCTGCACTGACAAGGCTGCACTGACAACGCTGCAATGAAGGGCATTTAAATGTAAGTTTTTTTCCCTTCAACTTCCCTCCTAAAAGTTTTTTTTCCTTAAAATTCCCTCCTAAATTGGGGTGCGTGTTATACGCCGGTGCGTGTTATACGCCGATAAATACGGTAAATCCTTTTTTTTATTGAGAAACAAAGATAAAAACAACAAACAAAAAAAAGTTTCATTAAATATAAGCGAACAAGCAAGGACTGTTACAGCCAACATCTGTTCAGTCCTTATATTAACCCCATTGTTACAAACATCTATAGGATAGTAGAAAAAAAATAAAGCATACATAGACCACACTCCAACAGAAGATGTTTCCAGGTTTTCTCATTTTTTCCCCTCTTTTCCCCCTTCCCCTTTCCTTCCTTACCCCTACCAATAAACCCCCCCCTAACCTTCCCATATCACCCCACACACCCACTCATACTATGCTCCTTCCACATCATCCATAACTTCCATATTTTAACAAATTTTTGATAGTTACTCCATTTCTTATATATATACTTCTCTCTACTGACTTCCTCCTTTACTTCTTTCACCCATTCTTCAATCGTCGGGGTTTTTTTCCTCTGCCAGTTTTTAGCTATAATCTTTTTCCCTTGAAACAGGCACCTAACTATTGCGGTCTGTGTGTGTCTAGCGATCTGTTGTTCCTCCATCAGGCCCAATAGACAGGTCTTAACATCTATGCCCAGCGATGTCTTAAATATGGTGTTTATTTTATCCACTATGTCTTTCCAATATCTATACAACTTGGGGCATCACCAGAACATATGCAGCAGATCTCCTCTCTCTCCTCCACATCTTGGGCACCCTGCATCCGACCTTTTACCAATCCTGAACAGTTTTAGTGGTGTTAGATACGCCCTATATATCAAATATAGATGAGAGACTGCCTGTGATGGAGAGAGGGAGATCTTGGGGCCAGAAGCCAAAACACCCTCCCATTGGCTGTCCGATATTGGCCCAACTTCCCTCTCCCATTTTATCCTATTTTTGTCTTCCCCCCTGTCACCCTGGCCTAGTACTCTCAACTTATTGTATATATCAGAAATTAAACCCTTCGTAGATTCTGCGTCAACCAGTTTTCTCAAAGAGGCCATATCACTCCATATTGGCTCCTTTCCACTAAATTGTACGTCTAGGGCATGCCTAATTTGCAAATACCTATAAAATGATCGGTTGGGGATCGCATATTCATTCACTAGCTCCTGGAATGTTTTCGGTCTCCCTGCCTTATACAGCTGCGGCAGATAATGGATGCCCTGGCGGTCCCACTCCTCAATTCTCCCCATTATTTTAAGTTCATTGAGCTTGTTATTTTCCCATATTGGGGAGAACTCCGAAAAGTCTGCATACCCCATTATTTTTTTAACCTTAACCCAGCTCTTAACCATCATCCGAGTAGTGGGGCATCTAGTAACAAAGGAATCCGCCTCCAGCGCTTCTACTATGGTATCGTGATTGGTGTCATTTAGTAGTACATTATTTCCTGCTGCCCAGTTCCCGGGCCTATTACTCCCTCCTACATGCTGGATTTGAGACGCCAAGAAATAGCACCCCGGATCCGGCACTCCCAACCCACCTTTCTCACCCGGTCTCCGAAGCACCTGCAGGCCAATCCTTGCTACCCCACCCTTCCAAATTAGTTCTCTAAAAATACTATCCATTTTATTGAACCAGCGTTTGGGGATCCAAACTGGTGAGTTGTGTAAGATATATAAGATCTGTGGCATCCAAACCATTTTTATCAGGTTGCAGCGCCCTGCGACCGAGAGAGGAAGCCGTCCCCATACCCGGCATTTCTGTTTAAGTTTTTTCATAAGTGGGACTAAGTTTTCTGTGATATATTGCTCCGGGTTCCTCGAAATATTAATCCCCAAATATTTCAATTGATTCACTACTTTAATCTGGGGAATTTGGTGATGAAGGGGCTCCGTCAGCGGATCTATTGGCAATAATGCTGACTTTTCCCAATTAATTTTTAACCCGGAAAAGTATCCAAAATCTTCAATTAACCCCATGGCCGTCCTCAAAGAGTCCTGTGTGTCCCCCAGGAATAACAAGATATCGTCCGCGTACATTGCTATTTTCTCCTCTCCCCTCTTTCTTTTAAACCCCTGTACCCCCTGAGATGCCCTTATGGCAACGGCCAGCGGCTCCATTGCTAGGGCAAATAGGAGGGGCGACAAAGGACACCCCTGCCTAGTGCCCCTACTTAATTGGAACCATTCTGAACACTCCCCATTGACTCTGATCTTAGCTCTTGGCTTATCGTATAGTAACCTCAGCCAATGGACAAAACCGGGGCCAAATTGGAGTTCTGCAAGTACCTTCCAGATATATTGCCATTCCAGGCAATCAAATGCCTTGGTTGCATCTAGTGAGAGAAGGGCTCTCTTACCACTATTTACTATGGGGATCTGCATATTTAAATAAACTCGCCTTATGTTCGTACTTGTTGATCTGTCCGGGATAAACCCGGTTTGGTCTATGTGGATTAATTTTGAAATTATTTTCTTTAGCCTTGTTGCCAGGGCTTTTGCCAGAATCTTCACGTCCGAACATAATAATGATATCGGCCTATATGACATCACATCTAACGGGTTTTTCCCCTCTTTCAACAGCATTATTATGATGGCTTCTGTCATAGATGCAGGTAGATTACCGTCCTTCCTAGTCCCATTGAACACCCCCAGGAGCATGGGAAGTAAGATCTCCCCATATTTTTTAAAAATCTCAATGGGTAGACCATCGGGCCCTGGGGCTTTCTGGTTTGCCATATCTGCCACAGCTCTTTGTAACTCATCAAGTGTTAAAGGGGCCTCTAACATTTCCCGATCTTCTTTTGCGGGAGGGGTTAACTTTAACTGTCCAAAGAACTCCCCCATTGCCCCATCCATATCCCTCTTCGCCGAGCTATATAAGTTTTGGAAGTATTCCCTAAATTCTACCAAGATTTCTGGGTTAGTCGTTTTTATTATTCCCTCTTTCCCTTCTATCGCTGGAATAGTGTTTGGGGGGCCATTAGCTCCAATTACCAAGGCCAAGGTCCTCCCAACGCACTCCCCCTCACAGTCAAACCTCTGTTTTTGGAATAACTTTTTCCTCACCGTCTTTTCCAAAACCAATCTACCATACTCGTTTTGGCTCTCCACCCACGCCTCATATTTAGGCGGGGTTGGTGACTCCACGTACTGTTCTTCCGCTCTTCTAACCTTCTCCTTTACTTTTAGTTCTTCTATTTGTGATTCCACTTCTTGATTACAGTTTGAACACTGCTGATTGGCATTCTCAATTCCTTGGATATCTTTTTACATCCCTTTCCTGTTTACACTAATTACAAGCAAACAGATCACAGATGAGGATAGTTACCTTTAATAGCCATTCAAACTGCTTTGTGTCAACTTGTGTGCATATTATCAAGCCAAAATCACCAGGGTATGTAAACGTTTGATCAGGGTCATTTGGGTAGTTTCTGTTGCTATCATGATTTAAAAAGAGTAAATACAGTTGATTGATAATAAATGGCTTCAACCAAACACAAATCATGAGTGAAATAAATGTTTTGGGTTATCATTCATATTCTCTGAAAAATGGCCAAGAAATCATAAATTCTGCCAGAGTATGTAAACTTATGATCCTCCTCTTATTGAATGCATACAGTATCTGCCAGTTATAAAAGTTCTTCTGGGCACCTCACATGGACATCAGAGGGAATGTTTACTACACTGCTCAATCAATCTGTATTCACTCAGGTAGGCTCTTGCACTATCTAGCCCAGAGGCCAAATGAAGTCAGCTGGCAACCACCACAGAGGCATCAAGACAATCATTGTCAGGTATGCATGGGAGCAGAGTAATGAGCCACAAAGGGCCAATATAAATCCAAAAGTAGTGACAAATCCAAGGCAATAGGGCAGGTGGAGCAGAGCTGAGCATCGACAGAATAGAATGTGATCATAAATGGTCATGGACCAGTAAACACCAGCTGTAGTGTGGCATGTAATTTAACTGTTATAAAGTTAGTGCCCTGGGAAGTCACACTGCATCTAGTTGGACACTATAAAGAGTGAAGAAGCACAGTAAAGGAATAAACTATCCGGTTTGGATGAACACAAGCTAGCGGTCATTAGCCCAAAGAAGGTCCTGTACAGGGATGTCAGCTCACACACATCCACTGCCATCCATGTCTTTATGGACCTTGCTTTGTGCACTGATGCACAGTCAAGTTGGAACAGGAAGGAGCCATCCACAAACTGTTCCCACAAAGTTGGGAGCATGAAATTGTCCAAAATGTCTTGGTATGCTGACGCCTTAATAGTTCCTTTCACTGGAACTAAGGGGCCAAGCCCAACCCCTGAAAAACAACCCCACCTCATAATCCCCCTCCACCAAATGATTCGGACCAGTGCATAAAGCAAGGTCCATAAAGACATGGATGAGTGAGTTTGGGGTAGAGGAACTTGACTTTCCTGACCTCAACCCGAAAGAACATCTTTGGGATGAATTTGAGCGGAGACTGCGAGCCAGTCCTTCTCATCCACATCAGTGCCTGACCTCACAAATGCACTTTGGGAAGAATGGTCAAACATTCCCATAGACACACTCCTAAACCTTGTGGACAGCCTTCCCAGAACAGTTGAAGCAGTTATAGCTTCTCAATATTGAAGACCTACGGACTAAGACTGGGATGTCATTAAAGTTCATGTGCGTGTAAGGGCAAGCATCCCGATACTTTTGGTAATATAGGCTATCTGAACAAAAAAATCCCTCATTATGCGCAAATGTTTGCTGGATATACTGTGTGTTATAGGGCGTACACACGGTCGGACTTTGTTCGGACATTCCGACAACAAAATCCTAGGATTTTTTCCGACGGATGTTGGCTCAAACTTGTCTTGCATACACACGGTCACACAAAGTTGTCGGAAAATCCGATCTTTCTGAACGCGGTGACGTAAAACACGTACGTCGGGGCTATAAACGGGGCAGTGGCCAATAGCTTTCATCTCTTTATTTATTCTGAGCATGCGTGGCACTTTGTCCGTCGGATCTGTGTACACACGATCGGAATTTCCGACAACGGATTTTGTTGTCGGAAAATTTTATCTCCTGCTGTTCAACTTTGTGTGTCGGAAAATCCGATGGAAAATGTCCGATGGAGCCCACACACGGTCAGAATTTCCGACAACACGCTCCGATCTGACATTTTCCATCGGAAAATCCGACCGTGTGTACGGGGCATAAGGGTGTATATTAGTTAAACGTTAATTCAGAAGTTTCAGTGTACACAAAATCTCTATGACCTGTGAATATGCACTGCTGGGTCACGCATTTCACAGAAATTGAAAGTAAACAAAAGAAATGAGCAGAGGAGAAGATGCAAAGCATGCAGGGAATCCAAGAAATTGTGGAAAGAGATGGCCAGCAGACAGGCAGCAATCACAACATTAAGGGTATTTTTCAAGTAAGCGTATATTGGATTGTCAAATAGAATTATTGTTTGTATTGCTATTACAATGCCCATGTAATAAAATACATGTGTTTTGCTATGACCATACATCTCCTTTAAGAGGTAACAATATAGCTGATTTGTGTGAGGCTGTTTTAGGTAGTGGCAGATAACAGAGTGAGAAGCAGCAGATGGACTAATTTGTATGAGTTTGGTAGGATCTTACTCAGGCTGCTCATAGACTCAGGAAGTAGCATGGGAATAAGCTTTGTAGGAAAAGTGTATGCACAACCTAGGACATTAAGGCCATTGCAGAGGTATCAGGCTATATATGATGCCTGGACAAAGAAAGTAGCATTCTTCTGGAGAGAAACGAAGATTGTCTGGAGTTTAGGTTCTCTGGGAGAGATGAGTTCCAATTTACTGGAAAACATAAATCTATGTCCACTTTAAATTATATCTGTCACAAACCTGAACAATTCAACCTGAGCATATAAAGAAAAATACACAGACAGAAGTTATTATTAAAAAACGTGTTAAAATCATTAAAAGATGCGGAGATATAGAAAGTCCCACTCCCACCTCCCCTTTTGGAAAAGTTAGCCCTGCAGAACAGCAGGCTTGGTAGGTGGAAAGGACAGGGACCCCATTCAAATTTTACAGAAAAGGTCATGTTTTGACCATATCCACTAATATCTTCCTATGTACTTTTTTCAACACATGCTTTGATATGCGCAGGTTTGTGTCAATTTTACTTAAAGGGGTCTATCTAGTTAAAGCAGAATGGAACCCATTCATTTTACTGTTTCCCAAAAAATTATATTCGAGGCACGCTGTGAACTATAGCTGTCACAGTTGCTTGCGCTCTCAACTGAACTGTCAAGCCATCAAATGGCTGGTGTTGTAACTGATCATTGTGCAGCGCCATGGCAACTCCAGAACTGGCTCAACCAAATCAAAGGCTAAGATGGCAGCTTTCTTGATGGGTAAAGAATAGCAGGGTTTTGTTTCGCTTTAATAACGTTTTAACAACATTTTCTCCCAAGATTCACACACTTTTTCAATTGAATCCAATAAAAAAAATGTGTGAATGTTGGGTAAAAGTTTGAATCCTGAGTGCCCACTTGCACCACGTGCAGTGAGATGCATTTTTTAATGCATTCCCACAGCATATACAGTCCAAAATACATGTTATCTAATGGACATAGTTCACACCAAAGCAGTGTAGTGAAAAAAAAGCAAGCATTTCACAATGCAAACATGTGTAAATGCGCATAAACGCACTGCAGTGCAGCACAGTGCACATAAAAACATAAAGAATTGGGATGCAAATTTAGCCTCTGGGAAAGACCTAGACCATTAGCACTCCTCCTTCCATGCTGCCTATAAGGGTATACTAAACGTCTCTTTGATGGAAGCGAGTGTTAAGGTCCTTATGAGATGGTATAATGTTCTAGCAAGTCTTGCGAGGCTATTTTCGACCTCCCCCCCATTCATGTTTGCGGGGTTGTCATTCCCTGGGTACCATGCAGCACGTTTGGTGGGAATGCCCTGAAATCAGGGGCTGCTGGAATAAAGTTTTTGTGATAAAACGGAAAGTAACAGATATACCTGTTCCACAGCTACCCTGTATAGCTCTGTTATATGAAAAGGTTGATGACTGTGTGCGCTCTACTCAAAGGTTGATCCATTTTATGCTATTGGCTGCCAAACCTGTCATAGCTCGATCCTGGAAGCGCCCCTCAGTTCATATTGCTATGTTTAGGCACAAAGTTTCCTGGATTATGCTCAGTGAGCACCTGGCAAGTAAGCTTACAGATTCTGTGCCTCAGATTGGGAAGGCATGGGAACAATGGGCTAATTATGTCAACATTGATCTATAGGAGTCTTCCTATTCTATGTATCCTGTTCAAGATGCTTTTGCAGGTTCTTCTTCTGGGTCTCCTCTTCTGTTTTCCATTCTTTTTCCACCTCTGGGACCTGTAGTCTGGTCTCCCGACTGGGCCCTCTTTTCCTTTACATTACTTTACATTCCTTTTTTCTTCTCTTCCTTTACAAGATTGGGTTATTTGCTCTCATGGTTGGGGCTATTCCCCGTTTTTTGCTTCAAGTTAGCATAAGGTCAACAGGGTGGGCATTTTTCTTTTCTTTTCTGATCCCTTGGACTTTACTAGTTTTTATGTGCTTATTTACTCATCAAATGCCTAAGTGTCTGATGTTTTGCATTATGTTCTGATGGAAACTGACATTGTATTTACGGTGTATTTTGGCTGGGGTTCCAGACTGTGCAACCCTTATTGTACAATGAATCTTTTGTGTTTTGACTTTCTTCGCATAATAAAACAGATTTAAAGTAAAAAATATAAAGAATAAAGAAGAAGGAAGTGACCTCAAAGGAAATGCAAGCAGACAAGCCCCTAAAATGCAAGCAGACAAATCCCAGGGATTTTAGGGATTAGGGAAAAATGCACCGCATTAAACGCGCATTGATGTACATGCAGAAACGCAGGGCTTCTGGTGTGAATGGGCTCTAAAGCTTAATGTACATGGGACGTTTTTACAACCTATCCTGAACAATTGAACCTGACAGATAATAACCCACGTTTTTAAACGTCCGTTTTTCCGCGTTTACATGCCACGTCTAGCCGCGTTTGCATTTAGAAGCGTTTGAAAAAAAAATTTTTTTTTTTGCAAAATAGCCAAAAATGAAAAACGCCTGTAAACAAAACGCGGCTAAATGCGAGTCACTGCGTTTAGCCGCATTTAGCCACGTTTAGCGTCTGTAAATTTCAGCGCCTGAAATCATTTTTTTGCCTTCAAAGAAAAGCCTCTAAACGCAACTGCCTAAAAATGACATTAAACAAACCTGTGTACATGTACACATAAGATAACATTGGATGAGTTCAGGGGCAGCTGAAAAAAGCATCCAACTGCCTCTGAACGTCCGTTTACCAGCAGCAGTGTACACGAGGCCTTATGCCGCGTACACACGGTCGGACTTTCCGGCATACTTGGTCCGGCGGACCAGAGTGTGCCGGACAATCCGCCCGTGTGTGGGCGGCGGCGGACTTTTCCGGCGGACTTCTTCCCAAAAGCCCGCCGGACCTAGATTTTAAACATGTTTGAAATCTTTCCGTCGGACTCAGTTTCGGGCGGAAAGTCCGCTCGTGTGTGTGCTGGTCCGACGGAAAGCCCGCTCGTGTGTAGGCTGGTCCGACGGACCAAATGCGACACGAGGGGATGGTATTGCATCTCGCGCTCGCTGCAATAGGAAAAACAAATCTTCCTATTGCGGCGAGCGCGGGGCATACCAGGCCCTTAGGTCTGGTATGGATTATAAAGGGGAACCCCGCTACGCCGAAAAAACGGCGTGGGGTCCCCCTAAAATCCATACCAGACCCCGATCCGAGCACGCAGCCTGGCCGGTCAGGAAAGGGGGTGGGGACGAGCGAGCGCCCCCCCCCCTCCTGAACCGTACCAGGCCGCATGCCCTCAACATGGGGGGTGGGTGCTTTGGGGGAGGGGGGCGCCCTGCGCCCCCCCCCCCCAAAGCACCTTGTCCCCATGTTGATGAGGACAAGGGCCTCTTCCCGACAACCCTGGCCGTTGGTTGTCGGGGTCTGCGGGCGGGGGCTTATCGGAATCTGGGAGCCCCCTTTAATAAGGGGGCCCCCAGATCCCGGCCCCCCACCCTATGTAAATGAGTATGGGGTACATGGTACCCCTACCCATTTACCTAGGAAAAAAGTGTAAGTAATAAAACACACTACACAGGTTTTTAAAATATTTTATTAAACAGCTCCGGGGGGGGATCTTCCTCCGGCTTCGGGGGTCTTCTTCCGGCTTCGGGGGTCCCTCCGCTTCATCTTCTCCCGGCGTCCGGTTGGTTCTTCTCCGCTCTCCGGCCTCTTCTCCCGGTGTCGCAGGTCTTCGGCCGGCCCCTCCGCTCTCTTCATGTAGCTCTATTGCGAGCGGAGGTCCGGACTTCTGGGCTTCTTGGCTTCTTGGCTTCTCTTCTCTTCTCTTCCCCCAGATGTTGACACGACGCTCTCTCCGGCTGGACTGGTCTCTGAGGGCTGCGTTGTGACTTATATAGGCGGAGACCCCGCCCCCATATGATGTCACAGTCCTTGGGCATGCTGGGACTGTGACGTTTTAGGGGGCGTGGTCGACCACGCCCCCTAAAACGTCACAGTCCCAGCATGCCCAAGGACTGTGACATCATATGGGGGCGGGGTCTCCGCCTATATAAGTCACAACGCAGCCCTCAGAGACCAGTCCAGCCGGAGAGAGCGTCGTGTCAACATCTGGGGGAAGAGAAGAGAAGAGAAGCCAAGAAGCCAAGAAGCCCAGAAGTCCGGACCTCCGCTCGCAATAGAGCTACATGAAGAGAGCGGAGGGGCCGGCCGAAGACCTGCGACACCGGGAGAAGAGGCCGGAGAGCGGAGAAGAACCAACCGGACGCCGGGAGAAGATGAAGCGGAGGGACCCCCGAAGCCGGAAGAAGACCCCCGAAGCCGGAGGAAGATCCCCCCCCGGAGCTGTTTAATAAAATATTTTAAAAACCTGTGTAGTGTGTTTTATTACTTACACTTTTTTCCTAGGTAAATGGGTAGGGGTACCATGTACCCCATACTCATTTACATAGGGTGGGGGGCCGGGATCTGGGGGCCCCCTTATTAAAGGGGGCTCCCAGATTCCGATAAGCCCCCGCCCGCAGACCCCGACAACCAACGGCCAGGGTTGTCGGGAAGAGGCCCTTGTCCTCATCAACATGGGGACAAGGTGCTTTGGGGGGGGGGGGCGCAGGGCGCCCCCCTCCCCCAAAGCACCCACCCCCCATGTTGAGGGCATGCGGCCTGGTACGGTTCAGGAGGGGGGGGGGCGCTCGCTCGTCCCCACCCCCTTTCCTGACCGGCCAGGCTGCGTGCTCGGATCGGGGTCTGGTATGGATTTTAGGGGGACCCCACGCCGTTTTTTTCGGCGTAGCGGGGTTCCCCTTTATAATCCATACCAGACCTAAGGGCCTGGTATGCCCCGCGACGGGGCTAGCAAGGTGTCAATCTCGCCGATAAAAGCGGCAAGATTGACATCCTTCTCTAGTCCCGTCGCACCTGAGTCACGTTCAAAATGAACGGACTTGTCCGTGTGTGGGCAAGTCCGTTCATTCTGAAAGTCCGCCGGAACTCCGGCGAAAGTCCGTCGGAAAGACGGGCGGACTTAGCCCGCCGGAAAATCCCGGCGTGTGTGGGCAAGTCCGTTCGTTTTAAAGTCCGGCGCACCTGGCGGACAAAGTCCGTCGGAAAGTGTGCCGGACCAAGTAGGATAGAAAGTCCGCTCGTGTGTACGCGGCATTAGTGTGCATGTGTTTCAAGTGGAAATAGTTATAAACATGGCAGAAATTACAGGCTTGGTGGTTGCAAATGTACTTCGGGTAATCCTTTTGTGCTTTGCGTGCATTCGTTCATTCTCTGATGGGAGGTTCCTAAGTGTATAATTAGTATGTCACATGAAGAAAGTTTGATGGATGTTCCTTTATCCAACTGAATGTGCATGCTAGTTATTTGCATGGAGAAATCTTGTTACCTCATATTTCAACCTCTTAATTCTTTGGAAAGAGTTCCTTTCCAGCAACACGAGCAGCAAAAGCAGGGCTTTTTTTTCTCAGAGAATAGGT
Organism: Aquarana catesbeiana; assembly: GCF_042186555.1. Classification (NCBI taxonomy): domain Eukaryota; kingdom Metazoa; phylum Chordata; class Amphibia; order Anura; family Ranidae; genus Aquarana; species Aquarana catesbeiana. The sequence continues at coordinate 411,061,446 of NC_133324.1, forward strand.
GCAGGAACTCACCCCTTATGAGTCACCCTTTGTCTCTGCCCCCCTACCCACCTCCGAGCACTGTCTCTTGGCTCCATCCCCTACCCACCTCCCAGTACCACCCCTTTTTAGAGAATACAGAACCAAGTATCATTTTATGCTACTAAATTGTATGGAATTTGATAGACCTCACCCAAGCAGCAACAGACCCCACCACAGCAACAACAGACCCACCCACACCTAACGACAGACCTCCCACCAGCAACAATGGATGCCCCACAACAAAATACCACCCCAGCAACAATAGACCCCCACAAAAAATAGATCCCCAGTGACAATAGGTCCCCCAGCAGTCAGCATCAATTGACTCTCCAGCACACTTTGCCATAGAATACATTCAGTGCTGGAGGTGCCGGAACTGCGTTCCCCCTCGTTCCCTCTGAAAAAAAGCCCTGAGCAAAAGTGACAACATCTTCCAGGTCCACAGGAGGGTCTGAACCTGATCATGTACAGTATGTTACTATGCTCTTACTCTACTCTACTCTAATACATTTGCTAACAACTATAAGCCCCCAAGGCAGCCCACAGATGAGTCCATTTTTTTTGTTCAACCAGCAGGCTGAACAGAAAAACCTGATTCAATTCTCCCATGCACACACTCGATGTGCATGGGGGAATCTGGCTTGCTGAGCTATTGTATTCTGACAGTGGGGAGATTTCCCCACTGTCAGAATACAATGATCACCGTTGCAGGCTATAGCCTGCAGTGCTGATCAAGCTGGAAAAATCCAACAGGGCGGTTGTACAGAGGTCAATCAGTGCCATCTGGAAAGAAAAGGAAGGGAAATCTCACCAATGCAATAAAACATGTACAGCTTTCCCATGTTTATCAAAGTGGAAAAAAGAAACAAAATAGGTTTTGGTAGAAGTTCCTCTTGAATTGCTGCAGGTTTGCTTTGCAGTGAGGTGCAGAAAAGTTTATTTGTTAAGTTTAACATTTGTGATTTTTGCACATATAAAAATATATAAAAAAAGATCTCTATGTTTTTTCCATTTAGTCAGTATGCCACTTTGAAAGAATGTTTTACAAATGATTCTGCAGACATTCTATATGTCGTGGGTTTATCAGAAAGCACACCTTTACAGATTTTGCTCTGCAACCCTGGTTTATATTTGTGAAGATAAATTGACAGCTGTCTCTAAACATTATTAGCTGGCACACATAGATTTTTTTTTTTTTTGATGAATTCTAAAGAGGATTAAAAAAAAGAAAACATGGAGATACTGCTGCATTACTTTTCCTTGGTCTTATGAGGATTTCAGTTCTGTTGAGTCAGGTCGTGGGTGTTCAGCACAAACCTGTATCAAATTGTGTTCTGCTTTTTATTTCCTATCCTATCAAGGAAAAAGAGACTCCCTTCAGTACAATGCGCTGCAAGACCTAGCAGCACCGCAGGGATTAGCCGACACTCTCCAGCTCAGTCTATTTAAGACAACTGCTGTGAGGATGTATGCAATATACAGAGTAGCAAGTTATTTATTTTTGTATTTAAATCCCATGCATTAGGTTTAGACTCAGAGGTTCATTTTCAAGATTATGTATGAGGGATTAGCTACATAATTCCCATTACTCTTAAAGGGAATTGCAAACCTAATCCTTCATTCTCCAGCCCTGCACATCACATTGAAAAAAAAAAAATAAATAAAAAAAGCTTGAAGCGCTAGCATTGCTTAACAAGGATTCAGAGAATTTTAATACAGTATTCTCATACAATATTTAGGTTGCCGCATCACTGGCATTGGAATACATAATGCACAATATTAAGGACCAACTAACAAGGGAGTAGGGGCATGTAGGGGATTTTTTCTTAAAAAGTCATGGCTCTCCTATTGTTCACATTGGCACTGAATAAAAAATAATTCTGCTAAGCAGGGGGGCCATGGAGAGAGGATAAGATGAACCACACTAAAGTGTTAAATTTGATGCTGCATGTGTGTTCATTCTCATGTGGTACAACCATGTGCAAGTATGTTCAACAGACAGCTTCACTGTATGTGCCTTTGGGCTCAATACATTTTATACCTTGGGCCTCAGGTACTTGGTTGGCATCGGAAATACTTCAAATGACCCATTTTGATCGATGTGCGCATAGTTCCTAAGGCCTCGTTCAGATATTGCGTTGTGAGAACAAGTGTTCCCACTTGCAATTTTAAAAGTGTGATTTACATGCATTTCCACGTGTCACACATAGGGCAGCTTATTCACTTCAATGGGTTGCCCTATGGATATTTGTCTCCCAAAAGAATCTCCTGCTTCTTTTCGGGTGCGATTTTTAAACAGAATCACACCGTGTTGGGGGTGCAAATAAAGAGAAGTTTGAGATTCTAAAAAAATAAACAATTATACTGACCTACGTGGATGCAGCATAGATCTGATGCTGCATCTGTCCCCCACCGGCTCTGTAGTGAGAACTGAGTGATCAATCACCGATGATCGATCAGGTCTCCCCCATCGCTCTGAGCAGAGAGTTGTGACTGTCAGTCGGCGGTCCTCTGCTCTCCCCTCCAGCACTCACTGGAGCGCTGGTCTATGAAGGGGGCGGGAGGGGCTGGCTCTCAGTGGGTCACTGAGAGGCTGAGCCAGGTGATGGTCCAGGCATCTGGGCAGATTCCGACCATATGGTCAGGATCTTTTCAGACCCTGGACTGGCTGGGTGATGTCAGCTGACAGGGGGCTTTAGCACGCTGTTGGCTGAAAATGGGTCACAGGAGTGCAGAACGAACTGTACTCCTGTGATCCATTGGAGAAGTTTAGTAAAAATAGCTTTGGCCATACTTCTCCTTTAGGAATAATGGCAACCAAACGCACTACATGTGCTTTTCCATGATTTGGAATCAGGGGCAGAAGCGCTATGCTCCTGCCCCTGATTCCAAATAACCTAATGTGAACAGGGCCTTAAAGCTGAAGGTTTGCCATGAAAAAAAACGTTATCTATAGGTTGAGCTACCTGTAATGAAGGATGTGCCACGCCATGTAGCCAACTGGATCCTGTAGGTATCTTTACTACAGGGATGCCCTTTCCTCTTCCTGTCTCTAAACTGCTGGTACTGCATGAGTTAAGAGCTTCTGGTCAGCTGTGAAGCTGCTGTGAAAATGTTCTAAATGATGGACCACCCCCTCCTCCTCCATTGAGAAATATTCTTTCATTGGTTTACTGCCTATAACATGATCTGTGGATGAGGGAGTGACTCAATAGACTCTCTCCTATTCATAGGTCATGTTACAGGCAATGAAAGCAAAGAAAGAACATTTCTAAATGGAAGAGGTGGGAGGAGTGGGCGAGTTCTCATCAAAAACTTTTTCTAAGTAGCCCCACAGAAGTAAAGCCATTAATCCCATAAGTTCAGGGACAGGAAGAGGACAGGGCATACCTGCAGTGAAGATTTCTACAAGATTCACTGCCTACACAATGTAGCTTGTACTTCATTACTGGTAAGCTAGCTCACTAAAGCAATAGATTTTTTTGAGCAGAGATTCCCCAGGTATATGCATATCCTTAAATATAACTGAACTAATCATTGGGCGGTGATGCAAACTAAGAGGACCACTGTTCTATGCCATGAGGTTCATTCGCTCAATTTCTCTGGCATCACCATCACTATCATCAAAACTCCTTAAAAACCATGTCACTCTAGCGATCCTATTGCTGGTAGCAATTTTCCAGCAACAACATTGGTAACAGAACACGTACCTGCTTTACGTCACCCATCCCTCATTGGCCAAACCAGCAGAATTATGTTCTGTTTCTTCTCCCTTCGCTGGTGAGTGAGATTCTGCAGTGGTTTGGATATGATGCAGCAGAAGCAGGTGTGTGCTCTCTGTGAAGGTCACCAATGTGACATGGCCCTTAGGCTTAGGCTTCATGGTGGCACAAAAAGTATCAGAATCAGCACCATTTTATTTTATCGTGGAATGTACTACAGCCCAGAGGAACTTTATTAATCAGTTGGTGCCTGATATATCAAGACGGCTGGCTTCGGGGCAATTTAAATGGTAAGGCACACTGAATAGGAATAAGAATTCCTACAGCTGAAAAAAATGCCTTGACTTTAACTTTTGAAACTCTGTAATAACCATGTGTAGGCTGAATGTAAAAGACATAAGTATAACATTTTCTTGTGATTTATGGCTTCTATTAATTGTAGAGAAATAGGCTTTTTTACATTATAAAATCAATTGCTACATGAATAAGCAAGAGATTTTCTGATTACTTTCATTAATTACTAAGGGATGGTGATGAAAATATATATATTTTTTTATTTTACTTTAAACAGCATGGAAAACACTTTAAAAATTCTGCTTAAGCTAAATGAGGCTTTAGTTAAAGTTACCACTGCACCACTGTATATGATCTGGGGACATCATTGAGGTCAGAAGTATTCCCATGATTAGTGCTGCCTGATGCAGAATTTAAAATGCCAATTAAACAACTCTCCTGCTTATCTCTCAGGATAATGGTTCCCTCTTGGCATTTCTACCCCCTGGCTAGCTGAGCTGTTCTGGGCATATGCCCATATCTTCTCCTAGCTACATGCAGTACAGCAGATGGGCACAATGTCCAAGAGCATCTTAAGTTAACCCGCAGCTAGTTTGAATTCAGTTCCTTACAAAAAGCTTCCTGTCACTTATAGTAAGGTTTTATATTGTATCTGTCCTGACTGATATTCTGGTCTGATTGCAGCCTTTTCTTGAAACTGTTTGCCTGTCTCAAACCCTTAATATCTTCTTGGTTCTTTAACTACATCCACCTTCGAGGTTCCGTCCAGACAGGTTCCCAAATAAGCCTGCCTGCAACATGTCTTGAACTGTGATCTGACCTTTCCTAAATTTGCACCTTACAATTTGCTACTTGAACTGATCTTCTAACCATCTATCAGCTCACCAGCAAGGCACACACAAAGACCTTTGCTTGGACGTTACTGCACAGCCAATTCTATTCTCCTTGCATAGGTAAAGGGTACAGACTGGCCGCTCCCTGGACTCGCTGTGAACCCACATCTACTCTGGAGATATGAAGGATTCTTCAGTATCCCCGACATATACCAACTACATGACATGGAAGGGTGGTTTAAATATTATGCACACTTAAGAAACAGCAAAGCTATGAGATACTGGGGTTGATTTAATAAAATTGGAGAATGCTAAATCTTGTGCAGCTCTACATAGAAACCAATCAGCCACCATGAATAAGGCATCATTCGCTTAGCATTTATGTGCAAGATGTGGCAAGACTTCAATGTATTCCTGCCGTTGTATTTACAGGTGGATGCAGATAGCTGCTGCTGCTCTGCCTGTACAAGCAATGACCTGTGGTTAGGGACAGGTAGACCGCCCCTGGATGCAAGCTGTTTGTGTCTAAGGACGATAATCTGTCCCTATAGCAGGTAATCACCCCATGTGCGATTGCATCCGAACACGAAAAGCCGTGGCAGATATGAGCCTGTCATTGCTTTGTACAGACTGCACGGCAGCAGCTATCTGCATCCACCCATGAATCCAGCAGCAGGATTATAAAAGATTCTTGCAGCAGTAAACCCAAAATGCCAAGTGAATGAAGCCTACATTTTTGGATGGTTTTAAGATGGTGCCACAGTTATTTAATATATACTAAAGCTTTGACTCCCAAAAATATTTCCTCAGCCTTCAGTTTGATACAGTGAAGCATTAATATTCTTATCAACACACTAGATTAGCTATATACCAGTCTGACATTTTTATTTGAACATTGCAATTACTATAAATAATAGGCATCAATTTTAATCAAACCCTGCAATTATTAATGGAGCTGTGAAATAGAAAAGGACAATTCCCAGAATGCACTGTTTCAGAATTGTTGCTTGAAGAGTTTTATTTATCCTGTAGTAACTAAAGGCTTTTGAAAACTGTATCATGGATGGTCGAAGGTCCCTGGGTTAGCATTTTGTTCATGCACCTATGTATGAGGGGAAAAAAGCAATAATATGAAAAAAACCTGAAAATTTTAAAATGATGGGTAATAAAGTAGAGGAAATGTTGTAGAGATGTCATTTGCAACAGAGCTTGATCCAGATCCCATTTTGTTTTATGGCCCTGTGTTCTTGTTGCCAAATTTCATGAAAATGAGCTAAAAAGCCATTTAAAATACATCAAATAAACATTCTTTTTATTACAGGGAAATGCAAATATCAAGCCTTAACAAGTAAATCTAAGGTCTGTAATTTTAAAGCGGCAATAACAATAACCTTAGGGGTATGTTTTCATTTTGTGGTGGTGTTTATAAGAAACAACTGTTATTTTTGTCAGTCAGCTATTTGAGTGAAACATTTGCATTCCCACGCTGAGTTTAAAGACTGAGAAATGTTTTAAATGGGAGGGCGGATTTTCATTGTGTAGACAAGCAGGTTTAATTAATAAAATCCTAGACAGCATTCATGCTTTTGCATACTTAACTATGCTAAACTAACTAGGTATGATCAGAACCATTTGTACAGAGATCCGGATTCAGCTATACCAAGCACACGCATTAGACCACACCTCTTCCTTCTATTTGATTTCTATTTTTATCACGCACTCTCCCTTTTTTTTTTTTTGCTACCTTGCTAGCGTCAGTTGCAGTTTTGTTGTGCAGCTCTATTTGTAGGTTCATTAGTCAAATGTAAGAGTACTCCTATTTTATTAAGTATGGTTGTGGTAATTTTAGTGTATACTACTTCCTATCCTTCTTGAGAGAGATATATATATATATATATATATATATATATATATACATATACTAATTTTATTAGGTACACCTTGCTAGTACAGGGTTGGACCCACTTTTGCCTTCATTCTTCATTGCATAGATTCAACAAGGTGTTGGAAACATTCCTCAGAGATTTTGGTCAATGTTGACATGATAGCATCGCTGCAGATTTGTCGGCTGCTCCATGATACCAAGCTCCATTCCACCACATCCCAAAGGTGCTCTATTGGATTGAGATCAGGTGACAGTGGAGGCCATTGGAGTAAAGTGAACTCATTGTCATGTTCAAGAAACCAGTCTGGGTTGATTTGAGCTTTGTGGTATGGTGCATTATCCTGTTGGAAGTAGCCATCAGAAGATGGGTACACTTTGGTTATAAAGGGATGGACCTGGTCAGCAACAATACTCAGGTAAGCCGTGGAGTTTAAACGATGCTCAGTTGGTACTATGGGGCCCAAAGCGTGCCAAGAAAATATGCCCCACACCTTTACACCACCAGCCTGAACTGTTGATACAAGGCAGGATGGGCCCAAACTTTCATGCCTATGTCAAATTCTGACCCTACCATCTGAATGTTGCAGCCGAAATCGACACTCATCAGACCAGGCAATGTTTTTCCAATCTTCTATTGTCCAATTTTGGTGAGCCTGTGCGAATTGTAGTCTCCGTTTCCTGTTCTTAGTTGACAGGAGTGGCACCCGGTGTGGTCTTCTGCTGCTGTAGCTCATCTGCTTCAAGGTTTGATGTGTTGTGCATTCAGAGATGGTATTCTGCATACCTTGGTTGTAACGAATGGTTATTTGAGTAACTGTTGCCTTTCTATCATTTTGAACCAGTCTGCCCATTCTCCTCTGACCTCTGACATCAACAAGGTGTTTTGGTCCACACAACTGACGCTCACTGGATATTTTCTCTTTTTCTGACCATTCTCTATAAACCCTAAAGATGGTTGTGCATGAAAATCCTAGTACATCAGCAGTTTTTGAAATACTTAGACCAGCATGTCTGGCCCCAACAACCATGCCACGTTCACAGTCACTTAAATGCCCTTTCTTCCCCATTCTAATGCTCGGTTTAAACTTCAGCAAGTGGCCTTCACCACATCTAGATGCCTAAATGCATAGAGTTGCTGCCACGTGATTGGCTGATGAGCAATTTGTGTTTCTTGTGTTACAGGTGTACCTAATAAAGTGCCCGGTGAGTCTATATCACAAATGAATTTTGCTCTGTTATCATTTAATCTTTTTTTTTTTTTTTCCAAATGCATGCAGTGTAAGAACCTTAAACTTGACTTGTTATTAGACTCTTGCAGTCTACTTAACAGTTTGTACAGCAGAGCTCAGAGAGAGGTATGGAAAAGCAGCACAAGTAACCAATAAGGTGTGCTGCAGTTGTGCTGATAGGAACAGAGAGCAGAGTTACAGTACAAAAGTATTAGCTCATTGGTTTGCTGCTTACAGTGTGGGGATGCGACCTGTGTGTCAAAGGGAAACTGCAGCAGATGAAGATTAGGTCCCCTCCCCAACCAGACTAGGCTGTACTGTGAAGGAGAGCTGTGTAAATCTCAGGACAGGATGGGCAGAAATACAAATCCTTCCCTTAATGGCAAAATTACTCTCCTATATATCTGTGTATTTAGCTGTTTGCCTTGAATTCAGCTTTAGGCTGGGTTCACATATGAGCAAGCAGCGGCTCATAGCAGGAGTCCGGTGCGCCCTCGTTCACTGTTTCAGGTCCAATTTCAGCCCAAATTTTTGGCTAAATTTGGGCCTGAAACGGTGAACCCGCATCCAATTCACACTAGTGTGAACCCAGCCTTAAAGAACACAAAATTCTGTAAAAGAGAAATGTATGAAAACTAGGTTTTGGCCTTTTTTCAGTGTTGGACACGTGTTTTTGGAAAGATACTCCACTTCCTGAACCTATAGCACCTCACTCACCCATACTGAATAAAGTGAAACTCCACACAAAATCTAAAACCACTCTACAAATACATCATCTTTTTTGTTTATACAACTGTTTATATCATCATTGTAAGATTCACCCTGTATACAAAGTTTTGCACCTATTAATCCCTACCTTACTTCCTGTAGAAGACCATGAATAGTGAAATAGCATAGCTGAATCAGAAGTTCTGCTGTCTGCCATTCATTGTATCTGCCCAGTCATGAAAGCCAATTGCACCTGAGACATTCACCTAATACTGTTGACCAAGGACACGTTGGGGTTTATTTACTAAAGCTAGAGAGGGCAAAATGAGTCACAGTTCTACAGAGAAACCAATCAGCTTCTAACCTCAGCTTGTTTAATTAAGCTTTAGCAATAAAACCTGGAAGCTGATTGGTTTCTCTGCAGAATTGTGACTCATTTTGCCCTCTCTAGCTTTATTAAATAAACCCCAGTGTCTTCGCTATAGCAAAATGTTGTCCACTACTCCCCATTAGACACCATCCACCACCCAGAGAGGAAGCAACCCAACTGAGGTATCAATGGTCACGTAACTATTGTAAATCAATGCTAACAGTAATTTGCTAGTTGAAAAGGGCTTTTAAATCTTCACCCTTGATTATCTTTCTGCGCATATCCTTGACACCCACTTTAAGTACGATGCCACATCAGTAAATAGAACTGCAATCTTTTACATTTGTTTTACTTGCATGTGAAGGAAATAAGCTTAATGTAAACAATCGTATTGATGTGTTTTAACAAATTAACCTTGTTTCTATGTATAGTTTGTAATTATCTGAAAACACAGGGGCACAGGAGTTTACTCAGTTTATATACAGGCTCTGTTTCCTTTGTGTGGATCCTCTTTTCTTACTGCAAATAAACTAGATAGGATTTATCTGGCAGACAACAAAAGAATCTGCAGTCCCTAATAATTGGTAGCCAGAGATCATGTGATCTAGACTGCCTAGGCTGGGAGCTTAGGAGCAGCAGAATTGTATTCATAACAAGGGAGAGGCATTTTTGCTTTCTTAAAATCATAAAGTGACACAGTAAAGCTGACATATGCCCTACTGATTTTATGAAATGTGAACTTTAATGACAGGTCCACTTCAAGGTGGACTAAGCTGAAATGTTTACCCTCAATAAATCATTAGCGAAATTCGGTTGCAGGGCAATGTCACAAATCCCTATTTACCTGCTTTGTACGCATCTGTATCTCACAAAGAGCGGATGTTTGCACTAAAAATACTCAGAGGGGGAAAGAAACCGTAGGGATATAGAAGAAAAAAAATGAATTACACAGCAATCCCAGCCAGCTGAGGCCAAACAAATCCATATTTATTGCTAAACGCACAAAATAAGCTGTTAGCCTTTTACCTTTTGCTTCCTTTATCTGAAAACAAAATTTGTATTAACTCTGCCAATCAGATTTGTTGGCTTACATTATTCACACTTTTAGCTGAAGAATCCAATCGAAAAAGATTTCATGCCAATTTGTGCCTTTGCAACCTTTATCCTTCCAGTCAGCGAAAAAGCCAACTTATCACAAATGGGGAAATTACAGCAACATAACAATTGTTCACCATCGCTACTTGTTTTTTCTTGGATAACTCATTTTTCTGAACAATAAAAATGTCCACAATCATTACACAAAATACTGAGCAGACAGCAGTAAAACATGCATTAAACTAGCTTAATTTAAAACATATTACTTTCTTCTTTATTGCTGGTCACCACGTATTTGAAAGTAAAAAGTGTAGATGGGAAAAAGATTATTCTGATTTAGTTTATGTAGTAAACAAGTCTTCTTTGTTTCTTATAGGAAGAACAGGGTTAGCCAGCAGTTTCCAACGTGCTCTTTTCTGACGAACATAAAGAAATTTCTGCTTGATGCTAATTGCTTACTTTTCAACTACTTATTGTCGATCGCAAACGGAGCATAACATTTTATGAAATATTGCATTTTGCAAAAAAAAACAAAAAACCCTGGAGCTTCCATTTGCGGATGGAACACCTGCGCCTTCACACCCCCTGCCCATCTTTTTCTTAGCGAGGGTCTCCAAGAATAAGTCTAACACCCTTCCACAGTTCTAAACATGCTGACAAGCAGCTCCAAAACTAAAACTTCTTGGAGCTTACCAAGAATAGGACCTATAGCTTTGAGAACCCAGTATTTGTTTTTTTCACAGTGAGAAATCAAATAAAGATTAACAGCTTTCGGTGCAATACAATTTCCAGTTGATCAGTGAAATCTTTTAGTAGAAGAATTCGGGCCATCAAACTGTCTGTGGAGCATGTAAACTGGTTTTACACTTTCTGGCTGAAAGTGGAACCACGTTCAAATCCTTAAATTAGAACTATAGGCAAAATGTGTCCATTTTGGATATAGTAAGGGAGGGTTTTAAACCGTGCTGGTTTATTTTTTTCTATCTGTGCCCTATTGGGGAGATTTACTTTCACTTCTTGTCTCAATGTCTGAAAATTAAGAAAAAATCCTTTGGGGATCCTCAGGTCACCAGAACCAGTGTTCTTATTGGAAGATTTCCCCTCTATTACTTTTCTGGGGACAACCCAAAATTTGGAATTTTCTTTTACTTCCACTTTTACTGATAACTTGAAACAGGACAAATAGAGAGGATGAATCTCGCTAACAGGGGTACAGACAGCAAAAAAAACACCAACAGGTGTTCTAATTCCTCTCCACTCCATCCAAAATGAAAGAAAAAGTTTTGCCTTAAGTTATACTTTAAAGTCCAACTGTGGGCTGCTTTTAAATGTACCTATGTACCTATGCAGTTGGGTGTCTCCACACTGACTGTAGGTGTGAATAATAACAGGATTTTTTTGACCTACCATAAAATCCTTTTCCTAGAGTTCATTAAGGGACACCGAGTAGTTGCAATTGTAAGACATTAGGTTATTCATTAAGAGACACTAGGTAGAAGTATTTCTGAAACACTGGGATATCCAAAAGCAGTCCAACAGATGGGTGGACAGCACAGGAAATGAAACACTAAGAGGACCACCAGTAAACAATAGGTAACAGTGGAGGCGCAATAAGGCTTACAGTGCCACCTAAAGAACCTTTTGACCGATAGCATCTAACACTAACTGATCTAGTGGATTGCTGTCCTTCACTCTATAGGCTTCAATGATGAATCCTTATGGGGACCCTCAGGAATGAGGAAAAGCAAATAAGTCCATCTACTGTAAAAGAAGCTGAGAGACTCAGTCAGCACATGCCACATCTGGACATTAGATGGAACAATAGTGTCCCTTAATAAAGGATTATGAAATCTGTACCTGTACTTATTTCCAGCCCCCCCCCCCCCCCCCCAGCCAAATAAGCATTTAGCACATGCATTGAGGGGGGTGGTGCAATGAATAGGAGGCTTTAAAGAGGTACTAAAGGCAGAAGTTGACTTTAGATTTGCATGCTCCCAATGCAACCTTCTTTCTAGAACAAAGGGTAAGAATTGCAGTAAAATACTTAGCATTTGGTTTTCATCTGGGTGCAAATAGCCATCCCCACTTTTTTCATCTTTTAATCATGGCTAAAACCAGTTTCTGTATGAGGAAGTCAATAATTGCTCAGGCAGAGGCAGCCAAATATTGCCTCACACAACCAGACCTCAACCATGGCTGAGAGGTGGAGGTGTGTCTACACACAGGCCTGGGCACACAGAAAAATGATGCAGAGAATGGTGCTTATGTCTCAATATGAGTTCCATCTTTTGCAGCATAAGGACCATCACTACAGGGAAATGGGGTAGAGGAATGGTACGTTGCATAGCCAGCCAAAAGATACTGGAAATAGGTTTGTATGAAAAAAAAAAGTATGTTTGAGGGAGCTGGGGTTCCAATGTGTGTGAATATGAGGTGGTGTGGGACTGTTTCAGGGACTGCTATCAATCAGGGATATATTGGTCCCTGTGAGATTTTTACAGGACTGTACTGAAATAATAAGCATTTTGTGAAAATTCATGCGATATTTGTAACTGCTGAATTCCAGCCAAACCAAAATAGACTTTCTTTTGTGTTTTTACATTTTTGGCTTATCTAATAAAGTAACTCAAATGATTTATTTACAATAGCCCATGTGAACCAATTAGATTTTAGCTTACTGAAGCCAGACCAAAAAAGGTACATTTTAATTGGTAGCTGCTACTCATTACATGGTTCTTTACCTTTACTTAATAAGCCTATACATAATTCACACTGCAAATTCTCTTCTAGCTCTAATGCTGACTATACACTATACCTTGTATACGTTTATTTAAGCACCTTATTTCCAGGTGGATCTGTGCAATATTATTGATATATGTGATTAACCTAGTGAGAGGTAAATCCATTAATGTGTGACTAAGGCAATATTGATTGTTTTTTAGCTACAAGGGTTTGTCACAGATTGAAGTGAGGTGATTTATGTAGCCTTAGTGAAGCATAAGTAGTAACACTTGACATTGTGCCAACAAAACCTATACAAGAAAAAGATTAAACATAGTACGGACATTACCCCATAGTAGCCACAGAATCATCGTGAGAGAAACTTGCTTTAATCCTGCTGATTTTTTATTCTAGCAAAATAGCAATAAAACCTCTCTTTCACACAAAACAAGCTGCAAAATCAAATCCCTGATTAATGTTTTTTAGGGCAGAACAATAAAATCACCTTCCAACAAAACATAAGGCATATTTCAAAATTATATAATAATTAAAATGCAGATAATAAACTACATATGCATGTGCTGCATTACAGGACTCAAAAAACAGAAAACATGTTTTTTTTTCCATTTGAATTCTTTTTGTTAGGTTAGCAACAAGCTGTTGAGGCAGTGAAAAGGTTAAGCCTTGCATACAACTCATGTTAGTGGCAAAGCATGGCACAAGGTAATTGCAGAAGATGGGGACTATGCTAATTACCAAACATCTCATGCCTAAGCGACATAGTGTGCAAGCACATAAAGTGGGGATGCTTTCGAAATATTATTTTGCGTACAAGTTTGATGGATGGATTTCAAGCAATTACACAGCATGCTTACTATTTTTGTTTAATTGAAGCACTAATAAGTTGCACAATGAGCTAATTTAAACCTATTAACAACTTTACTTAAGAAGCCAATAATTTGATGGGCAAAAGGGCTGAATTAATCTTTTCCCAGTAGGACTACAGAGGTTAAGGCATATTGGCAGAGTCTTCCTGGTAATGTTCATTTTATGGCTCTAAATTATCAAGCACATAATTCTGCAAAAGCCCCTGCCAAACAGTAAGCTGAGAAACAGCAAATGGTTAAATAGAACTGTTTGGTAACATAAGGTATTTTACCATACTTACACAAGCAACTGAAATATACTATGACATTTTGATTTGCTGCAAGCAAATAGCTTTACTGAACACAATGACTTTGCTTAGACGAGGGTCGAAGAAGCTTCGAGTTGCGCAGGAAACTATACTGTATGGACAATAAAGGTGAGACTCTCATATGCCCTTTTGGCATTCAGTGACCAACTGGCTATTGACCCAACACCTAATTCTCTATAGAAAATGTGTTGCATCTGAAAGGTAACTGGTTGGAATGAACAAAAAGATAATTTTTTTTCTATACAGTATATTACCCATATTTATCTTCAAGATTCATATGGTCAAAGCTGACCTTTATCAGTTTGATAGACAAAATATATCAAGTTGGCGTGTTGGAGTGGGGACCAGACTGGTGTCTACAATGGAGCAAAGCAAGGACCACCTTGCCAGATCTTGGATCTCATAGATTTAGATACAACCCCAATTCCAAAAACGCTGTGTAAAATCTACATAAAACAGAATGCAATGACTTACAAATCTCATAAACCCATATTTTATTCACAATAGAAAACAGAAAACATATTAAATGTTTACGGCCCATTCACACTTGTGCGACTTGTCAACTTTTGGACATGACAAGTCGCATGAAAAGTCACAGCCTGTTGTTCGCAATGTCACCCTTTCAGATCGGTGCAATTTTAAGTTGCAGCGATTTTGAAAAGGTGCCTGTACTACTTTGGTGCGACATTTGATGTGTCTTTGGTAGAGAGAATATAAAGTCAAATCAATGTTGCACCAAAAGTTGCATCCGAAGTTGCACTAAAAAGCTTTCTCAACGCTAATGTGAATGGAGTCTTAAAAGAGTTGTAAAGGCTCAAGGTTTTTCACCCTAATGCATTAAGGTGAAAAACCCTTTGTGCTGCAGCTTCCCCCCCAGAGCCTCCTGTTGCTGTCAATCAAATCCAGTGACACGGGAGCTGGGGGGTGGTGCCGTGTCCTGCTGTCTGTATCAATGGACGCAGCAGCAGGACTCAGGAGCACGCTCGCATGGGTGCCCCCATGGAAAGCGTCTCTCCATTGGGGCACCCAATAAAGAGGAGGGGCCCGGAGCGCCGCCGGGGGACTCCAGAAAAGGAGGATTTGGGCCGCTCTGTGCAAAACCCTTGCACAGAGCAGGTAAGTATAGCATGTTTGTTATTTTTTTTTTTTAAACTTTACAATCACTTTAAACTGACAAAATTTATTATTTTAAGAAAAAATAAGGTGATTTTGAAATTGGTGGCAGCGACACATCTCAAAAAGTGGTACTAAAAACAGCTGGAAGAACATTTTGCAACTAATTAGGTGGATTGGCAACAGGTCAGTAGCATGACATGATTCGGTATAAAAAGAGCATCTTAGAGAGTCAGTGTCTCAGAAGAAAAGATGTGCAGAGGTTCACCAATCTGTGAAAAGTTGTATCTAAAAATTGTCAAACAATTTCACACCAATGTTCCTCAATGTAAAATTGCAAGACTTTAAATATTTCATCATCTAAAGTACATAATAAAACCAAAAGTTTGAGAGAATCTGGGGAAATCTCTGTGCGCAAGGGACAAGGCTGAAACACATTATTGTAAGTGATCTTCGGGCCCCCAGAAGGCACTGCATTAAAAACAGGCATTATTTTGTGATGGACACCACTGCACAGACTCAGGAATACTTCCAGAAATCATTGTCAGAAAGCACAGTTCACCATGCCATCCAAAAATGCAAGGTAAAGCTCTATCATGGAGCCATATCTGAACATGATCAGGAAACGCTGCCATCTTCTCTGGGCCAATGCTCTTTTAAATAGGTCTGTTGCAAAGTGGAAAACTGTGGTCAGACAAATCGAAATTTAACTTTTATCATTTTTATTGATTTTATAAAGGAAATACAGAGTACAATTTCGAGATTGTACGTCGTGCAACGACGTTTGATTAAACATATGTGATATAAGCATATAAACATAAGTCCACAAACAGTGTTTAAATGTAACCAGTAGTAAACATGTATTGGTGAGAGTGTTATTGATTACATTTAGGCCATTCCGCTGGAGGGGCACCCCATGTGGGATCTTTAGTACCCCTGAAGAGACAAATCGAAATTTGATATTCTCTTTGGCAACAATGGCAGACACGTCCTCCAAACTGAAGAGGAGAAAGACTTTCCGGCTTGTTATTGGTGCTCAGTTTAATAGCCTGCACCTCTGATGGTATGGGGTGAATCAGTGCATATGGAATGGGCAGCTTGCACATCTGGAAAGGCACCATCAATGCTGAAGGATATATCCAGTTTTTTCAGCAGCATTTGCTCCCATCCAGACATCTTTTTCAGGGAAGGCCTTGCATATTTTATCAGGACAATCCCACACACACATATTGCATCTTTGATAACTGCATGGCTTGATAGTAGTAGAGTCTTGGTGCTTAAAGTGGAGTTGTGCTTAAAAAATAAAAATAAAAGTCAGCAGCTACAAATACTGCAGCTGCTGACTTTTAATAAATTGGACACTTACCTGTCCCAAGGTCCAGCAAAGCGAGGGAACGAAGCCCTGCTCGTATCCCCCTCCTCTATGCGGCGCCGGCATTGTAACTGTGGGCACCCAGCTGTGGCTTCACAGCCGGGCACCCACTGCGCATGCGCAAGCGGCACCACACGTTGCGGCTTGCCGGGCAATCATCTGGGACCTGTGACGTGTCCCAGATGATTGCCGAGAGGGAGGGGAAGAGGTGATCTCCCTTCCAATGTCACGGTGCGTCAGGAGGAAGTGGGAGCTGGGACACTCTAAAAAGAGGGTACCGGCTCCCCCCCCAAAAAAAAGTGACATGCCAAATGTGGCATGTCAGGGGATCACCTCCCTTAAAGCGGAAGTTTCATTGTTGGGTGGAAATCTGCTTTAACTGTCCCGCTTGCAGTCTTAACTTTTCACCAACTGAAAATATTTGGCGCATCTTGAAACGAAAAATAAAATAAAGAAGCCCCATGTCTGTTGAGCAGCTAGAATCTTATATCAGCTGAGAGGCTGAGTGGGATGACAGTCCAGGCACCTGGCCGATCCAGACTCCCATTGTTGGGATGACGAGGTGCCTGGACTGATATCCGTGACGTCAGCAGAGAGCGGACTTGAGTCCGCTCTCTACTGAAAATGGGTCACAGGAGTGCAAAATGACCTGCACTCCTGTGACCTATAGGAGAAGTCCAGACAAACGAGCTTTAGCTGGACTTCTCCTTTAACCTAGACTGGCTCTGCTATTCCACATGACACCTCTGTGTGAAGAGTATTAAAACAGATGGTAGTTCAGCATACAGAAATAAGTATAGCCCCAGTTTAAAGCGGAAGTATACCCATCGATTTAACAGTTTAAAAAAACTGTTACATTTCCAGCACATGCTGGGAATGTAATTGTTACATTGGTTGTACTCTCAACCAAACTGTCAGACTGTCCAATGGCTGGTGTCAAAACTGATCACATGTGCAGTATCATGGCAGTTGAAGATCAAACAGAAGCCAAGATGGCAGATTCTTTGCCTGAAAACGATAGGAGAGTTTACTTCCACTTTAAACTTAACATCTTTAGTGAAAATAAATCTATTATGGAGCGTACACACGGTCGGACTTTTTGGCTACAAAAGTCCGACAGACTTTTGACGGACTTCCGACGGACTTTTGGCGGACTTTAAACAGACTTTCTAACGACCGGACTTGCCTACACACGATCACACCAAAGTCCGACGGATTCGTACGTGATGACGTACACCAGACTAAAATAAAGAAGTTGATAGCCAGTAGCCAATAGCTGTCCTAGCGTCGGTTTTTGTCCGTCGGACTAGCATACAGACGAGCGGATTTCTGGGTCCAATGGAGTTACGACGTAAAGATTTGAAGCAAGTTCCAAATCTAAAGTCCGTCAGATTTGCGACTGGAAAAGTCCACTGAAAGTCCAGGGAAGCCCACACACGATCGGATTGTCTGACGGATTTGGTCCGTCGGCGTCCGTCGGACTTTTTTAGCCGAAAAGTCCGACCGTGTGTACGCCCCATAAGACTTTTAAGTTTTGGAAAGAATGGAGAGGGATTAGAAGACCTGTCAATTTTTATTGCTGTCCGTGCCCCCTATTGAGGAGATTCACCATCTCTATTTGACCTGTTTGTGATTATCATTAAAAGTAAAAGAAAATCCCAAATTTTGGGTTGTCCCCAGAAAAGTAATAGAGGGAAATATTTCAATGGGGACACTAGTTCTGGTGACCTAGGGGGTCTACAAGAAATTCCCTTAATTTGCAGGGATTTCCTCTTACTTCCTGTTTGGCTATGGGACAGGAAGTGAAAGTAAATCTATGTAATTGGACACAATGGCGGAAAAAAAATCTAACAGGGGTTATAACTCTCCCTTACTCTATCCAAAATGAAAAAAAAAAAATTCTGCCTATAGTTCTACTTTAAAAATGAAAAAAAAATGTTATGCAAATTTTCACCAACGCAATGCAATTTGTGAAATGTTACCATGTTGCTATTTTTGTAGTAAGTACTAAGGCTGAGGTAACCAACATATCTATTGGTTCAGGTTGAAATTACAAGGCCTCTGAGTAGCTTGGTATACTGGGACTTGTAGTTCCCCAGAAACTGAGATGCTAAGGCTTTCCCAGCTTTCCATACTGCTAGCTTTCTACAGTACCATGCCATTCAGCATTGTCTGTTTAGTTAGGAAAAGTTTGCTCAATTATTTCATTTTAATAAAAAGTAAAACTCAGACATTTATGGATTATTTCAAGGAAAAGGTGCTGCAAACCTGGTAGGATTTCTATTTTTGAATTCTTTTTTCTTTATTGCAGTCATTTATAACAGAGAAGAAAAGTCTTTGTGTTATTGTCACTCAGCTGTGCTCTTTATGTTTGAAGCCGGGCTCACCAGCAGAGATCACTCTATAGCATAAACAGTAAACTGCTATTTTCACAGCAGGCATAACTGTGTTCATCTTCAAAAAAGCAACATTAATAAAAATGGTACTGTAATAAACATGGTAATTCTGGTCAGAGGTTACAAATTGGCAACACAACCGTTTGCTTAAGTTGTTTCATAAAATGGATTTCATGAAACAAAAATGGAAGAGCTACAGCAATCCCTTTTTTTTTTTTTAAGGAACATACTTTTTTTTTTTTTTTGTCTTTTAGGTTCTCACTCTGTACCATGCATATAAATATGGGCACATAGGAAAAATGGTACAATGGCAATTCTTCTTCTAAAGTGCAATGTTGAATGCCAAGTACATTACATAAATGGATGAGGTATCATGGTATTACGTACTGTTAAAAGCCATACCACTGACTGATCAATGACTATTAACATCAATTGGCCCCTAAATGCATTGATTAAAGACCACAGACTTAAAATGCTATCAAAGAAAGGCACCACTTTCAAAGCCTGGCACTATAAAGTATCCACATTTTTTCTCAACAGGCTATGCTACTAAAGCCCTGTTACTGTTACCTAACTGGACTTAAAGTGTTACTAAACCCAGGACCCGGAATTCACTATATCTGGTCTCCCGCAGTACACAGAACATGGGAATGCAATAGTCTTAGTAAATATAAACTGCTAAATACCTTTTCTGACCAGCAGTTAGAGAAGTCTTGTGACTTCTATCAGTGTCTGATTAAAGCTTGTGGGAGGAGTATTCGTTCTGCTCTTACTGTCTCATAAGGCTGCAGCACCCCTGACCCTCTGTCTGGACAGTGCTGATTGGACCTGCGCTGATCACATGCACTCTTCCAAGAAAAAAAAGCTCTCTAGCAATATACATCAAACTGAGCATGGATCAAACAGCCATTTTACACAATGCACAGGCGTAACCCCTTAGGTTCCACAGTGAGTATAACAAGTATGCTTTACTGCATATACAGACTGATTTTACTGTTGTGGGTTTAGTAACACTTCAAGAATAAGCAAATTAAACATCTATTAATTAAACATCTATATAGTGCTAACTGTCTTCATTGATTTTTGGTGTCCTACCCGTATAAGAAAAAAAAAAGCAAATTATGCACCCCCAAAGTTGGCAGAGGATCAAAATCTTTGTTAGCGTTCAAAGGCATAGCTGTGTCACATAGCAACTGCTCTGAAAACACAGATGCCCATTAAAGTTTCTTCCTATGAGTAGGTCTGCCTTTGGCTGGCTATAAAATAGTTAGGACATGGCTGCCCATTATAGTACCAGCAGCACAGGAAGGCTCACAGCAAATGCACTCAGGCTACACAGTTGTAAATAACTTATCTTATTGTATTCACAGACTTATTTATAGGCGGTAAAGTAGTCCATAGAAGCTTGATTTCTGGCCTTTTCTTCTGAAACCATAAAGCCATACATGTAAAACAAGTTGTCAAATACTCCCTTTCATGCTGCCTGTGTTAATGACCACCACTCAATTCTGACAAATCTTGAACAAAATTCTGAAGAGAATATGACACTTCCGAAGTGTGGTAATCCCCTAGATCCCCAGCAGCTCTCAATGGTTACTCTTACTAATCTCCATGCAACTGATGTGTCCTGTAATGAGTGGAAGCCAGAGGGAGGGACCAATGAGAGCTGTGGGGGACCCAGTACATTGATATTCCTGGGGTTTAAAGATATTTATTATAGCAACAGGGTCCTTTCAAGAAGGCAATGTTACTGTTTAGAGTCAAAGGCAATCATTTTAAAGACTCCAAGTTCATGGATCAAAAAATACACACATTTTAAGAGTTTACTTGAGCCAGCTTTATATGGTCCACGGCTGCCAGTATCCAAATATCTTACAAATTTTGTTTTCCAAAATTAGACTAAAAACGGCTATAATATGGACATATTTACCCTGCCTTCAAATACTATTCCTATAGTATTCCTATAAGTCTGCCTATATAGTTTGCATATTTTGAGTTATTTTGTAGAAATATGTATCACAATTTCTGAAAATCTTTTTAAAATGTGTACAGCAACAGTTCTAGAAAATATATTTTTCCTTACCCCGTAACACTATGAGCCGCGTTGTCACGCTAACTTCTCCAACACTATTGGAAGCAACACATTCATATATTGCCTCATCTCTTGGTGTTCGTAAAGGCTGTATTCTTAGGACGGAACCAGATCCATCGTCAAACTCTATTACCTGTGGAAGGAAAGTAAAGCTGTCACAGGTGTTGTTGATACTGCCAATTACTGTGACAAATACTGAATAATGATTAAAGCAAAAATTGTAATCTTATGATGTCAGCTATATACACCACATGAATGTCCTTACCTTATTCTTCTTGGGCTTTAAAGCCTTACTCCCTTAGAAATCATGGCAATAGTACTCACCCAGCTCATGGATGACAGCATGAAAAAAGAGGCTTCTCTTCTCCTCCAGCCAACCTGCTGTTTGGACAAGGTCACACCTATGCTCCCCCTCTGTAAGCATGTTCGCCATGTTTTAATGAATATATGTATAACTACTGTATATTAAGGGATATTTTCAAAACTTTCTGAAACTCCACTTCAATCAGAATGAAAAGTGGAGCAGAAATGAAGTGACAGAAACTAACCAATTCACTGAGGATCATATTAAGCAGTATTTTCAACTTTATAACACATATAAGGTAAGCACACTTTCTCTGTTATGTATTCTTAAATCTCATTAGATTAGCAATTTATTGTATCAAGTGTACCATGGATTCTAAGTGTGTTTGGGTCTGGTATGTATATGTAACATGTGTTTGTTTAAGTGTTGATGTCTTCCCCACTAACCTGAATGTCTTATATATAATGCAGAAGGACATAAATGGGAGAGAGTTCCTAATCTCATCTTGACCCAGATAATGATACTCAAGAACCCTTTCAGGGTTTATTCATTGCAGATGAGGAGGAGATCAGGAGGCCTACTGCAATATGGGTTCAAAAATCACTGTTTGCAACTAATATTTAAAAGACACATTCATAAATGTCTACGGGAGTGATAACCGTGGGATGATTAGCGAAAGGAAATTAAATTCTGATTTTAACACTTTGCGGTATAAATGCAAAAACAGACTGCATAAAAAGCAGAATTTCAAGTGGTGAATTAAGAAAAATAAAATAGAAAACTAAATTGTTATGGTCTAGTCATACCAAAACTAAGGGTGCTTCAACCTGTGCTGAAGCCCAGGCAAGCTCATACATTTGTGATAATAAATTAAAAAAACTGCACTTAGGATAAGGATACGCCGGAGCCACGCACACCACGTCACTTCCGTGTTTACGAGTGGGTGGAACGCAGTTGGAGCGCATAGCTGCCGGCATCCCCCATCTCGTTTTACTTGTTTTTTATCTGTTTGGAACTGGTGTGACCCTTCCCATGTGTGAAACCGGTTAGGAACATACGGCATCTGGATGTTTCCTTTGCTTTGTTCCTTGTATATGTTTTTTAACTAAATAAACTGACTTTTTTTGATCTTACTACACTATGGGAGCTTTTTCTTCATTTTTTGATGTATGAGGGCATAACAGCATCCACTAACCAACCAGGACACATCCGGGACATCCATCGCAGACACCAGGGAGCAGTGACCTCCATATAAAGCACTACATGCCTATTACCCCTCTAGGGGTGCTTGGATTCGGTGAGAAGGAAGTCTGAAGGGGAAGCACGGAAGTCACCTGGAAACATTTTTAAGCACTAAAGTCACCCTGATGATGGCCTTAAGCCACATTGTCTAGGGACTACCACATATCATATTGATTTGTATAGTTTATCATATCTTGGCTTTAGCCACATTGTGGAGGGGCCAATGTGCCTGCTTGGCTGATTGTGTCTGATCCATTCATCTATATAGATGTGACAGTTTATACTGGTGTATGTATACTGAGGTCTTTCTGTCTACATACTGTATTTATACATCTAGTCTATATGCTTACCAGTTTCTCCTCCACCACATACCACCACATACCTGGAACCTTAACCCAGGTATCTAACCATTGTGTATTAACATTTCACACTTTCATTTAGATGGTATGGGCACAGGTGCGTAACCTTTTATTGTATTAAACACCCCTTGTGGGTTTTCCCTATTATACAGCAGTATCTAGGGTTTTTCCAGGTAGCGCCAATTACCCCTTTTCTCCACTCTATAATAAGCTCATACATTTAGAATTGGATGAAAACACACCACTATGCATGAAAAAATAAATCCCGCTCCATTGTTTTTCAAATGTAACACATGGAGACACACAAAGTGCTTGCTTCTTTGCATCGTGGTGTGCTATAGCACAGAGGTGCACTACAGTGGATTGCTGCACTGTATACATGCATCGAAGCAGTGCACCACAAGACACATATGCAGTGCATTTCCATAACATACATTATAATGTTTTTGTGCAATATTCTTTGAATAAACCCATTTAATTAGCATTAACAAGCTGAGATGCAAAATTGTGAAAAGTGTAGCAAACTAACAATTCTGCGCCAATAAAACAGGCCTTTGGGGTTCTGTATCTCTAGGTACTTAATCATACAATACAATACAACACTGCACATTTTCATTACTTCCTTTAATGATGATATTTGCAATGTTGTTTGCATATACACACACTTGGGGTCTTAACCTGTCTTGCACTGCATGAGAGATACACTGAACGAATGTGACTAAGGTTCCAATTCCTGGCGACTGATGAGAGTTATTTTTAGGACAGTCATAAAATGAGAGAGCCTTGATTAATAGGTGGCACCACTTTACATTCTCTCCCCTTGTTGGCCATCTGTCTGTCAACTTAGTTATGACACCCACCTGTTGGTTCTATACCACTTGTTGTGGCTATGTGGTCCTTGCTTATGTTATAAGAAGCATGTGCATTTGAACCTGTCTTTGTGAATTATAACCTGTCTGCCCCAGAGAGTCAAGTTTATTACATTTGCTGAAATGTTATTCCTGACTGCTTCCTGACCTAGCCAGGATTGTCCACCCTGATGTCACAACTTGAAACAAACAGGACCACCCATGTATGAGTGTTTTTATTCTACACTTTTACAATTTTTCTGAATTATTCATTTATTTATTTATATATTTATGTATTTATACCTTTTTGCACATGATTTACAATACAGAAATATAATACATCACTGAGTAGTTTAATTTTAATTTGTAATATTTTTCAACTGACCACTCAGTCAGGGAGCACTGCGCTGTGGGAGGAAGGAGAATGGTTAGGGGTGTCACACAGCCAGCAAAACTATATATTTTTTTACACGGATGTGCTATACATCCCATATTTTAGGCCATACTTGCCGAAGCAATTTGGTCCAGTGCAAATGGCAGCAGCAGGAAACTGCTGATTACTGCAGCTATTTTTATCACCTACGAGCGGCTAGCAGTGCACTTTACTGACAGGCGGCAGCTATCTGTGTCTGTTCGCACAGCCACAAACATGCTGCCCCATGCATTTTGTGGCAAAAACAGCTGCAGGAATCCGCAGATTCCTAATGTTGTTATGTGCAGTGGGCAAAATCGCTTGTGTGAATGTATCCTTAGAAATCATGTAGAAAAGCACTGGTTGACCTTAAAAGTGTGAGCTTAAAAGTTATTTACCAACATAAAAAAAAGTGTATTGCTACTTATTTCAGACAATTAAGCATTTAAAGTGGAGTTCCAGGCAAAAAATTAACTCCTTAGAAACTGAAACCACAACCCACCTACCCTCGGTTTTGGATCTATTTTTTTTTTCATACTTTCATACTTTTTGATTTTCTTGTATTTTCTTTGGGACTTCCGTCCCACAGGGCCGCAGCACTGAACGTCACTTCCGCTGTTTTTTTTTTGGCCCTCCTCCTTCCCCCCAGGGAGCCTGTGTGTGTCCCAGAAGATGACGGGACAACTCAGAAAGTGCAGCGTGACTCGTGCATCCGCAGTAGGAAACAGGCTGTGAAGCTGCAAGGCTTCACTTCCTGTTTCCCTTAGTAAGGATGCCGGCGCCTGCACCCGGAGCTGATGGACGGGTTGGCTTCGGGTGCCGACATCACGAGCTCTCTGGACAGGTAAGTGTCCTTATATTAAAAGTCAGCAGCCACAGTTGGAGCTGCTGACTTTTAATTTCTTTTCACCCAGGCTGGAACTCCGCTTTAACCCTCTTAGTTGCAAGGGCCACACAAGCTTGATTAGAATATTACATTGTATTTCTATACTGTAAAGGTATAAATTGCATAAATTACTGTATGTAAAGGCAAATGGGAATTATTGCAAGTGCTAAGATAGATAGATAGATAGATAGATAGATAGATAGATAGATAGATAGATAGATAGATAGATAGATAGATAGATAGATAGATAGATAGATAGATAGATAGATAGATAGATACAAAGTAAACTGACCAAACAAGAAAAAGGTACATTCAAATACTAAATGTATACATTGACAATCTGACATTTAGGCTGTTTAGCGCTAACCTGATGTAATAAACAAGATTTTTTCATCCATCTACCTACTTAATACAAGAAGCCTGTGTGATAGAGCTGATCCTTCCTTCTGATTGATCACTGTGGGCAGAGGGTCCCACTTTTTTCTTTGAAACCCTAGTACATCTTATACTACCTCGTCATCAAGAAATGTGTTTTAATTAGCTTTCACTCAAAAGATATATGAAAATGTGTAAACCTCTAAAAGTGGTAATTCATAAAGGTAAAATAAGAAATGTTGACATTTTTGAGCAACAATGTCACCAGCAACCCAAGTAAGAGGCACATGAGATTCAAAAGATTATTCTCAGATTAATTTCTTTCCTTTGACAAGCTCATAACCAGCTTTGCAGTTTTGTAAAGCAACCAATAAGATTTCCAATTCAATTTGCTCAAGGGCAGCAGGAAAGCGAGCAGAAGACTCAGATTGCCATGGGCATTTAGTTCTGTTTTGAACATTTTGATAAACGAAGTCCATCGGGTGGATACCTATACTTATTCTATATGCATGCAACAGAATTTTTTTATTGTTCTATTCCTGTCTGCTATGGCTTTTGCTCAAGGGCCTTTCTAAAGAGTCAAACTCCAGCCAACATTTTAATTTCTTAGTTTGATGAGAAAGGGGAAGAATTACAATGTTGATTAAGGTTTTTATTTCTGACTGCGATCCCACTGGGGAGATTTTCCCCAATTTTCTGTCCTTGCAACACCTGTACAAAAACTGATGGGTGTGTACTGTAAATAACCTGGACAGCAGGGAACAAACATCAATAAAATCAAATAAAACACTGTCCAAAGCTTCCTCTTCATTTCTCTACTAAAACTATTTTCTTTTTGTGTCCCTGTTTTAAAGAATGAACATCATTCTCTATTCTGACAGGAGTTGAGGGGAAATTTCCACAACACAGATGGATATAAAAAATTGACAGAGACTCTATCCAAAACAGAGTAGCCTTCCTTAAGGTGATTGTAAACCTCATACATGATAAAAGTACTTCTCGCTATACTGTGTACTTATCTCTCTTCAAAGCTATGACATGTCATTTCTCTCTGCTGCCTGGTTCCTCTGTCATCAGCATGATTCACTTCTGGCAGCTTTTCCCAACACCAAGAGTTAAAATGGTGACAGGGGAAGGAGCTGCAGCACTCAGCTGTGTTTACATCCCATTCAACACGCCGGTTAACCTCTTAGCGCCAGTGAATCCCTGCCCTTTAAAAGGTTTATGACGCTGGGAGGAGAGGCGGGGCTTAGGATCACGGGAGTCACGTGATCTGAAAACTCCCAATCCCAAGAAGCGATCGAGAGCTTTCGGTTAGATGACGGTAACTGTGTCAGGAGCGCGCAGTGCGCGCACATTTGGCACAGGTGTATTGGCAACAATTCATGCAAATATGGTGCTAAGGACCAGGTGCGGAGTGGCTGCATATTTGCGTACAGCTAGCGCCAAGGGGTTAAAGGAAAATAATGTTTAATGTATGTGCTGCTTTGGTCAGATGGTCCCATCTATGCAAGAAGGAAGGGGTTATGACCCTCCTTCTAAGCGACTCACTCTGCAGTGTAATCTGACCTCCCTACCATTCAGGTCTATTTCACAATACATTCCAATGAAAGGCCTATATATTATTATTTATTTTATTTTTTAATTATTATAATACAGGATTTATATAGCCCCAATAGTTTGTGCAGCACTTTACAAAATGAAATTAGACAATACAGCTACAATACAATTCAATAAAAGAGGATTCAGCGAATATAGCATTATTTGTCTGAAAAACAACTACAAAAATATATTTTAAAAAATAGTTCTTAGCATATTAAAAAAGAATGCAAACAATAAATATTAAGATAATTTATAAAAACCCTGTAAAATCCTTTTAAATTAAGGTTTTGTGCATACCATGAGAATGTCTGAGAATGTTACTAGTAGCTATCAGTAGTGAAAGTTAATTTAGCTTAGTGACTAAGGAGACTAAGGAGAAGCTATGTTCACTTTTAATGCCTAAAGGGCATATACACACGATATTCGGCCCATGTGTATGACTTCATTGAAAAAGGTCTGCCAAACAGCATTCGACCAGAGTGTTCTGGCGGAACACAATAGCACAGCAGGGAATATCACTGTACTAACATCGGATTGTTAGTACAGGATCTCCTTCCGAGCTCTTTTTTTTATTCAGCCTGCTGGATTAAAGCAAAAAACATCTAATGTGTACTAGGCTTAAGCATGTATTTTAGAAAGAGTTCAACATTCACTATTCCTTTTGTAAATCAACCACAGTTGTGATTTAGATGATGAAATCCTGCATAGCTATACAAAACACATAAAGCAACTAGATAATGATAAAGAGGCAACTCAAAGCACAGGTTGGTTTCCGTAAAAAAACAACAATATGTATTTAGAAATGTGTACTCTGCTGCCATGCTCTGACAAAAATAAATATATTTTAACATTGTTTTAGCATCTTCTGTATAATGTATTCGCTTACACTGGCAGCTATTTCAAACTAACAGAGGCTAACTCAACATGACCAGGGATTTGTAACAGATGCCACCTACTGAATATCATCTTAGACAGGTAGTATATGAGGTTATAGACCAACACAAGCATTGAAAATGATTGTTATTGCATCTAGAGATTTCCCATCACGTTGAATAAGAATAATTCACTTTTCTTGAATAAAGTGAAATTATCTTTTCACTGCACATTCATTGGTGAGTTTCCCAAGTAGGGGAGGCAAAAGCTGTAGCAGATCCAGCAGTCTTAGCACTGATGACCACAGCTCTCATGTTGTATATGTCATCCTAGAGGATCAATCTGCTAAATAGGTAGCCTAAAAAGAGCTGACTGCACTGTGCTTTAGTAGGACTACTGCACGAGAAGTGGCATGTATATTTATATAAAAGTCCTTAATTGTGTTTGTGCGTGTGTGTCATTGACAGCTCTTTTACATATGCCAACTTATGTTTTCAGCTTTTGCAATATTTAAAACAATGCTGCCAACATTTAAAAATAATTTCCAGGGAACACTTTACATATACTATTGATATATATGTATATATACACACACAGTACAGCCATCACAAATAACAGTATGACTACAGACAGTTAAAATGAATAACATTGATTATCTCATTAGAATGGCATCTGAAAGTAGGAAGCGACTGTTCTCATGTTGTCCCTGAAGTTGATGTCTTTAAAACAGAAACAATGGCCAAGCTTAAGGATTTGAGCGACTTTGACAAGAGTCAAACTGTAATGAGTCAGAGCATCTTCAAAACTGCAGCTCTTGTGGGATGTTCCTGGTCTGCAGTGGTCAAGATCTACCAAGTGTGAAAAACCAGCAAACCGGCAAGAGGGTCATGGGCAGCCAAGGCTCACTTATGCAAGTGGCAAAGGCTGGCCCATGTAATCAGATCCAACAAAAGAGCTAACGTAGCTCAAATTGCTGAAAAAGTTAGTGCTGGTTCCCATAGAAAGGTGTCAGAACACACCGTGCATCTGAGTTTGCTATGTATGGGGCTGTGTAGCCACAGACAGGTCAGGGTGCCCATGCTGACCCGTGTCACTGGCCAAAAGTGCCTACAAAGGGCATATGAACATAAGAACTGGGCCATAAAGCAACAGAAAAAAGTGGCCTTGTCTGATGAATCGCATTTTTTTTTACATCATGTGGATAGCTGGGTGTGTGAAACCCGGGTGCACTACAGGAAAGAGGTGAGCCGGCAGAGGCAGTGGTCTGCTACTGACAGCTTGGTGGCAGATACCAAAAAATACCTTCAGAGGTCTAGTGCAGCCCATGCCTGAACAAGTCAAGACTGTTCTGGCGGCAAAAGGGGGACCTACTCAATACTAGGGGTGGGTGGTCATATGTTATGGTTGATCGGTGTATATATTATATATATAAAAGTGAAATGTTAATATACATTTTACATGGCATTTAACAATCAATAAATAAGCATTTTATGTATATGTGTGTATATGTGTATATATATAATTTATATACAGCACTTACATATTAATTTACATTTTAAATAGCATTTAATAATCAATAAATAAACAATTCATGTGGAACCCTAAGAAAGGGGTTTTGGTATGATTGCTCAGACTAAATACTGGCAACATTTCATGGAGAAATACAAATCTATGACTTTCACTGGAAATCACTGACAGTTGGCAGCAACATACCACTATGCAGTAAGCAACATGCAGGGAGCATATACATTAACCATTTTGCAAGCAGTATAGTCCCAACGTGCAGTAATGCTCACAATATAATTTGCTTGAATTTAGCTTTATCATATGGGTTTATTTGTGACTTGACCCTAGTGGCTCTTTAATTGCTATGCAAAAACAACTCCTGTTGTGATCTGACATTAAACTGCAATGACAAGCAAAGAGCCTTGATAAAGTTTGTATTATATCATGAAATGCTTACAAATGGGACAAGCTGACACAACTCAATGCATGCATTATCTTTGACGGAGGAACAGAACAATGGACCTAATACCTCAAATCTCTGGTTGCTGACTTTCTTTCCCTTTTTATTCCAAACAATTTTTGGTCTCGGGTCTCCTGTAGCTTGACAGATAAAGGATGCAACTCCCCCTGATACTCCTGTTTGATCAACAGGGCTTCTTGTAAACCTTGGTGGTGCTAGGGAAAAAAAAGGAAAAGCATTAGTCATTTCACTTTTAAAAAAATACACCATTGTGAAATCAATTTAAAGTGTCAAAAAAGTTTAGGCAGTGGGAGATTTAAATATTCAAAAAAGGTACATTAACAACATATTGTACAGATTGTGTAATTATGTTTTCCCCTAGTCCACTCACATCTCTAACAATAACAAATTGCTTTGATTTCTCCAGCCAAATGACTGAAGTCAATTAGTCAGACCCTTTTTCCTCCAATTTTTCTGACATAGACTGGCGAAAAAGGAGAATAGTGTGAAGTATTAATTTGACATGTGTCCCTAGCAATTCATGAAGCATGACACACTGTAAAAAAACACTTAAGTAGTGCAGTCACATCACAGTCAGAATGTCACACACAACATTAAAAATGAAAGGAAGGAAGAAACACACACATACTGCTATTACTTTTTGTCATTTGCAGTATGCAGCTGTTAGCAATGTCTAGAGAGCAGTCTATTGTATTTCACAGCAACAACTGGCTACAGACATATGGATCAATCTTCTGAGGGATATTGTATCCTTAAGAGACATGAAGTGTTTGTTTACTAAAATAGTGCTCTATTAGGCACTTGAAAATGAGAGCAGCTATATATCGGCCAATAAAAAAAAACGTGAGCAGACAAACTATGTTCGAGCTTGTCCTGAACTTTCAGAAAACTAGCAAAGCAGTTAATCCAGACCAAGAGTATTGCTTACAGTTTGAGCCATTTTCATCAAAGACGGCCTACTAGGGCAGTTATAGTCAGTTGTTATTGCACAAAATATATGAGACTCATTTTGTTTTCTGCATGCAACAAAATGTCAGGATTTGCACACTACTCACCTTCTCTCTTCAACTTTACTTTAAGGGCCCATTCACACCAAAAACTACACATTTACTGTGTTTTTGCATGCACAATGAAATACATTTAACGCGCATTTTGCATGCATTTGCAGTGCATTTTTTTCTAAGTTTGCATTTCTATTGAGGTTACTTCTTTCTTCTTTTTAGTTGGGTTTTTATGTGCACTGCATTGCTTTGCAGTGCATTTTCCTGCATTTATGTACAATTAAATGCATTTCTGTGCATTTTTGCTGTCCTTTTATTAAATGCACTGCACCACTTTGCAATAGTGTGAACAATGCTTATAAGATAACTTAAGAGGAATGGGCCCTTCAGAGGAATTTCAAGAAAAATGGAAAGGCTATCTTATTAATATTAGTGCAGGGGGGCACTCGCCATGCAAACAAGATAAACCAGATAAAGTGCACATAGCTTGCCTGACAAATATGGCATGACGCTCACAGAGAATTATTAAATCTACTGTAATGGCCATGGCAGAATGCTAGATTTCACCAACTTCTGAATGAAGCAATGTTTAATTGTTAACACTTAAAGTGGTTGTAAAAGAAGAAGGATTTTTACCTTTGTGAATTCTACGCATAAAGGTAAAAAACCTTCCGCGTGCAGCTCCCACCTCAGCCCAATCCCGTGATCACGATCCAGTGATGTGTACAAGAGCCAAGGCTCTCCTGGTTCTCTCCCTCCTTATTGGCCATTGACTTCCAATGCTGTCAATCATAGCCACTGAAAAGCAAGCAGGGGGCCACGCTCACTTTGCCTTATGGATGCACAGAGCCAGCTCAGGAGTGAGCATGTACGCACGAGTGCCCCCATAGCAAACGCTTGCTATGGGGCACTCTGCAAGAAAGAGGGACCCAGAGCGCCAGTGGGGAACCCCAGAAGAGGAGGATCAGGACTGCTCTGTGGAAAACCATTGCTCAGAGCAGGTAAGTATATGTTTGTTATTCAAAAAAATAATCCTTTACAAATGCAAAAAAATATGTGCTGCAGTACTTAATTATTAATGCATTTGCATTTACTTTTTTTTAGTCCTCCTATAAAGTTCCACAAAGCCTGTCAGTCGGGGGGGCATAGCTATCAGCATTTTAACTTCTTGTAACTTGTCAATCAGTTCCTGGTCACACCTAGTTCTGCCCACTGCTTCCTGCATTGACAAAATTGACGGAGATGTTGAAACCCTCCCACTACGAGCTTAAGACCCCTTTCACACTGAGCCGCCTATAGCGTTGGCGGTAAAATGCCATTTTTGTAGCAGCGTTTTACCGTCGGATTTGCGACGCATTTCGGCGGCTGGCGGGGCGCTTTTACCCCCGTTAGCGGCCGAGAAAGGGTTAAAACCACCCGCAATGCACCGCAATAGCGGCGTTTTGCCGGCGGTATCCCAGCGCTGCCCCATTGATTTCAATGGGGAGCAGCGGTGGAGGAGCGGTAAACACACCGCTCCTTCTGCGCTCCAAAGAAGCCGCTGGCAGGACTTTTCCTGACGTCCTGCCAGCACACCGCTCCGGTGTGAAAGCCCTCGGGCTTTCACACTGGAAACAATGGAGCAGCTGTTTGAGGGCGGATTGCAGGTGCTATTTTTAACGCTATAGCACCTGCAAAACGCAATCTGTGTGAAAGGGGTCGAAGTGTCTGTGTGGGGGAGTGTGTAAGATTTGGCTCAGTTAAGGATTATAAAGGAAGATTTATTTTCTTTATAGGGCTTGGGCATTATATAGGAGCCTTTAATTGTACTTTATGTATTTTACAGCTGTGAAAAGCAAGCATTGTCCTAAGCTGAATAAATACTTAAAAGTTAAAATGGGAATGCTTTACTTTATTTTATTAACAATATAAAACTGTGCATTTTTTTATTTCTGCCATGGCAATGTACAGATATAGCATCCATTCGGATTACCTTCTGCTCTATTAGCCTGTCACCCACAATTGAGGGTCAGTACATTTATGGAAAGTACTCTTTTTTAAGCTTTTACATTTGCTCTCAAGGGGCACAATCATATCTGCTATTTCTCAATAAAATCTCATTTCCAGTTCTTCTACAAAAAAAGCTAACTGATTATTGTTGCTAGTATGATTTATCAAAATATTCTTATCCCAGGTGTCAGTGTGTGGAAAAATTGCTTTAAAATGAGAGATTTCAAGAAGATGGTGAAGATGAAGCACTTTAAGGCACTGTGGACATAATAAGCACACAACTGCATAGAAATATACTTATTTATTTCCAAGCAATTATTCTGCCTGTACCCAAAGGCTTAATATTGCACATCAGTATGGTATTTCCAAGTCTTACAAAATCTAGAAATAGCAGTAATGGCAATGCTATAGATATCAAAGAATAAGAGAGTTTTTAACATTTACCAGTACAGGGTTAGCAGATTGGGATGGAAATGTTCTTTACAAATGCAGTATAAAGTTATAATTTCCAATCAACAGATCCAAAAAAACAGACCACTGAATTTATTGAAAGTCTCAACTTCTATTGCAAAGGCCTATTCATGCTGGTCACTGGTGGCTGGGAAGGGTGAGGTATAATTAGGCTGAGGGGGGCTGGTTGGCAAAAACAAGCAGTAGTAAAAACTTGGACACCACCTGTCAACCTCACCTATTGAGGTCAATGGGGCCACACTGCAACCGTGAGCCACATGCTTGGTTTATAGTTGTGACACAATTATGCAATGTAAAATTATTGGTCAGCAATTTTAAAAAGTAAACAATCAGGCATTGCCAGGCAGCAGTAGCACTTCTTGAACACCTGCCAGATGCTGCAATACCACCCTCTGAAAAGTGATCCACCTCACAGTAAGCATTACTGTCTGTCTGAAAGTGCCCTAAAACCCAAGCTTCACCACACCTTACCATGCCTTTTGAGAAATACCTTTTAATGTGACAGATGTCTTTATTGACTAATAGAAAGACCCAGGAGGTAAGCGAGGTGGACTCTCTGAGTCTCTAAATCTCTGAATCTACTAATCATTTTCATATTTGATTTTACCCCTGGACTAATGTACAGGAAGCTCATAGGGGTCTATAAGGCATTCAGTCAGGAGCAGTACTATGCTTAGCAAGCTCACGACAGTCACTGTAAACAAAGCAGTCACCCTGGGTTGCTAGAAACAGTCCAGCGTTTCTTCCCCAACCTAAAAACATACTCATAGATTATTCGGAATCCACCTTAATCAGTCCTTGTTGGAATCTCCTGAAAAACAACCTGCCAATCTACTGTACCTCATGGATAGTTATAGCATTATAATGTTCTGAGTTTTGACATCAGTTCAACAGCGCAAGAGGCTACAAATGTGTGTGTGGAATTTGGAGTTTGTACTCCACGCACATGAAGGTCTTTTTCCACATCAGCTTAGTACTCACTGAAGTCAGTTGCACTGACTTGTGTTAATGTGAGTAGGCAGGGCCGCTGATAAGGGGGGGCCACCAGCCCTCCTGTACTGAGCCCGGAGCTGCCATCTCAGGAGGGGTGGCCTGGAGGTAGAGCGGGCCGGGATTCCCAAATCCTGTCCACCAATAAGCTCATCCCCCGCTGTGCAGCTATTTAGAAAACAAACATCTCCGGGCCCCCTGTGTTCAGTCGGAGCCAGGGGACAGTAAGCAGACTATTTCTTCATTTTCGTGTTGAGGTCGATAAATCTGCCGCATCGAGCTATACAGCTGAAGCCCGGCCTCTTAAATGTGAATACACAGCAGCCGCCTCAACCCTGAAAATGAAGAAATAGTCTGCTTACTGTCCCCTGGCCCCCACTGAATACAGGGGGCCCGGAGATGTTTGTTTTCTAAATAGCTGCACAGCGGGGGATGAGCTTATTGGTGGACAGGATATGGGAGTCCCTGCCCGCTCTACTTCCAGCCCCCCCCCACCCCCAGTTTCCTCCAACCCTAGCTGCCCAGCTCAGGGGTGTCCAGGAGGAAGTGAGGGCCAGATGTACCAGCAGTGCTCAGCAGGTCCCAGACTCAGAGCTCCTGGAGGAACCACCTGCAGGAGAGGCACTGCACCTGGACCTCAGGTAGGAGAAGCTGCCCAGAAAAGGTACTGGTAGGGGGCTGAACTCTTGGGTAATGCCAAGCACATTTGAAGTGACACATCCAAGGGTATTGCTGTAGATTAGGGTACACTAGTGTTGCCCGCTGAAGAGTGAACCACAGTGGATCACTTTTCAGAGGGTGTTTGACATGTGGCAAGGAAGCATTATATTGCCTCCTCAGCACCTGATTTAATCCCTAAAAACCTGCACCACCTCGCTACTACTGTGTCCTTTTGAACATGGTTGTGAGGCGTCCCCATTCAGTGAAGTGGGATGCATTTGACCACTGAACGTGATGGGGGATATTTTTGTATACCCTTATTTGCTGCCTTTGCCATTACCCCCCTCCTAACCGCTGCATTCTGTACATTACATATTCCATGCATTACCCACTCCTGAACACTGCACTCTGTATATTAAACACTCCAGACCCCTGCACTATGTACGTACCCGGGACTCCTGCAAACTGCACAGTGCATACTCCTGAAACTACACTGTGTAAGTTACATAGTCCTGACCCCTGCACTCTGTACATTACATATTCTTGACACCTGCATTTTGTAAATGTTATACATACACCTGATACCTGCCCTCCCACTGTTCAAGTGCAATTTTGCTTCATCCTTATTTCTCCAAGGCACACAGTCCACGCTGCCTCCTTTTTCTCTGCTTGCTGCCTGTGGGCTAGGGGGAGCGGTGGTCGACCTCAGGCCCCAGACCCTGTCAGTTGGGGGTCCCTGTCAGCTGGGCCCCATGATTTCTAACAGCAGCCCTGTGCATAGGAGACCACATTCACCTGAATGTTGTGTATAGACTGTAAAGATAAAACAGTTCTGCAGCATATCTCAGCATTCAGTGCTAGTTCACACCAGATGTAGTTCCGTGCGCTTTTTTCTGCACTAACAGTATGCACAAAAGTTCCATCCCTGTGCTTAGTGAAGTTTACATCAGTGCTAACTGTTATAATGCACAAAATACCAGAAAATTACGGATCCTAATATTTCCCTTTAACCAATCTCTGTTATCTCTTGCATAGGTTTTCTAACACATGGCAAAAACTCATGACTGAGAAGTGATCTTTTTTTTTTTTTTCCTCATAGAAAAGGTAACAATTAGATTACCAGTTACCCAAGCTAAAGCAAAAAGTCACAGTGGGTCAGTAAACTGCATCCAGTATAGACCGATTTCCTACTACCCGATTGTTTTGACAGAGCTGCCTCTGTACGCAAAGTCAGACCTTGCTCTTTATCAGCCAAAAAATAAGATTCATCAAGGTAACCTGCTTGGTCGTTAGGTTAAAATTAGCAAACAAACCCTGCTACTTCTCTCGATACCCCAAGCACCGGCTGACACAAATGTCTGCAGTACTTAATCTTGCTGACTCCGTTGCTCACATCCAGACCACAGCTGCTAGGATCTCTGGTGGCAAACACAATTACTACTGTCATGAGTTTGCCTATTAACATAAGGGCATTCCAAAATGTGAACCGGCAACTATTTATAATTTCCCCAGACACAGTGTAGCATGGGAGCCAACAAAAACTTTAAGGCACACTTCATTAAGCAGGGCCTGACATTAACGTGGGAAACTTCTCAAGAAGTGAATGGCATCACTAAAGAAGTAATGTTACTGACAGGACAACATGACATGCAATGACAACCTCCCAGTGCTGGCCACTCTGTTCCAATTTCTGCATTATATAATGAGGCCTGAAGAAAACAAAAATCATAAAGAAGATTTTTCAGTTTTATTTTCACAGAGCAGCATGTGTAATACAAATAATACAAAAAAAACAGCAGATAATACAAATAATGAAAAATAATCTCTGATTAACTGAAATAATACTTTTAATCATTATAAAAAAAAATGTAATTAATATCACACTGTTTTATTCCTCATCTTGCCTCATCTTTGACAGCAAGAACACCATTGTTCAGCAACAGTTTATAATAATGATGCAATGGCACTTAATCACTTCAGCCCCGGAAGGATTTAGAAGGATATACCCCCTTCTTGACCAGGCCATTTTTGCGATACGGCACTGCATCGCTTTAACAGACAATTGCGCGGTCGTGCAACATTGTACCCAACCAAAATTTATGTCCTTTTTTCCCCACAAATAGAGCTTTCTTTTGGTGCTACTTGATCACCTCTGTGGTTTTTATTTTTTGTGCTACAAACAAAAAAAGAGCAACAATTTTGTAAAAAAAATATATATTTTTTACTTTTTGCTTTAATGAATATCCAAAAAATACATTTAAAAAAACAAATTTCTTCCTCATTTTAGGCCAAGATGTATTCTTCTACATATTTTTGGTAAAAAAAATCCCAATTAGCGTATATTGATTGGTTTGCGCAAAAGTTATCGTGATTACAAAATAGGGGAAAGATTTATGGCATTTTTATTTTTCTTACAAGTGATCTCTGATTTTTAGCAGGACTGCGACATTGCAGCGGACAGATCGGACACTTTTGACACTTTTTTGGGACCAGTGACATTTATACAGCGATCAGTGCTATATAAATGCACTGATTACTGTATAAATGACATAAATGACACTGGCAGGGAAGGGGTTAACACCAGGGGCGATCAAAGGGTTAAATATTCCCTAGGAAGGTGCTTTCTAACTGTGGGGGGAGTGGACTGACAGGGAGTAGAGAGAGATTGCTGTTCCTAATCACTAGGAACAGACAATCTCACTTTACTCCCCTAACAGAACGGGGATCTGTTTGTTTACACTGGCAGATCCCCATTCTGCATCTCTGTGGAGCGATTGCGGGTGACCAGCGGACATCAAGTCTGCCGGACCCGCTGATTAGCTCCCCCGCCAGCCTCCGGCGGCGCACTCGTGGACACAGATCACCGTGTATGCGCCCAACGTACAATGGCAGCGGTGTGCACAGGAGAGCCAACCTGCTGTAGTACAACTGCGGCAGCTGGTCGGGAAGTGGTTAATGTGATTTGAGAGTAAATGTAGATAATGTGGGTCACTATTCCAGTAAAAGTAATGATTAATAATTTACCCTTACCATTAAGTCAAGTAAAAAGACACTTGAACCTGACAACATTTTACAAATGCTTACCATATTTATCTAATATACGGACACGTTTAATTTTATACAACAATGCAGCAGCCCTCTCTAGCTTCCTAAACTAATCTAACCCAGATACCCCCACTTATACTTATATTTGCCTGACAGGTGCAGCCTACCGTTTTCAGCGTCTTCTAGATCAATATGTCTTTTGGAGCTGCCCATTCCTGCACAATGACAACCTATAGACTTGAATAAGTATGCATAGAGTCGAAAGGAGTATAGCCCCATTCAATTCTAAGCAGAATCACAGCACAACCATGGACAGTGGTTAAGAACTTTTAGGGCCCAAAAACATTTGAACACTGGTGATTCAAGCTGTTGTATTATATCAGTTTCTAACTTATTGTATACAATGTTGTTTATACAATTTAACATTTAATGCATGAAATATGATTCCAGGAGCACTATGGGTTAACTAGAGAGACAGCACAGCAGATGCTTATCGCTTTGAGGGACACCTTGGATTTGGATCCAGGAGGGATACGTTTACTCCTCCAATTACTTCTATAAACAATAGATTCTTTTAGTATTGTATTAGTAAGAATGCAGTACTAAACATGAAAAGGACACTAAAGCTTCACTTCACTGAATAAAATATTTGTTTGCCTTGACCATAGTAAATAGGAAACCACTATACATTCCCTTTAAAAGAACAAAATGTGCAACACTGCTTCTATTGTTGCAATATGAATGATACAACAATTAGAAAGAACAGGGAAACGCCACTTGCACTGGCTGGCAGGAGTGGAAAAACTGCTAGTATGGACATCACATTCAACACCAAAATATGACATCCTCTGCTGTCATGGGCTGCCACTGTTTATAAACTAATTTGAAAAATGTACAATATACATTTAGGTGAAAAAAGTCCTATTTAGATAAGATACTACCCTATATAATTTAATTACTAAACAATGTGGGATCATTTTTATTTGCACCATTGTTTGCTGATTTATTTATTAATCCTAATTTCATCACATCAGCTGCAAAACTCATTAGTGATAGTTCTTTCTGTTCAGCTCCAACCTGCACTTACAGGTTAGTTAGAATTGCCTTGTGCAAGACTGATTCGTTTCTAACATGGAAAGGGAAATGCTAGCCTACACGTTTCACAGCATGTTATAATCGGTTGAGATGAAGAAAGTGTGAACATACTCTTTGACGTGTTTAAACATCGTTTGGGAGTGTAGATGCAAGAAAACACTGCCATTACATTTTTATAAATAAGTAAAGTAAGATCAGAATGTGTAGTTAAAAATGCACAAAAGCAAAATACTGCAGTATGGATCCGCACTCTCTAGACTGGGCAATCATTTAGAGGGAAAAGCGCCCTTGAGACACCTGGTTGAATGAGGCACAGATCGAATGAACACTGTCTGCCTTAGAACCTGTTTTGACAGGTTTATGTTTGCTTCAAATAGGTTTTTCATTTCTTAACAAGATTATCCAGGTCAGAAGGAGGTCAATAGCAGGTAAAATGTAATGTTGAACTGAAGTCATTGACACATACCCAAAAGACCATCCACACAGGTCCTGTGTAAGCACGATACAGGGTCACTGTATGAGTACTCACTGAAGAGAATTTTACTTCTTTTCTCTCTGCTTTCTGAATGGCTAATCACATTCAAACTTCCAAGACAGATTTTTTTATTTATTTATTACAGGTATTTATATAGTGCCGTCAGTTTTACACAGCTCTTCATATATATCTAAGGTCCCTACTGACAAATGGGGGGTGGGGTAAACTAAAACACTGCAACAGTGTGTGCATTAAACAAAAATAATAAAGTTGGCTATAGATGGATCACCTTTTTTTTTCTCGTTCAGCCAGCAAACTGAATGAAAAAAATGAACGGGGTTCTTCCATCTACACAAGCAAGGTGGATGGAAGAATAACCCCCACCAAGGAATTGTATTCTAACAGTGGGACTTGCCTCTGTGAGCATACACTGATGAGTGGCTGTAGCTGATTGGCTGCAGCCACTGATTTACGAAGTTTGCCAACATTCCCTTTTCGACAGAAGTCGATCTAACAGTTGACTTCTGTTGAGTGGGGGTGGCCACACATTGATCGAAATTCATCCAGTCAACAGAAGTTAACTGAACTGGCTGAATTTTGATGAATCTATGAACAGTTTTAGCATTAGGTTTTGGTCTCTAAATGCATCTTAACTTTGATTTGAGTGTATCTGTAAACAAGCAACTTCAAAAAATATCAGCGTAACTGGTAAAAAAAAAAAACACCTTCCTAAAATCATTGTTTAATATATAAGGTAGAACTGTAAGGTATCCTATAAAAAATATCACTATATTTAAAGTGGTGCAAGGTACCCTTTTAAAATGCCCCAGAAAACTGAACCCAAACTAAGTACAATTATCATAAGATTTAGTAATAATGAGCAAGTGAATCATAGTAAAAACCTAAAATCTAACTGCCAAAATAACTATGAAATACTATATACAATGCAAGGGAAGAGTTCCGGTAAGGCAGAGCCAGGCAGAGGGTTAGGGACCACAGTGGCAATAAGGATCAGGGGAACAGGTTCAAGGCAGCAAGTGTCAGGGTAGCAGGTACAAAAGTAGGATCACTGGTTCAAAGGCGACAGGATCAGGATATTTGACACACGGGTTCATTTACTAAAACTGGAGAGTGCAAAATCTGGTGCAGCTCTGCGTAGAAACCAATCAGCTTCCAGATTTTTTTTGTCAAAGCTTATTTGAAAAAGCTGAGGTTAGAAGCTGATTGGCTACCATGCAGAGCTGCATCAGATTTTGCACTCTCCAGTTTTAGTAAATTAATCCCACAGTGTTGAACTCTGAGGCACCGTGGAAAGATAGAGAAGGGGCTAAAACCGTCTCAGCAGCTAGCAGGAAAATGAGACACTTTTTTTTAATTTGATGGGGCCAAGCTTGAGAAGAGATCTCACATACGCACTAAGGCACATAGGGCTCATGCCAAACCAGGACCCAGTGAGATACAGAGA
Source organism: Aquarana catesbeiana (assembly GCF_042186555.1). Classification (NCBI taxonomy): domain Eukaryota; kingdom Metazoa; phylum Chordata; class Amphibia; order Anura; family Ranidae; genus Aquarana; species Aquarana catesbeiana. The sequence continues at coordinate 411,102,571 of NC_133324.1, forward strand.
TGTCATGTGATGTAAGCTGCATAAATATCCAGTGAAAAATTCACCATGCAGAAAATGAGATAGACAATGTTTTGATTATGACTGGACCAAGCTTTATCTTTTTACAGACTTTTCTTGCAGTATCATCACAGAGCTTTTCCATTTTACTTAATTGCTCAGAGAGGAAACACCACTACCACACTCAGAGATAAAAGGGATCTTCCCTGTTTTCTGGAGCAAGTCAATCTACCAGTTGTAATTATACCTGATTGGAGGAAGATTGAATACAACACAATCCCACTCACAGTGACCCTGGACAAGAGCTACCATGTGCTCCAGGAGACAACTTTGAGATGAACAAGATCTGTCTCCTCCAAATATGCCTAGAAACCCTATATCACATGTGTGATATGCTTGCCTTCAACTTTTTAAGGTAGGGTTTGCATCTCGTAGAGATCTGCTAATCCAACGTACCTAGTTGTACAATTACTTTTTCATCATAGACTTTACCATCCCGGATTTACACAAAGTACACTTTTCTCTGAGATGATTCAACCTCATGTCTATCTAGTTACTTCCTATAGCCCTCTATGAGGAGACGTGGGAATAGAAAACTATCCTCTTCTGTGATGATTCTCGTAGCTTATGGCCCAGTTGCACCTGTTATCATTGGACTGTTACACTCAAGTAATTTTTCCAGGTCTTTCTCCTGCCCCCTCACACCTTACTGCTACACTATATAACCCTGGACTGCTCATATTATAATGTATTATTATCACAAGAACTTTCACTACTGCCCCCTAAAGAAAACGATTACCCGGTAAAAGCATAGAAATTGACAAAATGTCCCCAATTTCTTTCATTTGTTTTCTTAACTATTGGCTTGGGGGATGGCATGAATAGGCATCTTCCCCAACTTGACTAACCATAACCCAACATGGGCTTTTTTTCAAGAATCTGAAGGCATGTCCATTAATATTAAGAGTTTCAAGGGGTTGAGAGCCTAAAACTTTGAATCTTGCCCTCTGAATGACTCTAGTTTTCCTTTCTCTTGTTTGAATTGATGTTAAGTTTTTTGGTATTCCTTTTTTTCTGGGATCCTTATCTCTATTTCAAGTAACATTATTTAAATTGACCTTTTGATGTAATTTACACCACCAATGATGATGGTGCTATTAACAGTATTGTCATGTTATGCAAAAGGTCTCTCTTTCCCAAAAAGGAGGAACAGGCTCTGGCTAAGAAAATAACTTGCTGACACACAAGGCAGGGAAATCTTTATATGCTGCAAGGTTTATTGAAGAGAAAAAAATAAACTCAATGATATAGATAGATATATATTTATAAATGCAACACTTTTGTGTTTGCCCCCATTTATCATGAGCTGAACGTAAAGATCTACGACTTTTTCTATGTACACAAAAGGCCCTTTTCTCTCAAATATTGTTCACAAATCTAAATCTAGTGTTAGTGAGCACTTCTCCTTTGCCAAGATGCTGATTAGACAGCATGATTATTGGACAGGTGGGCCTTAGGCTGGCCACAATAAAAAGCCACTCTAAAATGTACAGTTTTACTGTATTGGGGGGGTCAGGGGGATTTGAAAACCAGTCAGTGTCAGGTGTGACCACCATTTGCCTCACGCAGTGCAGCACATCTCCTTTGCATAGAGTTGATCAGGTTGTTGATTGTGGCCTGTGGAATGTTGGTTCATTCCTCTTCAATGGCTGTGCGAAGTTGCTGGATATTGGCAGGAACTGGAATACGCTGTTGTACACGCCGATGCAGAGCATCCCAAACATGCTCAATGGGTGACATGTCCGGTGAGTATGCTGGCCATGCAAGAACTGGGATGTTTTCAGCTTCCAGGATCTGTGTACAGATCCTTGCAACATGGGGCTGTGCATTATCATGCTGCAACATGAGGTGATGGTCGTGGATGAATGGCACAACAATGGGCCTCACTGTGCATTCAAAATGCCATCAATAAAATGCACCTGTGTTCATTGTCCATAGCATACGCCTGCCCATATCATAACCCCACCGCCACCATGGGCCATTCGATCCACAACGGTGACATCAGCAAACCACCCACACAACATCATACATGCTATCTGCCATCTGCCCTGTACAGTGAAAACCGGATTAATCTGTGAGGAGAACACCTCTCCAAAGTGCCAGACGTCATCGAATGTGAGCATTTGCCCACTCAAGTCAGTTACGACGAAGAACTGCAGTCAGGTGGAGACCCCGATGAGGACGATGAGCATGCAGATGAGCTTCCCTGAGATGGTTTCTGACAGTTTGTGCAGAATTTTTTTGGTTATGCAAACCGATTGTTGCAGCAGCTGTCTGGGTGGCTGGTCTCAGATGATCTTGGAGGTGCAGATGCTGGACGTGGAGGTCCTGGGCTGCTGTGGTTACACATGGTCTGTGGTTGTGAGGCTGGTTGGATGTACTGCCAAATTCTCTGAAACACCTTTGGAGACAGCTTATGTTAGAGAAATGAACATTCATTTCAAGGGCAACAGCTCTGGTGGACATTTCTGCAGTCAGCATGCCAATTGCGTGCTCCATCAAAACTTGTGACATCTGTGGCATTGTGCTGTGTGATAAAACTGCACATTTTAGAGTGGCCTTTTATTGTGGTCAGCCTAAGGCACACCTGTGCAATAATCATGCTGTCTAATCAGCATCTTGATATGCCATACCTGTGAGGTGGATGGATTATCTCGGCAAAGGAGAAGTGCTCACTAACACAGATTTAGACAGATTTGTGAACAATATTTGAGAGAAACAGGCCTTTTGTGTACATAGAAAAAGTCGTAGATATTTGCGTTCAGATCATGCTATATATATATATATATATATATATATATGTATATATATATATATATATATATATTACACATTCACATGGATCCACTTTCTCTCTATGAAAATGCCTTCCCCTACATCATCTACAGGAATAATTCACAGGAGATTCAAATGCAATATTCTCCAATTTCTATTGTTACAACGTCAATACTTACTTTGCAATTTTTAACATTATGAAAGAGACTAGTTTGAACTTTCTTACCTTAAAAACATTTAACTGGTTTGCTGGACATTTACTCTCCAAAAAGACCATGGTGTCTTTATGAGACATGACGTCTCAAAATCTAACTGCACTATACTTCAATAGTGTAACATATCAATGAATTTGCAATGCTATCTCCATAAACCTATACTTACCCACTAGCCCTTGCTCCACTATCCTACCATTCTAAAATATCTATACCACCCAACGCAACCAAGCCCAATCCTACCCTGTCAATTACCCCTCCATACATTTTCATCCATAAGCTTGACAAAAATGACTTAAAATATAAAAGTCCCAGATTCTAGCCTAGAAATTGAATAAAGACATAACATATGCCTTGTTCTTTTTCTTTTATTGTGATACAATTTAGTACATCTACATTGACTAAGGCCCCTGTTCCAGCTGAAGAAAACCAGCCCCAAAGCATGATGCTGCCACCACCAAAGCTTTCAGTTTGTTTTTCAACTGAGTTGTACAGTTTATAGGTCACATTAAAAGTGGAAAAAAGTTCTGAAATTCGTCATCTTTGTTTAATTTTTTTACATCACAGAAACCTGACATTTTACTAAGGGTGTGTAGACTTTTTAGATCCACTGTGAGTTATCATGTTGTCTAGAAGACAGTTTAAAGAGGAAGTAAACTCTCCCACTCTGATGCTGCTTTTCATTTAGTCCATTATAATAAGTAATTATCAAACTATAGCCACTGTAATCCAGCCCAAATCGCATAATACTTACTGTTTAAAGAAACTTTAAAAAACTTGTTTCCAGGGGTTAGGCAGCGCCATCTTAAGTATTGTTATCTGAGTCCACAGTAGAGTGTATTTCTGCCCTTACATTGAGCACTTCCTGTACTGTTAACCAAGCCTCCTTCTCAATCCAATGTTGCTATGGCAACCCTGTTTCACTGCTCATAGCTGACTTGTTTTATTTCATAGTATTTACTTGTGCCTATTATCTAGTGTTTGCCTGTGTCAGTCTTATCAGCTTCAGCTGATAAGGCTGCAGTAATCCTGTCCGATGCCCAAGTTTACACTGCATGTGATGTGACATGGTCACATGGGGTGTAGTATGAAGCTCTGCGTGATTATGCAGTCTCGTGGGATTTCAGAGTTGTGCCGTAGGAAGATCTGATAATAGACAGATAAGTATACAGAGTGTGCCGTAAATTTGGGCATGCTCAGTGAAGTCATACTAAAGAACAAAAAGGATTACAACAATACTAAGCAAGCAAGGAGATATCTACAAGAAGTGTTCATTAGGGTTTTTTTATGCTGATTTACATGGGACAAAGTTGTCGAGGAGAGTTTACAACCACTTTAAGCATTTCCTTTTATTTCATTGTTCTCATAACTTCCAAAGGAAACCAAGTTACCTCTTACTATCATACTGCATAGGAGATGTACAATATGAAAGCCAAGACAGGCCGAGGGCATATACCCTTTGTACCTTTTTAATGGGGCCCAGAAGAAGAGGACCAATGATAATGAAGCTACAGTAGTCTAACAAGATGGACTTGTGTGACCTCTATGAAAGTCACCTGTCATCCTCCAGTAATTTGATGATTTCCCCTCATAAAATAAAATTTCGCCAGACAAGACAACAGCGTTCTGTCTGGATCAGTCTGTGGATCATCCAGATTAATTAACGGTGTAAATGGGACCAAAAAAAAATATCCGCTGAGATAAGACCTGTAACTAGATGAGAAACAATATGATGGCTGCTTGTGACCACGACTCCAAGCCTTTCATTTTCCACATGTTTGTAATCTAGATGGGCTAAATCTACCTGAATGAAAATAGAGACTTGCTGGATAATCCAGTCCTAATCCTTCATCTCGTAGCAAATGAAAAGCATAAAGCCTCTTGAATGTAAAAGGTTTGTGACGTGCACACCCCCCTTTATCTCGGTGGAACATTACCTAACCATGTCATATCCACTCATTTCACAAGAGGATATTCTGCTTCAAAGCACTTCACTGCTCCTTTTCAAAGTTTAATGACTGCAGAAAGACTATGAATTATTTGGTATCTTCACATGTAACACAGATTTTTAATCTTAAAGGAAGGTGCACAAGGCCTAAATGAACAGACAAGTGATCTCATGCAGAATAACAGAGGGATTGGAAAGTAGAGCATGTACAGTAATTGAAATATTAGCACTTCTAATCTGTATTAAAACATAAAGTTGTCCGTTTATAAATTTAGAATGCACAATGGATCTAAGGTAAGAAATATAAAAAAAAAAAATGGTGAAGGCACATCTAGGGCATTTTGTACACAGTGGTGAGATCAACTGTCATATATCATGTAAACAATATCAAAATCCATCCATGTGAATTATGAGTGAGAAATTGACAAGGAAACAAAGTGGCCTTATTAGTATAGCATACTACTTTCCTTTTGGAAGGTAAATAAAAATAATGGAGTTGTATAGGATAAGTGCACTTTTTTTTTAATGTCCAGCGGTCTCTGCTATAGTAACCCACATATAACTGCATACGTTAGATTAGTAGAAATACAACCTTGCCCAGGTCATGTAAGGTTTCGACCCAAAGAAGGGAGTTAAACACTTTGACTTAAATTGTTGTATTCGAAACATTACATGTATATGTTTGTATTTTTATGGAGTTATAATACATTTTAGGTGCAGCAATCCCTGATTTACTTTTTCTATATATAACCTATGGGGTGATCTGATTGTGATGCACTGAAACAACTCTGTTTGGAATATATATATATATACAGAATCTCACAAAAGTGAGTACACCCCTCACATTTTTGTAAATATTTTAGTCTATCTTTTCGTGTGACAACACTGAAGAAATGACACTTTGCTACAATGTAAAGTAGTGAGTGTACAGCTTGTATAACTATGTAAATTTGCTGTCCCCTCAAAATAACTCAACACAGCCATTAATGTCTAAACCGCTGGCAACAAAAGTGAGTACACCCCATAAGTGAAAATGTCCAAATTGGGCCCAATTAGCCATTTTCCCTCCCCAGTGTCATGTGACTCGTTAGTGTTACAGGGTCTCAGGTGCACATGGGGAGCAGGTGTGTTAACTTTGGTGTTATCGCTCTGACTCTCTCATACTGGTCACTGGAAGTACAACGTGGCACCTCATGGCAAAGAATTCTCTGAGGATCTGAAAAAAAGAATTGTTGCTCTACATAAAGATGGCCTAGGCTATAAGAAGATTGCCAATACCCTGAAACTGAGCTTCAGCACGGTGGCCAAGACCATACAGCGGTTTAAAAGGACAGGTTCCACTCAGAACAGGCCTTGCCATGGTCGACCGAAGAAGTTGAGTGCATGTGCTCATTGTCATATCCAGAGGTTGTCTTTGGGAAATAGACGTATAAGTGCTGCCTGCATTGCTCCAAAGTTTGAAGGGGTGTGGGGTCAGCCTGTCAGTGCTCAGACCATACGCCGCACACTGCATCAAATCGGTCTGCATGGCTGTCGTCCCAGAAGGGAGCCTCTTCTAAAGATGATGCACAAGAAAGCCGCAAACCATTTGCTGAAGACAAGCAGACTAAGGACATGGATTACTGGAACCATGTCCTGTGGTTTGATGAGATCAAGATAAACTTATTTGGTTCAGATGGTGTCGAGCGTGTGTGGCGGCAACCAGGAGAGGAGTACAAATATAAGTGTGTCTTGCCTACAGTCAAGCATGGTGGTGGGAGTGTCATGGTCTGGGGCTGCATGAATGCTGCCAGCACTGGGGAGCTACAGTTCATTGAGGGAACCATGAATGCCAACATGTACTGTGACATACTGAAGCAGAGCAGGATCCCCTCCTGCTCCTGAAGACTGGGCCGCAGGGCAGTATTCCAACATGTTATTGACCCCAAACACACCTCCAAGATGACCACAGTCTTGCTAAAGAAGCTGAGGGTAAATCCTGAAAGGGAAGGTGGAGGAGCGCAAGGTCTCTAACATCATCATGGTCATGTCATCATGGCGGAGTGGAAGAGGACTCCAGTGGAAACCTGTGAAGCTCTGATGAACTCTATGCCCAAGAGAGTTAAGGCAGTGTTGGAAAATATTGGTGGCCACACAAAATATTGACACTTTGGCTAAATTTGGACATTTTCACTTAGGGGTGTACTGACTTTTGTTGCCAGCGGTTTAAACATTAATGGCTGTGTGTTGAGTTATTTTGAAGGGACAGCAAATTTACACTGTTATACAAGCTGTACACTCACTACTTTACATTGTAGCAAAGTGTCATTTCTTCAGTGTTTTCACATGAAAGATAGAATAAAATATTTACAAAAATGTGAGGGGTGTACTCACTTTTTGTGAGATTCTGTATATATATATATATATATATATATATATATATATATATATATATATATATAAAACGTCTTTTGCAGAAACTTCTGCAAGCTTGTATTTTTCTTTTTGCATATTTTTGTTTCAACAGTTAGCTACCAAATCACAGTGCCTGTGTAATCAGCAGGTGATAAAAAAAAAATGCTTCACCGATAATACTTTAAGATTGCTTAGAGTAAACTACAAGTAACTGAACACCAGATAATGCGGAATCAATAATGCATTATACTTAGTTTCTTGAATAAATCCCGTAGATCTTGTTAACTGGGCACCTATAGTTTCAGTAAAATATCTTTACTTTTAATGAGGTTCATTTCCTCATTCACACTTCCTGCTCAGGTCTGCAGATTTGTGTACAGATATATTATTTTAATTGTATCACTACAGCTCAGAAACTTCCCATGTTTGCACAGCTTAATTATCTGATAAGCTACACCACAGTTGGCCCTGTCACATCAATGTAAGGCTAGTTGTTAAATAATTCAAATGCTTGCATTTAGATAAAGTACATTTAGCAATATTTCCCTATTAATTACTGTGCAGTTTTTTTGGCTTTCACCCAAATACAAAGCCTATCATTATTAAACTGTTAACATGTATAGCTTTTTTGGGTTAAGAATCAACAACATTTAACTATATACTGGTTTTAAAACATCAAAAGAAATACAAACTACAAGCCATTTTACTTTGCAGGAAAGGTACCATGGAAAACGAAATAAAAGAAAAATGAGAATAAAATAACGCTTTAAAAAAGTTGACAAAGCATTAGATGTTTGTACAGGGGCAATGTATTAATTCTGGCAATGATCAAAGGTTTTTTCCACTACCAAAATATTTTTCTAAACACTACGGAACAGAAACAGTTAACATGTAAACTTCAGCCAATACTTTTCCTATTTTCCTTTTTAGTTTTGGATAGATTGGGAAAGGGTTACAATATCTATCAGAATTTTCCTCATGTCTGTGTCTCTGATGGGGACACAGACAATAATAAAACTTGAGGTTCCCACCTTTCCCTACTCTTCTTGATACCAACATGGCAGCATACATATAATATTATTATTATTATACAGGATTTATATAGCGCCAACAGTTTACGTAGCGCTTTACAACTTGAGGGTAGACAGTACAAATACAATACACTTTGATACAGTAGGAATATAATATAGCCTCACCCCTATATCCACCCACAGGACATGTCCAAATCTATATTTTTAAAGTCTGACTGAGCAACCTCCCTCATTTTCCTTTTTGTCCTCAAGTTATACACCTGCAAGACCGTGATGTTACGATAAGTCCCTACCTGCTGACTGTGTCAGTGTCCGTCTGGGTTCAGTCTCTCCCAGGTGCAGCCCCACATCTTAGGTTGCTAAATGCACCAACAAGGTGGGGAGCCCCTTCTGGTGGTCTTTTGGGGCTGAGGAGTTCTCTAACTAGAGACGTCAGAACATCATGTGGTGCACAACAACAATAAAACTTGAGGTTCTCACCTTTCCCTTTCTGTTAAAAAGGTGTTTTTATTCTATCTCTCATTGGGACAAAGAGTAAGGAAAATTGTCCAGAGACAGTAAAAACTTAAAGTGTATTTCCACTTTTGCAGTCAAATTGGGACAACACCTACTTTATATTTGTTACCATGTTTCCATTCACCTAGCCTAACTTAAAAAAATGCAGATTACCTTTTCTAAGATGCTTTATTCGGGACTCTGCAGCAAGCAACAATCCTACATACTTTTCTTTGTTTATGCGGGGCTGGGCAGCTGTGCTTGCTATACTTAATCCTGTCTGTACTGTGCAGACAGAACGTTATTATTAATTATAACTATATTTGAATATTGTCTGTACTAACAAAAATGTATAGGTTTAGGGGCTAGGCTTCTTGCATTATATGTTAATGAAGACAGACTTGGAACAGACTCACTCTGACATTGTTCTAAAAACCTTGCAGTCAGCTATAACATGGTCTCCTGAGACACATCTAAAACATAAGAAATGATATATATATATATATATATATATATATATATATATATATATATATATATATATATATATTTTTTTTTTTTTTTTTTTTTACATGCATGCTGCATGAAAGGGGAATACATAACAAATATTTAGCAGGGTTTTCTAAAATGTGACTGCAAAAGTGGAAATATGCTTTCTGAGATGTTTAAACTCTTTCTTACTACATCCAAAACCAAAGAAAAATGGCTAGAATTCCACTGTAGTAACTGATTACTTATCCTTCATCTAATGGTAAGCTAGTTGTATTATGGAGGGCATAGCAGTGTGGTTTTTAAGGAACATGAGAACTCAAAATTGCCAAAACCAATCAACATTGTGGCCTTACACAAAGATGCTACACTAGTCAGCAAGCCTAAAGAGTTCTATAGACATTGGCTGATTATCTCACAAAAACAGACTATTTGACATTTTCCACTATTTTGTCACAAAAGACAAGCTTGATTCTATGGTTCATTTGTACGAATGTAATGGATAGGCAAGCTACCCAGCACCATTTCTATCTCAGCACTGACAGAGGAAGCCTTCACAGCATCAATAAATGATATAGCAAATGAAGGTTTACTATGGGTAGTAACTAAGAATACCAGCCATTCAGTATTTTACTGACCAGGCAGGTAAAGTGGGGCTTGTTACCAAGATCACAAGGCTGGTTATTTATTCCCATAAAAATTGTCAACTGTGGCAGTAACCCATAGTACCCAATCATTTTTCACTTCAACAGATCAGCTGCCTGTTGACTGGTTGCTATAGATGTTTGAATAATGTCAAAGCAGGGATAATTAATTCATAAAGCATGAAGTGCCATGTTGCTATTAGCAACAAATTATATTCAAGCTGTCCTTTACCGAGGGCAGGTGAGAAAATTATAGCTGAATTATAATTGTTTGAAATAAGCTACACAAACACCTTTTGGCTTTTTTTATAATCTATGCTGTTATTTCCAGCATAGAGAGGCCTTTCTGCTACTGATCTTACTAGATGGCTTTTAGTACTCTGATCTGACATTGAAGGCAGTTAACAGAAGTGTGTGAAATTCCCTGCAGTGTGATGCAGAAAACATTTTTCACTCGCTACCCTGTTTGACAAAGTGGTCCTGTACTATATATCCTGTACTTGGCACATGAATGTGATCTGTAAATGCCATTTAAGATGCTGGTGCTGATCTTATAAAAAAGAAGACAAATTCAAACTGTTCCAAACCAATCTGCTTAGAAAACGATCACCAAGGGCCTATTTGTTACAGTTTGTGCAAATAACTCAGATTTTAGGGATCAAAAAGATTACCGTGTTGCTATTTATTATATAATAAAATTATTCTGTGTATAATGCAAGGCATCACAAATGAATCTGAGATTAATGCTTACAAAAAAAAAAAACTTTACAGCACTGTGATAAGTAGTAAAGCTTTGCAGATAACTGCAGTGCGATTAATGTAACACATTACCGCGCTAGTAAAGATAAGTGGCATTAAGAAAAATAATGTGCCTAATTCAAATTAGCAGCATCCAGTTGATGGATCCACCATGTACAGGATTTGGAGGATTGTCAAGGGCATAATATCACAGCACATTGGAATAGAGTGCCATCTGCATGATTTAAGAAGAGCACAATTACAAAGCATGGCTGCCTTTTTTACAGTGCTCTGCTATAAGGAATGAGACTAACACAGGTGCTAAGCAATGTCACTATAGAAGGTGCAGAATAATCAAACACCTATGGAAAACCAAGGTGACATTATCAGATTTATTTTAAAATGACAATGACTAACATCAGCTGAGCTTTTACTATTTTATCTAGCTCAGCTTGGTGTAACTAGAGCTGTTAATCTGTGTTTAAATAATATTTCAATAACAACAGGACAAAACTGAAATATATTAGATACATATGTCCATATGTCTTACATTTTAAGCAAATAAATAAAAAAAAATACATGCTGCACTTTGTTTAACAATTGTTATACAGTAACTATATTAATAAAAAAGATATTTAACCTATATATATATATAATGAGAAAAAGTTAAATATTTGTCAGATTTTTATGTTCTGTCATTGATCACACTAGTGAAACCAGTGCCTAAAGTTATTGCTATTACCGACTCAGCCATAAATGTGTTTTTGTCTGTCCTAGCAGAAGAGAACCTCGCCTGAGGCTCTTGCCCTTCCTTGCTCTATCCAACACAATGTAAAACATGAAAAAAACATAAAAAGATGATCTTGGGCATTATTGAATGCAACACTATGGGCACAGAAAACTATGCCCTATCTCTTATACCCCTAAAGTGGCAGGCCTTACAAAGAATAGTTGTGGTTTTGTAGTTGCACATGTGGTCAAACTTCTACAGACAGACTATAATGTATTGATTAAGGCTTAAAAAAAACCCTGAAGTATTTTGGCTGTCATTGCTGGTTTCACCTACAAGCAGCTGCCACTTTTATACCAATCAACTGGCTTAGTATTTTTTGATTCAATGACCTGAAATGATTACCAAAGTCCAAGAGCCATTTTTTTTTTAATACAGATTTATTTTAAATGTTTTAAATACCGGAGGGCATAGAACAGTGATGGCAAACCTTGGCACCCCAGATGTTTTGGAACTACAGTCCCCATAATGCTCAACTACACCGCAGAGTGCATGAGCATCATGGGAAACGTGGCTCCACAACATTTGGGGTGCCAAGGTTCGCCATCACTGGCATAGATTAACAAATATCAAGTGATATCTGCTTTTGGCCACTATCTGTCAACAGCACTTAAAGAGGAACTGCAGTCTGATCAAATCATTTGTAATAAAAACATATTTGCCATTCTGAAGCTTCCCTCCTACCACTTTGCATAATATATATATATATATATATATATATATATATATATATATATATATATATATATATATATATATATATATATATATATATATATAGTGTGATTCTGTACTTGACAAATATGCTGCAGGAATCTCTCTCAACTGAGTCTGGCTGCAACCCATTTAACTGTGAGCAGCTGAAGCTGCTGCCTGTTCACTTCCTGGATTTACACAAAGGCACACCTCCATCTCTCATTGGCCCTCTTA